>NC_041392.1:600913959-600920347 GCF_002162155.2 Triticum dicoccoides | reverse complement strand
GCAAGATTCAAACGGAGAACTGTCAATGCCTTCTTATCTAGCTTCTAGCCCAATGTCCAATTCCTTGTTAACCAAAACTGAATGTATCTTTACTTGCCATAACCGGAAGTCACCATTGCAATCAAACTTTCTCACTTCCAAAGTTGACATCACCCACACAAAGAGCAAGCAAACAAATGCCGTGTAACAAAGCCCTGATGCCACTTGTTAGTGTACAGGGGCAGTAGAAGCGACCACAACAACGAGCTAGTTCTTCACAAGGATTTCATCAAACACCTTTATGTGCATGTAGAAAATCTAAACCATATCATGAAATCCACAAGCACCAAGCAATCCAATGTTCACCACAACAATATACTTGCAAGAGCAGCTCACTATGACATCAACATCACAACATAATCATCAATATAACAAAGTACCCATGTATCCCATGCATCTAGTGTGAACACAATCAAACTGTACAAAATTTGGTGCAATTTTTCCGGCAAAAACAACTGTACCAAATTTGAGGAATAGGTACCAATAGCAAGCAAGCACTTCACCAGCAGTCAATATGATAAGAGAATCACCAAATCAAGGGGATACACAAGGATTCATGTGGAAACCCCTTGCAGGAAAAAATACGAGTGGCAGCGAGTAATCTTCCACTATAGAGATGAATCAAGTACGAGGTAGAAGCCAACAAGAAAGAGAGGCTCCAAATCCACAATTTTAATACTCAAATTTGGGTGGATTTGTAGATCAAGTAGCCTCACTTCTCTCCCTCACCCAAGATCTCCCACAAGAACAGAAAACCCCAACCTTTTGTATTCCTGAATTAGGGGAGATGCCTAAATAAACAGCCTTGCAGAAATCCGCCGAAATTTGATAACTATGTCAAGCAACCCCTATTTCAACCTACACATGCCCATGTGTTTTTTTGCATGTTTGAATGGCCAAAATGGTTTCCAAATGATGAAATAAGAGCATCACATTATCACACAAAGCAAAAAATCTTATCGAAAAGAACATGTATAGTAGGCACTATATGTGTTGATGATGGCTGAGATATGCATTGCTTCCTTATGCGATTATATGTTTCCTACTACAATAAGCACCATCTTTTAGATAGCTACATATTGGCCAAAAAACGATGTGAGTTCTGTACATGCCCTAAGAGAGTTTTATACTATGGGGCCCCGGGTGCTAGTTTCACCATTTTTTAGAAATGGAGGAGGACCCCCGGCCTCTGCATCTGGACGATGCATACAGTCACTTTATTAGTTATTCACACAAGACCTTACAAAGTCATACAACAGTAAGACTAAACCCACCATCTAGGCAACATCTGTTGCTACTCCTATCCAGTTGATAAAGGGATGCTGATAGTCCGGACCTAATACCAAACAGACCTTGCAGCCAAACCTAATCATCTAAGACTTGAGGTCCCAACCAGGACGCCTGGCTCCCCAAAATCACATGACCGACCCTAGGTGGATTCCGAACTTTGCTGGTGGGAGGGCTCCATTTTTAGCCGTTTCTATAGTCTGCTTAGGGTTTGTGTCCTGCTTAGCAAGGCAAGATGGCAACGGTCCCTGAGGATGGAATAAGGTTCTCTCCGCCTTGCCCCTGTTCTGGCAGAGCGTCTAGTGTAGTCAGAGGGCGTGTGAAGGCGTGGCGCTCCGCTGACAGATGATGTTCTTTGTACCGCCTTGATAGTTGATGAATAGATTGGAAGTTTTTCTCGCAGAAGTAAATAAATACAAATAAGGTTCTCCTTGCCTAGCCCTCATACCATCTTTATGTGTTTTTTTAGTTTGGTTAGGGTTTGTGTCATGCTCCGAAAAATGAGACGGCCGCGTCTCCCTGACGATGAAATAAAATTCTCCCAGTCTATCCTTGGTTCCAACAGCTTGTTTACCATCACCAAAGGACGTGCGGAGGTGTTTCTCCAACGGATGATATTCTTCGTACTGTTTTGACAATGAATAGATTGATTTTTTTCTAATAAATAAAAATAATATAATGCTTGCTTCGTGCGCACATTTGGCATGCATGTCCACATGGACTGTGAGAGTTCAATTTCATTTCAGTTGGCCCAACAGACTGAGACATTGGCAGGCCGTGACAGCTAAGACAGGAGTACGCAGCAGCGCCCGATCCTAGATTCCCAAAATTACCCTCGTCGATTCCAGGCTAGACGACTGCTCGCCAGTAGCGGGGGGTAAAAGAAAGGAAAAGAACCTTGAGGTGGCGTGTGAGCATCGATGGTGCCAAGCCGGAGCCGTCCGGCCGGTCCGGTCGATCACTCTGCTGCCTCCCATCAGCAAGCACCAGGAAACACAAAGTACGTACTGCCCTCGATCCCGACGAGCCGAGCGCTGAAAGCTAGCGTTATCACACTGCCCAAGGCGGCCACCTCTTATCTCACAGGCCCCCACCCGCCCCTAACTTAATCATCTCCTCACCCTCGCCCTCACCACCTGCCGGAGATCCCAGTAGAAAAAGGATCCATCAGGTCAAATAATTATCCACCCTTGGTTTGTCAGCACTCACCACTAGCCGCGGCCAGGTTAATTAATCAATTAATTAATCTTGCAGTGGTCTCCTCACCTGCTTAACAAAAAGAAGCAATTAACCGCTAGTACGTACTAGCGGCAGTATATATATTCACGCGCGCGGCGCGCGCACATGGTAATCACAGTGTCGGGTCATGTGTGACAGGCCCGATCGATCGGACGCGTTTTGCTTTATTTGCGCAGACCTACGTACGGGGCGGCATGTGCGGACGGTCTAATTAAGTTTTCCCTTCGCATGCAAGATTAGCGGCAGGGCATGCATGCAGCGCGTTAAGTATACGTATAGTACGCCGCTCCTCCTAGCCAAGGCATATGAATAGCTCTAGGTTGGCCTAGCTAGGCGCCAAAAACTTATCTCTTAATTCCATGAGAGCGAAATTAAGGTTGGCGCGCGGCAGGCAAGACAAGGAAGTTCAAACTTGAGGAGTTCTTCATGAGTGAGATCATGCGCGATCGTGCATGCACGTAAGACAAAAAGAGTGGGCATGCATGAGGATTGTTTCGATAGATCAGAACGTTTTTAGATCGCTTCGATGAGTGGCAGGCAGGGGCATGTATAGGTCAACCAACATTGCATGGTAACGCTTGATTATGTTACTGTGGGCTTTGGTACTGTTCAGTCATGTGTGTGATCGATCGATTCTCTCTAGCTAGAAATCATGGATGAATGATCAAATCATGCATGCATGCATGATGCATTCGATGACCAACAGACCAACCAACCAAGCACTCCAACAAATGCACAGTACCGGTGAATCTATTCGTGCACGATTTCTCACCACTCTTTCTTTTTTTACCAAACTGCTGAACGATAACCCTATACTTTGTTGGTCAAGAAATTAGCTAATTAAAAGGGCACAACAAGACAATCCTCACTAAGATGAGCTAGCTACCTAGTAGGAGTGGCTAGAGTATGAGACATTGAACAACATGATTAATTTGCGACATTGTGCTTCTCTAAATTTGCGTCATGCAAGCAGGACATGTGCATGAGAGCCAAGCTTTACAAATTAAAGCCTTGTCTTCTTGGACCATGAATGTCTTTGCAATTCCTTCACCTCTTTCTTAGTTTCTCACCCCACACTATTGTTAATCATCCTGACTGGCTAAGCTTGGCTTTAGGGCCCTTCTTTTATGTTGCGGAGTACTTGCATTTTATTTTTTGTTGCAAACACGTACAGCTGACTAGGAGGGGGCTAGCACCAACCAGGCCCGCAAGCATGCTCAGTACACAAGGCACTCAGAATAAATGAATATTTACAATTAGGGCCCTATTGCCAGAAGGGATGGAGGCTATGGTTGTACAAAGGGATAGAGCTAGGGTGTTAGGTGTGGATACCTAGCTTGGGCCAATAAATTATTTCTTGTTAGGTCTGGTTCCTTGTTTGTTGCAGTAGTAGCTGAGGATTCTGGTGATGGCAAAGGGAGCTGCAAGCTAGCCGTTCCTTGTTACAAGGTCAAGAATTTGTTGCGAGAGCCTCTAGGTCATGGTCTCATGGAGAGGAAAGTGGTCCACGAAATCTAAGAAGGCCTAACTCATGTCCCTTTCCTCCCATGTATGTGATGGAGAGTGAACTCCTCTAGGCTTATGTAATGCGCTTCATAGCCATTATGTTTGCCGTAAGACCCAATTAACGTATATATCCAATGCACATCTCAAGCCTTTTAGGTCCATTCCATGGTGACCTGGTCAACCTCTTCAAAAAGGGG
This sequence comes from Triticum dicoccoides, assembly GCF_002162155.2. NCBI lineage: Eukaryota > Viridiplantae > Streptophyta > Magnoliopsida > Poales > Poaceae > Triticum > Triticum dicoccoides. The sequence continues at coordinate 600,916,079 of NC_041392.1, read as the reverse complement.
TCCACGGTATAAGAAAACTTTGGTCAATATGGTTATATCATAATACTCCTCCTGCCCTTCATCATAGTTGCCTGCAACTTACAACTACTAATTGAATCTGTCGTTCACATATTTTTTGGGTACATATATCAGAGTGTGCACGGTGTCAAGAATCAAGTAGATGTATATCGTAGCTACGGAAGCACAACCTCAAAGAGGATGGATAGAATAGTTTTGGAAACTTAGGATCCTTTTCCTAGGTGACACAAACATTCACTGTGCATTATGCTTGACGGGTAGCTGACACATTCGTCAAAAGGAAACTAGCCTTAATTAGCGAAGAACGATGAAAGCAATCGCTTTCTCAATCCAATTTGGTTCTGGCTGTATATAAACTACAATCATAGTACACTACATAGAAAAAAGCATGTGTTTAGCTAGCCACGATACCTACACAAGCAACAAGCATATTTTCATAAATATCCAAACATTTTTCAGTATCATGCATGTGTATACACCATTCTATACCTTTTTTCGAAAAGGGGAAAGACCATTCTATACCTAGCTAGCTAGTTCTTTGTCGCCATTTGTTCAGCTTCAGAAGTACATGATCTATACCATACTCACGTGGTAGCAAAGAGTCTACTAATTACTATTGTATGTTATAATTTCATCACACTCTCACAGATCAATTAGTTCCAAATATATCAGGAGCCGGTGCACAATATTAATGAATTTGTTTAAATAATCCTATTTTGATGACCTTGAAGAATTGTAATTAAAGCTGATCTGGAAACAGAAAAATAGAGCATTTTTTATGGTATATGATTAATTATGCTGAGATGACATCCAGGTACGTTGGTGTTGATAACTTTACTAGATCCTTCCTACCTAAAGATAAGTTAGCTAGCGTCGACATTAAGAGTTGGAGTCATGGATGGGTACAAGCCAAGGCTGAAAAGGGTAGCTCCATAGGTAAGCTTGCAGTTCCATAAGCTAATATTTTTCATTCTCTCAGTTTTTTATTCAGACATGGAAGCAATGAATTCAACACCACCGTACCTTACCATATGTACATTCTCATCCTATACACAGGTGATGATTATGGATAGGATGAGAATACCAAGAAATTATAGTGCGGGTGCGGGTACTCTAAAATGACCGAGAAACAAAATATTCGGTATGAAACCAACCCTTTCTGAATTATCTAAGTAAATAAGGTTGCTAATAATAATATATCAATAATTCACTTAGAAAATACACATGCACACGGAATAATAGTGCATATTCCCAAGTTCTAAGTTTATATATATGCTGGGTAGAATAGAGCTACTGCACGAATATATAAATTCTCAACTTCAAATTACTACTAACACCCATGAAGTCCAAGCATATCATATGATACATAAAGTAACCTTTTCCTATTAATGTGTGTCATCTTTTCAACAAGCTAAGATAAAAAATGATATATTATTGCAAATTTTAAGTAAAGATTGATATTCATGCACAAAATTCAGATGATAATATAACATAAAATTTCTAAGGATATAGAATTTATCTTCACTATATTGGAGAATAAATAGGGCCACTAACAATTAATCGCCCATGTGCACAAGGAGAACTACATCAGTTGCTAATTTCAATATGAAGGGATGTTCTTGCTCACTCTTAGTTGATCTCTCTTGTGATAAGTTAGCCGTTCTTAAATAGTTGTGTAATTTGTTGCACCCAGAATGTGCTCATATCCCATTTATTAGTGTTTAGATCCATGGAAGCATTAACATTTATAAACTTCCATCTAACACAGATAACAATGGTGTACCAAACATGAGATGATATATATCAATCGGCCGCATAAAGTGTTTGTTTGGATGCACGGGACCGGTGCCAAATCACTTTGCGAAGCATTCGAAGTTGAGAAACAACCCCTACCTCGCCACGGGACTTGCTCCAATGCAAGACTATCCGAAGTACCCCTAATCATGTGTGAGGAACCTAGACAAGCATAGGACTAGAAAACACACTCAGCAAATTTGTAATACAGAACTGATGTCTGCACTAACAAAGCATAGATATAATCTAGCTCGCAATGCACAAAAATGTATGCGTGCCTATTATGGTGGAATCACTCCATGCATATA
>NC_041392.1:600907644-600913743 GCF_002162155.2 Triticum dicoccoides | reverse complement strand
AAAAGCATGTATATGAGTTGAATGATGTTTTGGTTGTAGGTAGTGGCGATTGGTCAGGCTACAGTGCATTACAATCGTAGTGTGCTTGAAAATAAGTGTGCAGAAGGGGGGAAAAGAAACAAAGTAGAGTTGAGGCTACACCTAGATATAGGATATGGACAGTACTCACTGTACCACTCTACGTATATATAGGCCGGCCGGGAGCTGAAAATTGCAGAGTACTGTTGTACTGAAAGACAAGAGATCATACCCACTGTTCTTTATTTCTCTGAAAAGATTTAATCTTGCACAACGCACTGGTACGGTGGTACTAATTAACTGTAAGAATGAGAAATTATCTAGGTTGAAAGACAAACTACTCCTAGTAGTTAAGCATGAACCAAAAATGTTAGCTTCAAGCTGTCCACAAAATGACGCATGCATACTACAGGTCCTAATAATGGCTAGGCTTAGATTAAGTTTGCAGTTTTCCTAAAAGTAAATCATGCACATTGTTGGCATTCCATCATTCCATGTGAGACTAGAGCTTGTATTGGTCGGTATTTCTCATTTTCTATAAAGAATTACCACATTGATCTATGTCACTTCAACAAAGAATATTGAAAAATAGTACCCTATGGAAAGGAGAAACAGTGGCGTGACAAGGTCACTGTGTACTCTAGAGAGAGAAGGATAGAAAGAGAGAGAGAGTACTCCAAAGATTAGCCAAAGAATTGCATAGAATTGCTGTACTTTCCCTTGTGGTGTGGAGCAAGCAGAAGCTGATTGCTCATCCATCCCAAGGAACAAGAGAATATATTGTTGGCTGCTTAAACAGAAGTACAGAACCAACCAATGCAGCTATAGAAGCATAGAAGAACAAGACATGCAAAGAAATCATATAAAAAGCACCACAAAATGAGCAGCTTTACCATGCCATCCAAGAGAAGCTTCCCCATGCACACACAAAAGCAAATCCAAGCAGACAATAGCATACCATGTAGGAGTACGCAATGTAATCGATCTAACGCATACGTACTTAGGAGTAACATAGAATACTAGTACTAGTAGCAGTAAACTATAGTTAACCAATCACGTGCTGCATGCGAAATGTAAGTAGTAAACGATTTCAAAAGGGAGTGATTAAGATACACTTTAGTTTATCTCTCTTTAATTGCACCAATGCATTAAGGTCATTACTAATTAACCAACAGGAAATTAAAATTCATGGAAGGATCCAAAAGTAGTAGCTCTAGCTAGCTAACGAGATGCATTAGCGTTCGTCATCAACGATGGACAACAATCCCCCTCCTCTTCTTGGATCTTCTTGACTTGGATCAATGCAACTCGACCATCATCTTTGGCAGTAAATGAAACTTGCTAGGAATTCATGGCAGGAATTGAAGCTAGGTTCTAGGGTTATGAGGGAAGAACTGGGTGCCTGCTGCGAAGGCGCCGATCGGCGTCGGGTAGGGGTCCATGAGCACCGCCGCGGACGTCGCCACCGTCGCTCCGTGCCCCCCGGCCGCCTCGCTGCTCCCGGCCGGCGATGAACCCTCCCTCGCGGCCCCTGTCAGCTGGTGGTACTCCGCCGAGGACGGCGGCAGCTGCCCAGCCGCCTCTTCCGCCGGCCCATGGTCCCGCAGGATCCCCTTGAACGTGTGCCCCCCGATGCTCACCGCCGTCTGGTACGCGAACTCCGCGTCCGGCTCGTCCACCGGCCCTATCCGCACGCACCGGAACACGGCCTCCAGGCTCAGCTCCGGCGGAAACCTCCCGTCCCCCTCGCCTGCAAACACACCCCGTCGGCGTCAGCGTCCTGAATGGTGCAGTAGTGCAGTACTGCAGTGACTGATTGTACTGTAGACTGTAATTGAGTAGCTTCCACATACCTGAGGAAGTGGTGGCGTCGACCATCGCGGTGGTCGCGGACGGCAAGCGGCCGAGGGAGCGCACGAGCTCGCGGGGCCGTTTGTTGGCAACGGCAGCGGCCGCGGCGGCGGCCGCGCTGTTGTTGGCTGCGGCGCCGCGGAAGAGCGCGGCGAGCTGCTGCTGGCGCTCGCGGCGCTTGGAGGCGGGGACCCAGGTGCTCTTGACGTGGGTGGCACAGTTGAAGCCGCGGCTGCGGCAGCAGGTGCGGCACCGCTGGTGGGTGCAGTCCTTCTTGGCGTTGTTTCCGCAGTCCTGGCAGCTGGTGCCGGCCCTCCCGCCCCCCGGGCCGCCTCCACCAGCCAAGCCGACGCCGCCCACGCCGCCGCCCTCATGCGGCGAGAAGCCCAACACGACGCCGGTGGCCACCCCGGAGGAGAAGAACTGCGAAGTGTGCGGCACGGCCGCCGCCTGCTGGTGGTGCGGGTGCCATAGCTGGAACCCTATCCCACCTCCTCCCCCGCCGCCGCCGCCCGCCGTGTCGGCGGCCGCGGCGGCGGCGCCGCGCGCGTACAGAAACAGACTGTCTGCCCCGATTGGATGATCGCCGCGGTCACCGCTCCTTCCCCCGCTACCTCCACCTCCGCCGCCGCCGCCTCCCCTCAGAGAGAACCCCGCCATCCACGGCAGCAGCCAACACCCATCAAGAAGCTCCTGCCAGCGCGCTCACTTCCTTGCTCACTTTCTCCTTCCTCCCCTCTCACCTCCTACAAACACAAACAGCCCGAATAAAAAAGTAGATCTTGGGTGTAAGAAAAAGCGGAAGAAGCAACAGAACATGGCAGGCTCTTGGGATTGCGCGACCCATAGCTCAGATTTTCAACATAGCTCACCAGTAGATTAGACAGATCTACCACTGAGATGCCGATAGATACACAGATTTCTACGCAATTACACACACATACTCCTCCTCGCTAGCATATCTAGGGGGCTTGGTTACGGGTGTTGACAGCATGTAGCTAGCGCTGACAAACTTGAGCGAGCCTGCCTAACAAGTTAGGAAACTAGTTACTACCCCAACCACTTGTACTCACCTTTCTTCGCCTCTTGCCGTGAGGATAGGTAGCTTGATCTTGCCTCTAATTCTCGATCTCCTCTTGAGAGCGGAGACTGCCTAAGGCTTGGCCTTGTTCTCTTCTCACTAGGAGGAGGGAGGAGGAGCTTAGGAGGGAGGGAGTGGGGTAAGGTGCTTTTTGGGGTGGTGAGGGGAGCCAAGTGCGTGGCTAGGCTATATAAAGAAGAAGGATTGGGGGAGGGATGATGGGCGCAAGCTGCCGGGGAGGAATTCTAGAGCGCCTGCAAGCGCCGCCATGGTGGCGGCTCGAACCTTAATTTCTATTTATTGCTTCCCGCAGCTCGGCGCTCGATCGACCGATCTCGCTCCTGCTGCTGCTGCCGCTGCCTGCTGCTTCCTTATCTCTCCCCCTTTCCTTGCGCAGCTGTGCTTCCCTCTCTGTCTACCCAACCGGATGAAAGAAGAACAAAGGATGCGAGGGGAGAGAGGAGAGAGGAAATAAAGGAGGAGGGAATGGAGAGAGAATGTGTGTCTAGTAGCTGCTAGCAGTAGTACACTAGTACTCGATTTTATTTATATTTGATTTTTATGGGCTGTTTGTGTGTTGCTTTTGCCTGCTTTTTTTTTGCCTTGCGCTGCTGAGAAATTACTACGGGAGCGGCCCTGTCAAACACAGGATGACTACATGGCGACAAAGGGCAGGGAAGGCGAGGGGAGGAATTTTTCACTGACAGGAGAATGCACCTTTGCTCTCTGGTCGTCGTCTTCCAGGCCGAGCCCCCATGCACACCTGCTTTTCTTTAACGTCTCCTATCCTATCTCGCCATGTCCCTGTGCATGTGTTCTTTAATAATTTCTAGTTTCTTCCAGACAAATGCGCTAAACTTCTAGAACATATAAGTGGTTATCGTGTATAGGGATGTAAGTGGCAAATAAATGACGTCCGCAATCCCGTTTAGTTATTTTTTGCTAGCTTGATAGTTCATTTTTCTCAAACAAACAAAAAATCTTTTTGAATTATCATATCATAAGTGGATTTTAAACGGAATTAAATGGGACCCGGTTGACATCCCTAGCGTGTAGGATTAGAAAGTAGTATACCAATTTCTAATTGACACTAGAATGGCAAGTAATAGGAGAAATGGAATGCTTGTGGGCCGGGTGACATACATCGCTGCAAAAATTCATGCAACAGTTTATCAAGATTAAAATTCATAGGCAAGCATGTTTCAATATAGTTTTTCAAATATATAGAGCATGAGAGTAGCTTTTGTTTGGTCCACACTAGCAAAAGGCCCGTGCGTTGCAACCGGACAATAAAATTGTGGTTTTTAAATTAAGTTCCAAACACCCGCACTCTATGTGTATACACATATTTGAATATTTATGCACGGACCGGCTCGCATGTGGACTCTTAAGACACATGCATTCTAACATGCTCACATTAGATCGATGTTGGACTTATCCTTGATGTGTGTAATTTTCTTGAGTACATCCTCGATGCGTGTATGAGAAGGAAAAGAAACGGCCAGTCTCACGATGGATGAAAAATTGAACGGTCCTATGACGTAAGAATAATTCGAAGGAACACTTGTTTTTTTTCACGTTTACGGGTAGCGGGGTGGATAATTAATTTCAACTTTTGGGACAGTTTCAATGATAGAGAGAAACAATTAACGAAGAGTTTTTTTTTCGCTTACAGGTGGCGTGGTTGGTAATTTACTTGAACTTTAGGAGGAGTTTCGGTGACAGACGAAAAAATCATGGAAACAGTTAACAAAGAGATTTTCTCACTTACTAGTGGCATGGTAGGTAATTTACTTCAATTTTATGGGCAGCTTAGGCCAAGTGGATGGACAAAAAAAATCAGAAAAACACACCTTCCTTTATTATTAAATTAGGTAATAGATTTGAGCAGGTAGTTTTTTTTAGAGAAAATGCATAAATCCCGACTTCAACTTAATGAAGCCATCAACCGGCTAGGATACAAAGGAGTTGATTACAAAATGCCAAAACTTGATCAAAAACTAAAAGATCACATGCAAATCACGCTCCAGACCAGGAGCTATAGGTAGCACGGCAACAAACGCCATCGCCTACACTAAGGTGGCGTTTGGTTCACGGGCGAGGTTGGCTTGGCTGAGGATATCCTTAACCACCTGGTTGGGGATGGCCAGTTTTTGTCGTTTGGTTGCGAAGGATTTGATGAGATGGATAGCCTCTTTTTATTGTTTGGTTGCAAGGATAAAAGGTGGATATGGATAGTCATTAGCTACTTTTTTAATGTTCATCTACAATGAAATATTAACACATGCTCTTCTTTGTACAATCAAATACATGTATACATGCTCTTCTTCGCACAATCAAATGCATGTATACATGTTCTTCTTTCTACAATCATACACGTGACTGACCATGCAATTAAATACCATGAACTAGTCACTATTTACCAGATATTCATACATGTATACATGTTCTTCTTTGTACAATCATACACGTGACTGTCCATACAATTAAATACCATGAACTGGTCACTGTCCACCAAAGTATTCTGCTACTTCTTACCAACGCCTCAGTGTTACCAGTAGTATTCATATGTGCTATCTGTAGACGAAGTTGAAAGACTGTAAACGAGAGAGTTAAAAGACTGTCGCATACATACAGAGAACAGATAGGCAAGATCTTCAGTGATCCTCGTTCCCGGCCGCCGGGGCTCCCCGTTCCCCGCCAGCCATGGTCACAGCACGCCGAGAGAGAGAGAGAGAGAGAGAGGGATGGATGGAGGTAGGGGCCATGGCAGAGGAAGTGCACCGCCGCCGCTGTCAGGTGTGCGCCGCCGCCGCCGCCGCTGTCAGTCACCAACTAGTGGGAGGGGAGTAGCCTGGAAAGGATGGGGCACCCGCGGCTCGCCTCGTCTCGAGGAGCAGGGCCATGGCCGACGGCAAAGCAGGGCGCCGGCGTGGGCGGTGGTACGCCAGCGGCGGAGGCAACAGAGGGCGCCGCTGGGCCCATGGAAAAACGTTTCACACAAGCGCGGGTGGCTGCCCACATCCGCCATAATCTCGCGACTCTCGTCAACCATGTTTTGAAGGAATATTCCCTGATATCTGGTTATCCCTATCCTTCCTGGCGGGTAAACCAAACAAGTGATATCCCCTAAAAATTTGGCTATCCCT
>NC_041392.1:600838151-600907634 GCF_002162155.2 Triticum dicoccoides | reverse complement strand
GTAGGGGCCATGGCAGAGGAAGTGCACCGCCACCGCTGTCAGGTGTGCGCCGCCGCCGCCGCCGCTGTCAGTCACCAACTAGTGGGAGGGGAGTAGCCTGGAAAGGATGGGGCACCCGCGGCTCGCCTCGTCTCGAGGAGCAGGGCCATGGCCGACGGCCAAGCAGGGCGCCGGCGTGGGCGGTGGTACGCCAGCGGCGGAGGCAACAGAGGGCGCCGCCGGGCCCATGGAAAAACGTTTCACGCAAGCGCGGGTGGCTGCCATAATCTCGCGACTCTCGTCAACCATGTTTTGAAGGAATATTCCCTGGTATCTGGTTATCCCTATCCTTCCTGGCGGGTAAACCAAACAAGTGATATCCCCTAAAAATTTGGCTATCCCTCTTCCTATGGTGGATAGCCTCTAAACCAAACGCCACCTAAGAAGCCAGAGTCAGCCGCCAAATTGCCCAACATAGCTATATCTGTAGCGCAGAGGCCAACCAGAGACGCCAACTGTCACAAACCTAGTCTGGTATGCACTTAGACTAGCTAGTCATGTTTAAAATTCATTGAAATTGAATTCGGGAATGATCCACACCCTAGCACCAAATTAAATCAAATAGGTTCAATAAAATCTTTTTCAATAAACCCAAAGATGCCCTTTAAAAATGTTCATGATTTATAGCACAAGGTGAGAACCTAAACCAAAAATGGTGCACATTTTTCGATGGCAGAAGTGGGCCTAGAATTAATACAATAAGTATTTGAGTTCGGGCTATTAAATGCTACATATATTTTTAACAGCTCCAGTGATCCAGAAACTTTATCTAGGGCACTGGATTAATTCATTTAACATCCACAACAATTTTCAGAACTTTCTAAAATGGTTTAGTGCCTAAACTAAATCAAAGCAGAAAAGAAAAATAGAAAATAGAACAGAAAATAGGAAAATACAGAGAGCAGAGAGAACTACCTAGTGCTTACCTGGGCTACTTCCCTGGCCGGCCCACTGGCCCAGTGCCAGTCACCCCTAACCCCTTGCCAGTCGGACGGGGCGCATGCCCGACGCGCGCACGTGCCACCTCCTGCTCGCCTGCCTGCCTCCCCCGACATGTTGAGCAGCTGGATTGACTCCATGGTGTTGTCCTGATCGAGCCGACGCCCGCCCACTTCCTCCTCGCTCTCTCTCGCCCGATCCTCGCCATGGCCAAAGCGCCTGCAGCCGCGTCGTCGTGACCACTGTAGCCTGATATGTCTCCGTCGTATCTATAATTTTTGATTGCCCCATGCCAATATTATACAACTTTCACATACTTTTGGCAACAATTTATATGATTTATTGGACGAACATATTGATATAGTGCCCAGTGCAAATTCCTGTTTATTGCATGTCTTTTGTTTCGCAGAATATCCATATCAAATAAAGTCCAAACGCGATAAAACTTTATGGATATTTATTTTGGAATATATGTGAATGTTTGGGAGAGGAATCGACGCAAGACGGTGCTCGAGGAGCCCACTAGGAACCTCGTAAGGTGGTTGCTGCCCTTCTTTTGCAGCGAGAAAGATAATTTATGAATAAAAATCCCCTCAAGATTTCAGCCCAATCAGATTACAGATCTCCAAACATTTAAGAAACGGCGAAGGGCCAGAAAACGAGAACACGAAACAAAAGAGAACAGAGAGGGAGATCCAATCTATGAGGGGCTCCTACGCCTCCGTCGCCATGGCGGCCATGGACCAGAGGGGGAACTCTCCTTCCATCCAGGGGGGAAGGCCAAAGAAGAAGAAGGTGGGGGCTCTCTCCTCCTCTCTCGGTGGCGCCGGAAGACCGCCGGGGCAATCATCGTGACGACGATCTACATCAACAACTTCGCTGCCGTCATCACCAACTCCCTCCCCCTCTATGCACCAATGTAACACCTCTTCTCCCTGCTGTAATCTCTACTTAAACATGGTGCTTAATGCCATATATTATTATCCAATGATGTATGGCCATCCTATGATGTTTAAGTAGATTCATTTTGTCCTATGGGTTGATTGATGATCGTGATTGGTTTGAGTTCTATGTTTTATTTTGGTGTTGTCCTATGGCACCCTCCGTGTCGTGCAAGCGTGAGGGATTCCCGCTGTAGGGTGTTGCAATACGTTCATGATTCACTTATTGTGGATGTGTGAGTGAGTGAAACACATGCCCGAGTAAGGGAGTGTTGCGTATGGGATAAAGAGGACTTGATACTTAATGCTATGGTTGTGTTTTACCTTAGTTGATCTTTGGTAGTTGCAGAAGCTTGCTAGAGTTCCAATCATAAGTGCATATGATCCAAGTACGGAAAGTTTGTTGGCTCATGCCTCTCCCTCATATAAAATTGCAATAATGATTATCGGTCTAGTTATCGATTGCCTATGGAGAAAATACTTCTCTTGTGTTATAAAAATCTTTCTACTAAAGAACTAACTATTATTATATCGCAAAGTACTCCTAGTTTTATTCTTGCAAAGTAGTTCTAGCATCACACCTACAAAATAGTTTCATACTTGTTCTAGGTAAAGTGAATGTTAAGTGTGCGTAGAGTTGTGTCGGTGGTCGATAGAACTTAAAGGGAATATAAATCCTACCTTTAGCTCCTCGTTGGGCTAGACACTCTTATTTATCTAAAAACCTACAGTTGATCCCCTACACTGTCGTCATGACCTTTTTCTGACGCTGTTGCCGGGGAGCAATAGCGTGGGGTGAATATTCTCGTGTGCGCTTGTTTGCTTTATCACTAAGTAATTTTTATTTTTTGTTCTATGTTGTTCTCTATCTTTAGTTATGAATATGGAACACAAAATACCAACAAAATTAGTTGTACTTGCTACTCATGGAGATGAGGAACCTCCTAAAACTCTCGATGCTTGTTATGTGAAAAATATTATACACTACTTTGATAATCCCGAGAAAACCCCATTCAACTTGATAATGGGAGACACGTTGGATCAACGTGAATACTTTAGGGATAATCGCTTGACTCAAAAAGGGAAACTCTTATGGGATCAAATTAATTATTCGCAGTGGTATGCTTGGGATATATGCTTGAGATATGATTATACTTGTTGCTCTAGGATGAAGGCTAAACACCTTCCCTTTTCATGTTAATTTAATGATAATGAAATCTTGACTTCTTATGCTAATGGAAGATATGATTACTATGATGTGGAACGAATAGAATTTTTTTTTGCTTTTAAGGGTGCTTATGAAATTGAAACTCTATTTGGAAAGTATGGAGATTATGATGATGCTGTTTATAGACCTGAAAATTTTGCTATACTTAGATATTGCTATGAGAATTATAAATACAATTCCGATATTGATGTATTTATTGAGAAAGTCTCTATCTGTCCAAGAAGAGATTAATATTTTGCAGGAAACTATGGAGGAAGAAATTACTGAAACTATGATCTCATTAGATGAAAAGGATGACGAGGAGAGCGAACAACAAAAGGAGGAAAAGCGTATTAGCTACCCGTGCCCGCCTTCTAATGAGAGTAACTCTTCAACTCATACATTGTCTAATTTCCCTTCGTGCTTACCGAAGGATGAATGCTATGATGATTGCTATGATCCATTGGATTCATTTGAAATATCCTTTTTTGATGAAATTGATGCTTGCTATGCTTGTGGCCATGATGCCAATATGAATTATGCTTATGGAGATTAACTTTCTATAGTTCCTTATGTTAAGAATGAAATTATTGCTATTTCACCCATACATGATAGTCCTATTATCTTTTTGAATTCTCCCAACTACACTATATCAGAGAAGTTTGCCCTTGTTAAGGATTATATTGATGGGTTGCGTTTTATCACTACACATGATGATTTCGATGAATATAATATGCATGTGCTTGCTTCTCTTACTTGCAATTATTATGAGAGAGGAACCACATCTTCACCTCTCTATATTTTCAATACGATAAAATTGCAAAAAACTGCTTATGCTATGTAACGACCTTTACTTTGTGTGCATGAATTGTTCTTTTATGACATGCCGATGCATAGAAAGAGAGTTAGACTTTGTTGTTACATGAAATATGTTACTTTATGCTTACTACTAAATTACAAATCGTTGTTAATTAAAATTGTCTTTGATATACCTTGGGATCCGGGTATCAACCACTTGAGCATCATATGCCTAGCTTAATGGCTTTAAAGAAAGTGCTGCCAGGGAGACAACCCGGAAGTTTTAGAGAGTCATTTACTTTTGTTGTGTGCTTTTATAAAGTTTGAAAACAAAAATAACCATTCCATTTGTACAAATCCATTGTATTATGAAAATAATGTGCCAAGATTTACCTTTAGGATGTTTAAATTGCTTGTTTGGTATGTGCAGTGCAAAAACAGAAACTTTTGCTGTAGTGCGTGAATTTACGTTTTTTACTGGAACATGATAAAATTCTAAATTTTTTATACAGTACTTCTATGCAAATTGTTTATTTTTTCCTAAATTTTCAGAATTTTTGGAGTTACAGAAGTATGGTCAATGTTCAGATTGCTACAGACTATCATGTTTTTGACAAATTCTAGTTTTGATGCATTATTTTGCTTGTTTTGATGGAACTATGGATTGTATCGGTGGTATAAGCCATGGAGAAGTTAGAATACATATATGTAATGCAAAAAACAAAATATGAATGGGTTTGCAACAACACTTAAAGTAGTGATTTGCATCATTATACTAACGGATCTCACAAAGGTTTTGTTAAGTTTTGTGTGGATGAAGTGCTCTAAGATCGAGGTGGTCTCGATATGAGTAGAAGGAGGAGAGTCAAGAGTTCAATCTTGGGGATGGCCAAGGCACCCCAAGTGAATATTCAAGGAGACCCAAGCGTCTAAGCTTGGGGATGCTCCGAAAGGCATCCCATCTTTCTTCAACAAGTATCAGTATGTTTCGGTTTTGTTTTGTTCACATGATATGCGTAAATTCTTGGAGCGTCTCGTGTGTTTAGTTTTCACTTTTCTTTAATGCACCATGCTGGTATGAGATAGTCCTTGGCTGATTTATAGAATTCTCATTGCACTTCACTTATATCTTTGAGTATGGCTTTATAGAATGCCTCATGTGCTTCACTTATATCATTTGAAGTTTGGATTCCTGTTTCTCTTGACATGGAAAACCGTTATTTGTAGAATGCTCTTTTGCTTAATTTATATTTATTATAGTGTGGGCAAGTCTTTTGTAGAAAGAATTAAACTCTCTTGCTTCACTTATATCTATTTAGAGAGTCAACAGGAATTGGTCATTCACATGGTTAGTCATAAAATCCTACATAAAACTTGTAGATAACTGAATATGATATGTTTGATTCCTTGCAATAGTTTTGTGACATAGAGATGGTAATATGTGGGAGGTACTAGTGAATGATTGTGTTTAGTAGGAATATTGGTGTTAAGGTTTGTGATTCCCGAAGCCTGGGCGTATACTCTCTCATTATGCTATGAAGTTGGAGCATGATTTATTATTGATTGTCTTCCTTTGCGTGGAGGTCATGGGCGCGCGATGGTTAACTCCTACAAACCTCCCCCCTAGGGGCATGCATACTAGTACTTTGCTTCAAGGGCTAATAAACTTTTTCAATAAGTATGTGAGTTCTTTATGACTAATGTGAGTCCATGGATTATACACACTCTTACCTTTCCGTAATTTTCTAGCCTCTTCGGTACCATGCATTGCCCTATATCACCTCGAGAGTTGGTGCAAACTTCGCCGGTGCATCCAAACCTCGTGATATGATACGCTCTATCACACATAAGCCTCATTATATCTTCCTCAAAACAGCCACCATACCTACCTATTATGGCATTTCCATAGCCATTCCGAGATATATGGCCATGCAACTTCCATCATCATCATATACATGACTTGAGCATTCATTGTCATATTGCTTTGCATGATCGTAAGATAGCTAGCATGATATTTTCATGGCTTGTCCGTTTTTTGGTATCTTTTCTATGCTAGATCATTGCACATCCTGGTACACCGCCAGAGGCATTAATATAGAGTCATATTGTTCTAGGTATCGAGTTGTAAGTAAATAGAAGTGTGATGATCATCATTATTCATTATTAGAGCATGTCCCAGTGAGGAAGGGATGATGGAGATTATGATTCCCCCACAAGATGGGATGAGACTCCGGACAAAATAAAAAAAGTGAGGCCAAAAAGAGCCCAAGAAAAAAGAGAAAAAAATGAGAGAAAAGAGAGAAGAGGCAATGTTAGTATCCTTTACCACACTTGTGCTTCAAAGTAGTATCATGTTTTTCATATAGAGAGTCTCCTATGTTGTCACTTTCATATACTAGTGGGAATTTTTCATTATAGAGTTAGATGCACACCCACTGAGTTTTCCGTTTGAGCTTTGATACACTTATAGCTCTTAGTGTATCCGTTGCATGGCAATCCCTACTCCTCACATTGATATCAATTGATGGGCATCTCCATAGCCCGTTGGTTAGTCGCGTCGATGTGAGACTATCTTATTTTTTGTCTTCTCCAAATTAATCTTTACCACCGTATTCTATTCCACCCATAGTGCTATATCCATGGCTTGCGCTCATGTATTGCGTGGGGGTTGAAAAAGCTGAAGCGCGTTAAAAAGTGTCAACCAATTGCTTGGCTGACATCGGGGTAGTACATGATAAATACTTTGTGTTAAGAAGATGGAGCATGACAAGACTATATGATTTTGTAGGGATATCGTTCTTTAGCATTGATATTTTGAAAGACATGATTGTTTGTTGGGATGCCCGAGTATTGATGTCTTTATGCCAAATTATAGACTATTACTTTGAATCACTCACGCCTTAATATTCATGCCATGATTAGATTATATGATCAAGATTATGCTAGGTAGCATTACACATCAAAAATTAACCGTTCTATCATTTACGCACTCGAGGACGAGCATGAATTAATCTTGGGGATGCTGATACGTCTCTGTCGTATCTATACTTTTTGATTGTTCCATGCCAATATTATACAACTTTCACATACTTTTGGCAACAATTTATATGCTTTATTGGACTAACATATTGATCCAGTGCCCAGTGCCAGTTCCTGTTTGTTGCATGTTTTTTGTTTCATAGAATGTCCATATCAGACGAAGTACAAACACGATAAAACTTTGTGGAGATTTATTTTGGAATATGTGTGAATTTTTGGAAGAAGAATCAATGCAAAACGGTGCTCGAGGGGCCCACTAGGCACCAGGGTGCCAGGGGGGGCCCAGGCGCGCCCTGATGGGTAGTGAGCACCTCGTAAGGTGGTTGCTGCCCTTCTTTCGCCGCAAGAAAGATAATTTATGTATAAGAATCCCCTCAAAATTTCATCTCAATCGGAGTTAGGGATCTCCGGAAATTTAAGAAACGATGAAGGGACAAAAAATGGGAGCACGAAATAGGACACAAACACACACACACACACACACAGAGAGAGAGAGAGAGAGAGAGAGAGAGAGAGAGAGAGATCCAATCTAGAAGGGGCTCCTGCCCCTCCGCCACCATGGCGGCCATGGACCAGAGGGGTAACTCTCCTCCCATCTAGGAGGAGTCCGAGGAAGAAAGAAAGAAAGAAGAAGAAGAAGAAGAAGAAGAAGAAGAAGAAGAAGAAGAAGAAGAAGAAGAAGAAGAAGGGCGGCTCTCACCTAGTGGCGCCGGAAAGCCGCCGGGGCAATCATCATGACAACTATCTACACCATCAACTTCGCTGCCGTCATCACCAACTCTCCCCCCTCTATGCAGCAGTGTAACATTTCTACCCCCTATTGTAAACTCTACTTAAACATGGTGCTTAATGCTATATATTATTATCCAATGATGTATGGCCATCCTATGATGTTTGAGTAGATCCGTTTTGTCCTATAGGTTGATTGATGATCGTGATTGGTTTGAGTTCTATGTTTTATTTTGGTGCTGTCCTATGGTGCCCTCTGTGTCATGCAAGCGTGAGGGATTCCCACTGTAGGGTGTTGAAATACGTTCATGATTAACTTATGGTGGATGGTGTGAGTGACTGAAACACATACCCGAGTAAGGGAGTGTTGCGTATGGGATAAAGAGGACTTGATACTTAATGCTATGGTTGGGTTTTACCTTTAATGATCTTTGGTAGTTGCGGAAGCTTGCTAGAGTTCCAATCATAAGTGCATTTGATCCAAGTACGAAAAGTTTGTTAGCTCATGCCTCTCCCTCATATAAAATGCAATAATGATTACCGGTCTAGTTATCGATTGCCTATGGACAAAATACTTCTCTTGTGTTATAAAAATCTTTCTACTAAACAACTAACAATTAATATATCGCAAAGTACTCTTCATTTTATTCTTACAAAGTAGTTCTAGCATCACGCCTACAAAATAGTTTCGTGCTTGTTCTAGGTAAAGCGAACGTTAAGTGTGCGTATAGTTGTATCGGTGGTCGGTAGAACTTGAAGGGAATATAAATCCTACCTTTAGCTCTTCGTTGGGTCTGAAACTCTTATTTATCGAAAAAGCTACAATTGATCCCCTATACTTGTGGGTTGTCAAGATAGCCACAGCCACCGCCTCGCCTCTCTGTCATGTCTGCAAGATCCACCGTGACGCCCTCTTCCTCATTATCAAGCCATGTGAAGCCGGAAGCCCCATAATGTCGTCCTCACCGTCTTCTTCATCCTCGGCCACCATGGATTGCTGTCATCGATTCGCCATCTCCGACGCTGATACGTCTCCAATGTATCTATAATTTTTGATTGCTCCATGCTATATTATCTACTGTTTTGGGCAATATTGGGCTTTATTTTCCACTTTTATATTATTTTTGGGACTAACCTATTAACTGGAGGCCCAGCCCAGATTTGCTATTTTGTGCCTATTTCAGTGTTTCGAAGAAAAGGAATATCAAACGGAGTCGAAACGAAATGAAATCAACTGGAGAAGTTATTTTTGGAAGGAAACCTACCGAACAGACTTGGACCCTACGTCAGAAGATGAAGGAGGAGCTCACGAGGGTAGGGGGCGTGCCCCCCCTGGGGCGCGCCCTCCACCCTCATGAGCCCCTCGTGGCCCCCTCACATACTTGTAGCGACCCGACCCGAATGGGTCAAGTCTCTGTGCTTAAGTGTCATCCCTGGATCGGTATGCTGACACACACAGTACTCGAGGATTTATAACAGAGGTAAATCACATGTATAAAATAACGTAAATACTATTACCTCAAATCCAAAAATAGCGGAAGTAACAAGGTTGTGGATTCCCATCAACACCAACGGCAAAGTTGAGTGTAGAAATCGTAACCCTAACGTATCACTTACTCGTCGTAAGATAATCCTACAACATGAGACGTTGCAGCCACAGAGGGTCAGTACATTGAATGTACTGGCAAATTCACACCATAGAGAATGATGAATAAAGACTATCACTACATGCATATTTGGCTGGTGGAAAAGCTCTATGGTTATAAGGTTTTTGCGTAAAGCCAATTTTTCCCTACTACAAAGGAATAAATTTTATTTAACTATCATGGTGGTTGTTGAACATTGAGAATGGTTGACAGCATTCTAAATCCCAATTAAGTAACATCATTAAACCCAACAATATTCATTTAAAGTAACGTGATGAGATCAACATGATAATCCAAGAACTAGATACTCAAGATGTCCATAACCGGGGACACGGCTAATCATGATTAGTTTGTACACTCTGCAGAGGTTTGCGCACTTTTCCCCACAAGACTCGATCTCCTCCGTTGGTTTTCTCGCACTACATGGTGTTTGAGAAACGGATGACCGAGACATAGCCTTTCAGAAGCGCTAGCACCTTACGTTGGATAGACCGGTACACCTACTTTCCCCTACATCTGCTAGTCTACCCTGTAAGAGTTCGCACGACTTAATCAACTATGCCAGAGCCCATAATGGCTTGTGGCTGCACACGGAAGTTTCTAGTATGAATAATCTCATGATCCCTTTGAGCCTGGGTGGCGGACCGTAGGATGATCACACGGTATATCCCCGGGATCTCCTAGGACAACACTGGTATATCCCCAGGTGTCCGGGCAAGTCCACTGATATATCCCCAGGGTGCCCCTAGCAATCCACCCAGATGTGTATTCAAGTTGCCACCTTAAGTTGAACCATTAAATAACAATCTCACATCTGTCATGGATTTCACTCATACCCAAACCACGTCTACGAGCATAGCATGGCAATATAAGCATAACGTAAAAGTAACTCCCAAGGTTTGAATGCAGGGCAATAGGTTCCTACCTCATCAACTACTTCCCAATACCCACAATTTAATTAGATCCTAATCATGCAATGTTTGAGGTTTGATCTAATGCAATAAAAACTGGGTATGAAAGAGGTATGATCAAAGTGTGAACTTGCCTGCAATGCGGATGAAGATGATTCGCACTCAAAACTCTTGATAGCTCTACTCGTCTCACTCCGGTCAATCTATCGTAAGCAAGCAATAGTAACCACACATAAGCAATCACTCAAAAGATCAAAAAGAACGAAGAAGACGATTCGGAAACATCAAAACCAAGAAAATAGCTCTTGCAACATAAAACAATTTCTAATAGTACCAAAATTATATGAATTTGGCCTTATCAGAAAATTAGGTCAAGAGCTTCGATTTGCAAAAAGAATCAACTCAAACGGAGCTACGGAACTCAAGTTATGATCAAACGAAGTTTGAATTCAAATCTGATCAAATTCAAATTTTAAACTTTTCAAAAACATGTTTGAGTTGTTTTACTGGATAGAGGAGATCGTAACGAAGAAGTGGGTGTTGGTTTCATTGGATTTGGATAAACGAGTAGAAAGTAGTGATCGTTTGAAAACCAGGGACTAAACTGTAAAAGAAAACCTAGCGAATAGGTCCCTGGCAGAAAACAAAAAAAATAAAAAGAAAAAGACTAAATAGCGAACGTTCGCTATAGTGGCTTATAGGACGAAAACCATTCGCTACAAATCCTAAACTAGCGAACGTCCACTAACTAACCTAACTATTAAATAAAACCGCCTTTTAGAAGAAAACCAGAGAAGACCAAAATAAACCGGACCGGGGACGGTTTATACCGGTTCAGTGCAGATCGGGTCTGGCAGTGGTGGTTCGGTCAACTCCGGCGGCTTCCCGCGGCGGTGGCCGTCGGCGAGGAGCGGGGCGACGCGAGGCGAGGCGGCGGGCAGGTGGCGGCGGCGGCAATAGCGGCAGCAGCAGGCGGCGGCGGTGGCAGCACGGAGCGGCGTGGGTGACGGAAGGCGGCAGCGGCAAAGTGCAGCGGTGGCGGCGGCGCGGCTTCGGCAAGATGCGGGAGGCGCAGCGAGAGGCGGGGAAGAGGAGAGAGGGCCGGGGCGGGGCCGGATTTATAAGAGGGAGGGGCGATGGCGTGCGGAAGGGGCAAGGGCGGCGCGGAGTCCGGCCATGGGACGGCGGCGGCGCGTACTGGCTCGGAACTTCGTCCCGAGCATGGGGAAGGAGGAGCTAGGCCGTGGCCTGGTTTTGGCTGGGCCGGCCTAGTCGGCGGAGGGGAGCTCTTTTATTTTTATTTTTTATAAACCTTTTTTTCAGAGAACTTAAAATAATAGAAACAAAATAACTAAAAATATTATATAGGCATATAATATATCAAAATTTTCAAAAAATACGACATGAACATTTTTATAACTTCAAATAAAATCCACACAAATTCAGATAAATTAAAGAGTGCTACTGGTCTAATAAAAACTCAATAAAAAACATTTTATAAAATACCAAAATGATTTCAAATTAATTCTTCTCCAATTTTTTATTGTAGGGAATCATGTTACCCTAATTTCCATATATTTTATTTTTGGAGAAAAATAATTTGAATAAAACTCAAATATCTCCAAATTGAAAATAAATTCAAATGAACTTTGAATTTAATTCTTTGAACTCCCAACTCATATTTCATATAATTTGAAGAAGTCATTTTATCTTCGCTCGTGAAAATCATTGAGTTGCATAAAGTTGCAGAATTGGAAATATTTTCCAAATGAAATTCAAATATTTTCAAACACCCCATTTCATTTAAATAAATGGAAGAAGTCATGTCATCTTCTCTCCAGGGTTTTGTGATGAAAAGAATTTGAATTCATGGAGATCAAAAAGCAAATATGAAAGTTTGGGAAAGTCCTTTTATTCCCTCTCTTAACTTTCAAAAAGTTTCGAATTCACTCACTTTCAGACAATCAATCAAACAATCAACCAAATCTATCTAATTATTATAACATTCCAAAATTTAGAATTTTGGGATGTTACAATACTTCTTCCGCCTATATATCTCCATATACCCTAAAAACATCCGTGGACACATTAGATCGGGAGTTCCGCCGCCATAAGCCTCCGTAGCCACCAAAAGCCAATCTAGACCTGTTCCGGCACCCTGCCGGAGGGGGCAATCCTTCCCCGGTGGCCATCTTCATCATCCCGGTGCTCTCCATGACGAGGAGGGAGTAGTTCTCCCTCGGGGCTGAGGGTATGTACCAGTAGCTATGTGTTTGGTCTCTCTCTCTCTCTCTCTCTCTCTCTCTCTCTCTCTCTCGTGTTCTTGATTTGGCACGATCTTGATGTATCGCGAGCTTTGCTATTACAGTTGGATCCTATGTTTCTCCTCCCCCTCTTCTCTCTTGTAATGAATTGAGTTTCCCCTTTGAAGTAATCTTATCGGATTGAGTCTTTAAAGATTTGAGAACACTTGATGTATGTCTTGCGTGGGATACCCATGGTGACAATGGGGTATTCTATTGATCCACTTGATGTATGTTTTGGTGATCAACTTGCGGGTTCCGCCCATGAACCTATGCATAGGGGTTGGCACATGTTTTCATCGTGATTCTCCGGTAGAAACTTTGGGGCACTCTTTGAGGTCCTTTGTGTTGGTTGAATAGATGAATCTGAGATTGTGATGCATATCGTATAATCATACCCACGGATACTTGACGTGACATTGGAGTATCTAGGTGACATTAGGGTTTTGGTTGATTTGTGTCTTAAGGTGTTATTCTAGTACGAACTCTAGGGCTGTTTGTGACACTTATAGGAATAGCCCAACGGATTGATTGGAAAGAATAACTTTGAGGTGGTTTTGTACCCTACCATAATCTCTTCGTTCGTTCTCCGCTATTAGTGACTTTGGAGTGACTCTTTGTTGCATGTTGAGGTAAAGTTATGTGATCCAATTATGTTATCATTGTTGAGGGAACTTACACTAGCGAAAGTATGAACCCTAGGCCTTGTTTCCTAGCATTGCAATACCGTTTACGCTCACTTTTATCACTTGTTACCTTGCTGTTTTTATATTTTCCGATTACAAAACTATTATCTACTATCCATATTGCACTTGTATCACCATCTCTTCGCCGAACTAGTGCACCTATACAATTTAACATTTTATTGGGTGTGTTGGGGACACAAGAGACTCTTTGTTATTTGGTTGCAGGGTTGCTTGAGAGAGACCATCTTCATCCTACACCTCTACGGATTGATAAACCTTAGGTCATCCACTTGGAGGCCCAACAACGTCTACAAGAAGAAGGTTGTGTAGTAGACATCAAGCTCTTTTCTGGCGCCGTTGCCGGGGAGGTGAGTGCTTGAAGGTATATCTTTAGATCTTGCAATCGAGTCTTTTAGTTTCTTGTTTTATCACTAGTTTAGTTTATAAAAGAAAACTACACAAAAAAATGGAATTGAGTTTGTCTCATACGCTTCACCTTTTTAATATCTTTTGTGAGTATGATGGAAAGGATAATTGTGCTCAAGTGCTAGAAGAAGAAATCTATAAAATGTTTGGCACTAAATCTTTGAATGATGAGCATGATTGCAATGTTGTTAGTATGAACTCCTTGAATATCCATAGTACTAATGATGATTGCACTAGTTATGATGAAAATGCCTCCTATAAACATTTCAATTTTTGTGGAGTGCATTGGGTTTGTAAGTACACACCAAATAGGGAAGATAGATATTGTAAGAGGCATAAGTACTTAGAAACTAAATGGTTGCAAGAAAGGCTAAATGTGAGTGCTGAAAATTTAAAATATCTTTACCGTACTTGTGAACTTTGCAATGAACATGGTCATTTAAATATCAAATGCAAATTGTTTCATGATCGAATCATGTCCAAAAATTGTGATGACTTGATTTCCCTTGCACATTATAATGAACTTAGTTTGCTTTTGGGTTATGAAGAAATGAAACTTCAAACTAGGCATATTCCAGAATATAACCTTGAGAAATTCCTCGATATTGATCTACAAGAAATTTATGTGTATTGTGCGGTGAATTGCATTGAAAATCCTTATATTGCCAATTACATACAGAAAAGAAAACAAATAGAGGATGAAGAAAATACTAATGAAAGGGAAGAGACTTCCCAATATCCTCCTATTATTTCTTATGATGAATCAGGTAACGAGGAGGAGCCTTCTATTCAACCAATCTCATTAATAAGGAGCTCCAAAAAGAGGATTGAACCCACACATGATGTGGTCAAGAAGAAGAAAAGAAAAAGGAAGAGAGGTAAAAAGGTATCTCTCCCAAATAAAGTTTCTCCTATTATTGTTGTGCCTCATGAAAATTAAGATGATACACTTGATGATGATCTCGTTATGCCTATTGCTTGTTGTGCCGATTATGATTGGGAAGATAATGATACTCCTTATGATCTTGAAAATCTTTTTGGCACTTGCTTGGAAGAATATTATAATTGCTATACCATTGGTGCTATCCATACTATTAATGATGAGAGTGATTATGCTTATGATACGAAAAGGCCCAAGCTTGGGGAAGCTATGTTTGATGAGGATGACATATTTGAGAATATATCTGCTGCAATTAATGTTTGTCCCAAGCTTGGGGATGCTATGTTTAATAATGGTGATATTTTTAGTCTTCCAAGTTTTGATATGCAAAGTTGTTATGATGATAGCATGCCTTCTACCTATGATGATTATATTGATGAAAGTGGATTTGGAGAGGTCATGACTTTATTTAGTGATGTATCCACTATTTCGGAAGAGGTTTCAATTGATTATGATGAGAACAAAGTTGCTACTTATGATGATTATTGTGATGAAACTTATGTTATAAAGAGTTGTGATGATTATATTTATAAAACTTGTCATGATTATGAGTACCCTTTCTCTGAACATTACTATTTTAATGTGGAAACAATTTATAGTATTCAAGTCTCTTATGATACTCACACTATTCCGAATGAGAAGAATTTTGCTTATGTGGAGAGTAATAAAATTTATATGCTTGTAGATTATGAAAAGAATGCTTTAGGTGCTGGTTATATTTTTGAATTCATTCATGATGCTACTGAAAATTATTATGAGGGAGGAATATATGCTTGTAGGAATTGCAATAATAGCAAGTTTCCTCTCTATGTGCTTAAAGTTTTGAAGTTATGCTTGTTTTGCTTTCCTATGCTAGTTGATTATTGTTCCCATAAATTGTTTGCTCACAAAATCCCTATGCATAGGAAGTATGTTAGACTTAAATGTGCTAGTCATATTCTTCATGATGCTCTCTTTATGTATCAATTCTTATCTTTTATGTGAGCATCATTGACATCATCATGCCTACCTAGGGGCTTTAAACGATAGCGCTTGTTGGGAGGCAACCCAATTTTATTTTTGTTCCTTGTTTTTTGCTCCTGTTTAGTAAAAAATAATTTATCTAGCCTCTGTTATGATTGAGTTTTTATGTTTTAATTAGTGTTTGAGCCAAGTAGAACCATTGGGAAGACTTGTGGACAGTCTTGTTGATCATGCTGTAAAAAACAGAAACTTTAGCGCTCATGAGAATTGCTGCCATTTTTAGTTGGAGAGTGATATTAAGTTAATTCTTTTTGCAGATGATTAATAGATAAATTACTCAGGTGCAGAAATTTATTTTAGAATTTTATGAGTTCCAGAAGTATACGTTTGATCCAGATTACTACAGACTGTTCTGTTTTTTGACAGATTCTGTTTTTCATGTGTTGTTTACTTATTTTGATGAATCTATGGCTAGTAAAATAGTTTATAAACCATATAGAAGTTGGAATACAGTAGGTTTAACACCAATATAAGTAAATAATGAGTTCATTACAGTACCTTGAAGTGGTGATTTATTTTCTTATACTAAGGGAGCTTACGAGTTTTCGGTTAAGTTTTGTGTTGTGAAGTTTTCAAGTTTTGGGTAAGGATTCGATGGACTATGGAATAAGGAGTGGCAAGAGCCTAAGATTGGGGATGCCCAAGGCACCCCAAGGTAATATTCAAGGATAGCCAAGAGCCAAAGCTTGGGATGCCCCGGAAGGCATCCCCTCTTTCGTCTTCGTTCGTCGGTAACTTTACTTGGAGCTATATTTTTATTCGCCACATGATATGTGTTTTGCTTGGAGCGTCAATTTATTTTGTTAGGATTTTCTTGCTGTTATTTAGAACAATGTTTTGCATCTTTTATTCCAATAAAAGTGTCATTGATAGTCTTTACTATGCCTATTTTAGAAGTCCACATGTTGCTGCTTGAAAACAGAAAGTTTACCCCTGTTGCAATAATTCCCTGTAACATCCCAAATTTTCAATTTGGAATATTATACATTAGATCATCATTGCATATCATATTTTATTTTGCATTTTGGTTGATCCTAGAAATTCTACGCAACTCAATGACCCACGGAGAGAGTTGGGGATTTCGTTATTTTCATATTTGAGTTCTCTCAAATTTTGAGAATAGGATCATTTGATTTTATTTATTTTATCATCAATTATTTCTGTTACAAAAATATGAGAGAGGGAATAAAATGACTTTCCCAAAATAAAGAAATATTGAGGATTTAGTAATAAAATCAAATAAGATTTTATTTCGGGGTTTTTCGGTGTTTTATTTGAATTTAGGAAAAATGTGCGTTTTCAAAATTGCATTTAGGGCCCAAATAAATGTTCACCTTGTGCGGCTTGATTTTAGAAGCCCGTGAAAATTTATTTCGGAATTTTTGGAGTCCGTTTAGTATTTCTTTTTATTTTTCTTCCGAGCGGAATAATAAAAAAAAAACCGAACCGACTTCGGGCCGTACCCGAGCGGGACACCGCCCGGGGGCAGCCTTTAAATAGCGCCGCCCCAGCCCATCAGCCCCGCCAATATCCGCGCGCGCCGCCTGTGCCGCCGCCGCCGAATTTCCGCCGCCGAGTTTCGTCGCGCCTCGTTTTCCGTGCCGAAAAAAAGTCGGCGTTCGTCGTTTTTCTTTTTCTCGGATTTAATACACGATTTTTCTGATCGCGATTCCTGATCCGATTTTCGTTTTAGTTTAACTTTTTGCTTGTTTATCGGAATCAGGCGATTCAAGCGCCTATGGATTCGTCTCGAAACCCTCTACCCGTTTAACCAACTTAAACAAGATTTTGCTACTGTAAAATTTGCCCTAGATCCAGATTACTAGAACGAAGTTGTTTTTTTTCACCGTTTGATTTTCGTTGCTTCGTTCGATTTGATTCTTTTTGCCAACCGGAGTTCTTAAGTTGAACCTTCTGGTTAGATCTCTTATTTGAGTTTTACCCGTGCATTAGATGAGTACTTATTGTATGCTTGTTTGTTTGTCTATGATAGAATACCCGGAGTGCGCCGCCTGTTACTTCGAATCGTTAGGTTTCGCGGATCATCAGCAAGGCAAGTAACACTTTGATCATGCATTTTCTACTACCCAGTTTTATTGCATTATATCAATCCTCACACATTGCATGATTAGGATCTAATTAAATTGTGGGATGGGAAGTAGTTGAGGTAGTACCTATTACCTGTTATTATCAAACCTTTGGGAGTTACTTCTACGTTTGCTTATTATGCCATGCTATGCTAGTAGACGTGGATTGGGTGAGTGATATCCATGACAGATGTGAGATTGTTAATTAATGGTTTATCTAAGGTGGCAACTTAAACTCACATCTGGGTGGATTGAGGCACCTGGGTATTCCAGGACTTGCCTGTTTTCTTTTGGACCGCCACCCAGGCTCAAAGGGACGATGAGACTATTCATACTAGAAACTTCCGCGTGCAGCCACAAGCTATTATGGGCTCTAGCATAGTTGACTAAGTCGTGCGAACTCTTATAGTGGTATACCAGCAGATGTAGGGGATGTAGGTGGTACGGTCTACCCATCGTAAGGTGCTAGCGCTTCTGAAAGACTATGTCTCGGTCATCCGTCTTCTGAAACACCATGTAGTGCGAGAAACCAAATGGAGGCGATCGAGTCTTGTGGGGAAAAGTGCGGAAACCTCTGCAGAGTGTAATAAACTAATCATGGTTAGCGTGTCCCCGGTTATGGACATCTTGAGTATCTAGTACCTGGATTATCATTTGAATCTCAACATGTTACTCTAAATTAATTTTGTTGGGTTATGTTTAATGATGATGCTTAATTGGGATTGAGAATGCTGTCAACCATTCTCAATGTTTAACAACCACCATGATAGTAATTAAATTTTATTCCTTTGAAGTAGAGAAAAATTGGCTTTACGCAAAACTGTAACCATAGAGCTTTCCACCAGCCAAATATGCATGTAGTATAGCTGTTTCATTCCATTACTCTCTATGTGTTACCTTGCCAGCATATTGTTGGAAATATGCCCTAGAGGCAATAATAAAAGGATTATTATTATATTTCTTTGTTCATGATAGTTGTCTTTTATTCATGCTATAACTGTATTATCCGGAAATCATAATACACGTGTGAATACATAGACCACAATATGTCCCTAGTGAGCCTCTAGTTGACTAGCTCGTTGTGATCAACAGATAGTCATGGTTTCCTGGCTATGGACATTGGATGTCGTTGATAACGGGATCACATCATTAGGAGAATGATGTGATGGACAAGACCCAATCCTAAGCATATCACAAAGGTCGGTTAGTTTGTTTGCTAGAGCTTTTCCAATGTCAAGTATCTCTTCCTTAGACCATGAGATTGTGTAACTCCCGGATACCGTAGGAGTGCTTTGGGTGTACCAAACGTCACAACGTAACTGGGTGACTATAAAGGTGCATTACAGGTATCTCCGAAAGTGTCTGTTGGGTTGACACGGATCGAAACTGGGATTTGTCACTCCGTGTTACGGAGAGGTATCACTGGGCCCACTCGGTAGTGCATCATCATAATGAGCTCAAGGTGGCCAAGTGTCTGGTCACGGGATCATGCATTACGGTACGAGTAAAGTGACTTGCCGGTAACGAGACTGAACGAGGTATTGGGATACCGACGATCGAGTCTCGGGCAAGTAACATACCGTCTGACAAAGGGAATAGTATACGGGGTTGCTTGAACCTTTGACATCGTGGTTCATCCGATGACAACATCGAGGAGGATGTGGGAGCCAACATGGGTATCCAGATCCCGCTGTTGGTTATTGTCCTGAGAGCACGGTCATGTCTGAATGTCTCCCGAACCCGTAGGGTCTACACACTTAAGGTTCGGTGACGCTAGGGTTATAAGGAAGACAAGTATGTGATTACCGAATGTTGTTCGGAGTCTCGGATGAGATCCCGGACGTCACGAGGAGTTCCGGAATGGTCCGGAGGTAAAGATTTATATAAGGAAAGTGGTTAAACGGACACCGGAAAGTTTCGGTGGCATACCGGTATTGTACCGGGGCCACCGGAAGGGTTCCGGGGGGTCCACCGGGTGGGGCCACCCCTCCCGGGGGGCCACATGGGCTGTGTGGGAGAGGGAGCCAGCCCCTAGTGGGCTGGGCGTGCCTCCCCACCTAGGCCCATGCGGCTAGGGCAAGGGGAGGGGAAACCCTAAAGGGGGCGCCCCCCTAGCTTGGGGGGCAAGCCACCCTTTTCCCTCTCCCTTTGGCCGCCGCCCCCCTCTAGGGTTTCCCCTAGAGGGCCGGCCCCCTTGCCCCTCTCCTCCTATATATAGAGGGGTGAGGGGAGGGCTGCTGTACACAACTCAAGGCGCAGCCCCTCCCCTCCCCAACACCTCTCCTCCTCCATACGTGCTTGGCGAAGCCCTGTCGGAGTACTTCTGCACCAACTACACCACGCCGTCATGCTGCCGTTGGAGCTGCCTTCCTCAACCTCTCCTTCCTCCTTGCTGGATCAAGACGGAGGAGACTTCGTTCGTCCCGTACGTGTGTTGAACGCGGACGTGCTGTCTGTTCAGCACTTGGTCATCGGTGATCCGAATCACGACGAGTACGACTCCATCATCACCATCCCCTTGAATGCTTCCGCACTCGATCTACAAGTGGTATGCAGATGCAAACTCTTCCCCTTGACTCGTTTCTTAGATGAACTCATAGATGGATCTTGGTGAAACCGTAGGAAATTTTTTAATTTTCTGCAACGTTCCCCAACAGTGGCATCATGAGCTAGGTCTATGCGTAGTTCTCTTTGCACGAGTAGAACACAATTTTGTTGTGGGCGTGGATCTTTTCAACTTGCTTGCCGCTACTAGTCTTATCTTGCTTCAGCGGTATTGTGGGATGAAGCGGCCCGGACCAACCTTACACGTACGCTTACGTGAGACCGGTTCCACCGACTGACATGCACTAGTTGCATAAGGTGGCTGGCGGGTGTCTGTCTCTCCCACTTTAGTTGGAGCGGATTCGATGAAAAGGGTCCTTATGAAGGGTAAATAGAAGTTGACAAGATCACGTTGTGGTTATTCGTAGGTAAGAAAACGTTCTTGCTAGAACCCAATTGCAGCCACGTAAAAGATGCAACAACAATTAGAGGACGTCTAACTTGTTTTTGCAGCAATTGTCATGTGATGTGATATGGCCAGAAGTTGTGATGAATGATGAATGATATATTGTGATGTATGAGATCATGTTCTTGTAATAGGAATCACGACTTGCATGTCGATGAGTATGACAACCGGCAGGAGCCATAGGAGTTGTCTTTATTTTGTATGACCTGCGTGTCATTGAAGAACGCCATGTAAACTACTTTACTTTATTGCTAAACGCGTTAGTCATAGAAGTAGAAGTAGTCGTTGGCGTGACAACTTCATGAAGACACGATGATGGAGATCATGATGATGGAGATCATGGTGTCATGCCGGTGACAAGATGATCATGGAGCCCCGAAGATGAAGATCAAAGGAGCTATATGATATTGGCCATATCATGTCACTACTTTATATAATTGCATGTGATGTTTATTATGTTTTATGCATCTTGTTTACTTAGGACGACAGTAGTAAATAAGATGATCCCTTATAACAATTTCAAGAAAGTGTTCCCCCTAACTGTGCACCGTTGCTAAAGTTCGTCGTTTCGAAGCACCACGTGATGATCGGGTGTGATAGATCCTTACGTTCACATACAACGGGTGTAAGATAGTTTTACACATGCAAAAACACTTAGGGTTAACTTGACGAGCCTAGCATGTACAGACATGGCCTCGAAACACGGAGACCGAAAGGTCGAACACGAGTCGTATGGAAGATACGATCAACATGAGAATGTTCACCGACGATGACTAGTCCGTCTCACGTGATGATCGGACACGGCCTAGTCGACTCGGATCGTGTAACACTTAGATGACTAGAGGGATGTCTAATCTAAGTGGGAGTTCATCCAATAATTTGATTAGATGAACTTAATTATCATGAACTTAGTCTAAAACCTTTTGCATAATATGTCTTGTAGATCAAATGGCCAACACTCATGTCAACATGAACTTCAACGCGTTCCTAGAGAAAACCAAGCTGAAAGATGATGGCAGCAACTATACGGACTGGGTCCGGAACCTGAGGATCATCCTCATAGCTGCCAGGAAACAATATGTCCTAGAAGGACCGCCAGGTGACGCTCCCGTCCCAGAGAACCAAGAAATTATGAATGCTTGGCAGTATCGTGCTGATGATTACTCCCTCGTTCAGTGCGGCATGCTTTATAGCTTAGAACCGGGGCTCCAAAAGCGTTTTGAGCATCACGGAGCATATGAGATGTTCGAGGAGCTGAAACTAGTTTTCCAGGCTCACGCCCGGGTCGAGAGATATGACATCTCCGACAAGTTCTATAGTTGTAAGATGGAGGAAAATAGTTCTGTCAGTGAGCACATACTCAAGATGTCTGGGTTGCACAACCGTATGACCCAGCTGAATATTAACCTCCCTGATGAGGCAGTCATTGACAGAATCCTTCAGTCGCTCCCACCAAGCTACAAGAGCTTTGTGATGAACTACAATATGCAGGGGATGGTAAAGACCATTCCTGAAGTATTTTCTATGCTGAAGTCAGTAGAGGTTGAAATCAAGAAAGAACATCAAGTGTTGATGGTCAATAAGACCACTAAGTTCAAGAAGGGCAAGGGTAAGAAGAACTTCAAGAAGGACGGCAAGGAGGTTGCCGCGCCCGGTAAGCCAGTTGCCGGGAAGAAGTCAAAGAATGGACCCAAGCCTAAGACTGAGTGCTTTTATTGCAAGGGGAAGGGTCACTGGAAGCGGAACTGCCCCAAATACTTAGCGGATAAGAAGGCCGGCAACACTAAAGGTATATTTGATATACATGTAATTGATGTGCACCTTACCAGTACTCGTAGTAACTCCTGGGTATTTGATACCGGTGCCGTTGCTCATATTTGTAACTCACAGCAGGGGCTGCGGAATAAGCGGAGACTGGCGAAGGACGAGGTGACGATGCGCGTCGGGAATGGTTCCAGAGTCGATGTGATCGCCGTCGGCACGCTACCTCTACATTTACCCACGGGATTAGTTTTGAACCTTAATAATTGTTATTTAGTGCCAAGTTTGAGCATGAACATTGTATCTGGATCTCGTTTAATATGAGATGGCTACTCATTTAAGTCTGAGAATAATGGTTGTTCGATTTATATGAGAGATATGTTTTATGGTCATGCTCCGATGGTCAATGGTTTATTCTTAATGAATCTCGAGCGTAATACTACACATATTCATAGCGTGAATACCAAAAGACGTAAAGTTGATAACGATAGTCCCACATACTTGTGGCACTGCCGCCTTGGTCACATTGGTATCAAGCGCATGAAGAAGCTCCATGCTGATGGACTTTTAGAGTCTCTCGATTATGAATCATTTGACACATGCGAACCATGCCTCATGGGCAAGATGACCAAGACTCTGTTCTCCGGAACAATGGAGCGAGCAACCAACTTGTTGGAAATCATACATACCGATGTGTGCGGTCCAATGAGTGTTGAGGCTCGCGGAGGATATCATTATGTTCTCACTCTCACTGATGACTTGAGTAGATATGGGTATGTCTACTTAATGAAACACAAGTCTGAGACCTTTGAAAAATTCAAGGAATTTCAGAATGAGGTAGAGAATCAACGTGACCGAAAGATAAAATTCCTACGATCAGATCGTGGAGGAGAATACTTAAGTCACGAATTTGGTACACACTTAAGGAAATGTGGAATCGTTTCACAACTCACGCCGCCTGGAACACCTCAGCGTAACGGTGTGTCCGAACGTCGTAATCGCACTCTATTAGATATGGTGCGGTCTATGATGTCTCTTACCGATTTACCACTATCATTTTGGGGATACGCTCTAGAGACAGCTACATTCACTTTAAATAGGGCACCGTCTAAATCCGTTGAGACGACACCGTATGAATTATGGTTTGGGAAGAAACCTAAGCTGTCGTTTCTAAAAGTTTGGGGATGCGATGCTTATGTCAAGAAACTTCAACCTGAAAAGCTCGAACCCAAGTCGGAAAAATGCGTCTTCATAGGATACCCTAAGGAAACCATTGGGTATACCTTCTACTTAAGATCCGAGGGCAAGATCTTTGTTGCCAAGAACGGATCCTTTCTGGAAAGGGAGTTTCTCTCGAAAGAAGTAAGTGGGAGGAAAGTAGAACTCGATGAAGTACTACCTCTTGAACTGGAAAGTAGTGCAGCCTAGGAAAATGTTCCTGTGATGCCTACACCAACTGAAGAGGAAAATAATGATGATCAAGGTACTTCGGATCAAGTTGCTACTAAACTTCGTAGGTCCACAAGGACACGTTCCGCACCAGAGTGGTACGGCAACCCTGTCCTGGAAATCATGTTGTTAGACAACGGTGAACCTTCGAACTATGAAGAAGCTATGGCGGGTCCAGATTCCAACAAATGGCTAGAAGCCATGAAATCTGAGATAGAATCCATGTATGAAAACAAAGTATGGACTTTGACTGACTTGCCCGATGATCGGCGAGCGATAGAAAACAAATGGATCTTTAAGAACAAGACAGACGCGGATGGTAATGTCACCATCTATAAAGCTCGACTTGTCGCTAAGGGTTATCGGCAAGTTCAAGGGATTGACTAGATGAGACTTTCTCTCCCGTAGCGAAGCTTAAGTCCGTCCGAATCATGTTAGCAATTGCCGCATACTATGATTATGAGATATGGCAGATGGACGTCAAAACGGCATTCCTTAATGGTTATCTTAAGGAAGAACTGTATATGATGCAGCCGGAAGGTTTTGTCGATCCTAAGAACGCTAACAAAGTATGCAAGCTCCAGCGATCCATTTATGGGCTGGTGCAAGCATCTCGGAGTTGGAACATTCGCTTTGATGAGATGATCAAAGCGTTTGGGTTTATGCAGACTTATGGAGAAGCCTGCGTTTACAAGAAAGTGAGTGGGAGCTCTGTAGCATTTCTCATATTATATGTAGATGACATACTTTTGATGGGAAATGATATAGAATTCTTGGACAGCATTAAGGCCTACTTGAATAAGTTTTTTTCAATGAAGGACCTTGGAGAAGCTGCTTATATATTAGGCATCAAGGTCTATAGAAATAGATCGAGACGCCTCATAGGTCTTTCACAAAGCACATACCTTGATAAATTTTTGAAGAAGTTCAAAATGGATCAGTCCAAGAAGGGGTTCTTGCCTGTATTGCAAGGTGTGAGATTGAGCTCGGCTCAATGCCCGACCACGGCAAAAGATATAGAAGAGATGAGTGTCATCCCCTATGCTTCAGCCATAGGATCTATTATGTATGCCATGCTGTGTACCAGACCTGATGTAAACCTTGCCGTAAGTTTGGTAGGTAGGTACCAAAGTAATCCCGGCAAGGAACACTGGACAGCGGTCAAGAATATCCTGAAGTACCTGAAAAGGACAAAGGACATGTTTCTCGTTTATGGAGGTGAAGAAGAGCTCGTCGTAAAGGGTTACGTCGACGCTAGCTTCGACACAGATCTGGATGACTCTAAGTCACAAACCGAATACGTGTATATGTTGAATGGTGGAGCAGTAAGCTGGTGCAGCTGCAAGCAGAGCGTGGTGGCGGGATCTACATGTGAAGCGGAGTACATGGCAGCCTCGGAGGCAGCGCATGAAGCTATTTGGGTGAAGGAGTTCATCACCGACCTAGGAGTCATACCCAATGCGTCGGGGCCGATCAAACTTTTCTGTGACAACACTGGAGCTATTGCCCTTGCCCAGGAGCCCATGTTTCACAAGAAGACCAGGCACATCAAGCGTCGTTTCAACTCCATCCGTGAAAATGTTCAAAGTGGAGACATAGAAATTTGCAAAGTACATACGGATCTGAATGTCGCAGATCCGTTGACTAAACATCTCTCGCGAACAAAAAAATGATCAGCACCAGAACTCTATGGGTGTTCGATTCATCACAATGTAACTAGATTATTGACTCTAGTGCAAGTGGGAGACTGTTGGAAATATGCCCTAGAGGCAATAATAAAAGGATTATTATTATATTTCTTTGTTCATGATAGTTGTCTTTTATTCATGCTATAACTGTATTATCCGAAAATCATAATACACGTGTGAATACATAGACCACAATATGTCCCTAGTGAGCCTCTAGTTGACTAGCTCATTGTGATCAACAGATAGTCATGGTTTCCTGGCTATGGACATTGGATGTCGTTGATAACGGGATCACATCATTAGGAGAATGATGTGATGGACAAGACCCAATCCTAAGCATAGCACAAAGGTCGGTTAGTTCGTTTGCTAGAGCTTTTCCAATGTCAAGTATCTCTTCCTTAGACCATGAGATCGTGTAACTCCCGGATACCGTAGGAGTGCTTTGGGTGTACCAAACGTCACAACGTAACTGGGTGACTATAAAGGTGCATTACAGGTATCTCCGAAAGTGTCTGTTGGGTTGACACGGATCGAGACTGGGATTTGTCACTCCATGTTACGGAGAGGTATCACTGGGCCCACTCGGTAGTGCATCATCATAATGAGCTCAAGGTGGCCAAGTGTCTGGTCACGGGATCATGCATTACGGTATGAGTAAAGTGACTTGCCAGTAACGAGACTGAACGAGGTATTGGGATACCGACGATCGAGTCTCGGGCAAGTAACATACCGTCTGACAAAGGGAATAGTATACGGGGTTGCTTGAACCTTTGACATCGTGGTTCATCCGATGACAACATCAAGGAGCATGTGGGATCCAACATGGGTATCCAGATCCCGCTGTTGGTTATTGATCTGAGAGCATCTCGATCATGTCTGCATGTCTCCCGAACCCGTAGGGTCTACACACTTAAGGTTCGGTGACGCTAGGGTTATAAGGAAGACAAGTATGTGATTACCGAATGTTGTTCGGAGTCCCGGATGAGATCCCGGACGTCACGAGGAGTTCCGGAATGGTCCAGAGGTAAAGATTTATATACGGAAAGTGGTTAAACGGACACCGGAAAGTTTCGGTGGCATACCGATATTGTACCGGGGCCACCAGAAGGGTGCCGGGGGGTCCACCGGGTGGGGCCATCCCTCCCGGGGGGCCACATGGGCAGTGTGGGAGAGGGAGCCAGCCCCTAGTGGTCTGGGCGCGCCTCCCCACCTAGGCCCATGCGGCTAGGGCAAGGGGAGGGGAAACCCTAAAGGGGGCGCCCCCCTAGCTTGGGGGGCAAGCCACCCTTTTCCCTCTCCCTTTGGCCGCCGCCCCCCTCTAGGGTTTCCCCTAGAGGGCCGGCCCCCTTGCCCCTCTCCTCCTATATATAGAGGGGTGAGGGGAGGGCTGCTGTACACAACTCAAGGCGCAGCCCCTCCCCTCCCCAACACCTCTCCTCCTTCGTACGTGCTTGGCGAAGCCCTGTCGGAGTACTTCTGCACCAACTACACCACGCCGTCGTGCTGCCGTTGGAGCTGCCTTCCTCAACCTCTCCTTCCTCCTTGCTGGATCAAGACGGAGGATACGTCGTCCGTCCCGTACGTGTGTTGAACGCGGAGGTGCTGTCTGTTCAGCACTTGGTCATCGGTGATCCGAATCACGACGAGTACGACTCCATCATCACCATCCCCTTGAACGCTTCCGCACTCGGTCTACAAGTGGTATGTAGATGCAAACTCTTCCCCTTGACTCGTTGCTTAGATGAACTCATAGATGGATCTTGGTGAAACCGTAGGAAAAATTTTAATTTTCTGCAACGTTCCCCAACACATATTCCATGTGCTGACCCGTTTTCGGGCTGCAACATTAATGTTGCAAACTTTTCAGACGACAATTAAGGAGTTTAGAGGTCGTGGTTCTATACTCAGTGATGCCATTAGAGTTGATGGACTCACTTATCTTCCAAACCTTCCGCTGTTATCGTTATTAGATGGCCTTAAGCCATATTTATTGTAATAAGTTCTCTTTTGAGACACTCGATGTAATAAGTGTGTGATTGCTACTCTGCTATAAATCCTCCGAGTACTGTGTGGTGTTAGCATTACTGATCCAGGGATGACACCGGAGCACAGAGATCAGACTGTTTGAGGTCTGGTCGCTACAGAGATGGTATCAGAGCACACGCTGACTGTAGGACACGACAACTAAGCTAAAGACCTAGATCACTATTCACTCTCTTCTCTTCTGACCTCTCATCCTTTCTACTCTTTAGGATGGCGGATGCGAGGAACAAGTTCACACAACCGGATGAAGATACACCCTTTGGACGCCACTTGAAGGAAGTCACTAGATACCTGAACATAGGAGTACCAAGCTTCACGGGAACCTACAATGCCACTTTACCTGAAGAAGAGCGCTGGATGATTCTAGTTCAAGTTCCAGGAAGGACGTTCATGCCAGTCACTGAGCCCATAGAGTTTTCTTTTTGCATAATTTTGGAGGAAGAACTCAAAGCTACACGTGAAGATTATGAAGAAGAAATTGAAGTATTGGTGGAGAAGAGTGACGACCTGATCAAGAAGATTGGAATATTTATGGGAGACCCTACGCCAGTAGATGAAGACGAAGAACCCAAGGAGATTAGCCCGGAAGACTACATCATCGTCGACGGCACCGACTCGGAAGCAGATAGTAGCGGTGATGACTATGTTGATGAAGCTGGAGCAGATATCATGGAGTCAACGACCGTAGAATATTTCTAGTAGACCATATCATCAGTAGTAGTAGTCCACCATGTAAATTTAGTAGTCCGAGCACTTTTGCGATAGATAGATCGATTGTATGCCCTTGTTTGATTGATTGAAGTGAATTGTTTGTTTTGCCTCATGTGCATATGGGTAGTGTTTTCTCTTTAGACCCCCTCTATTCTTATATCTCATCTTTTCTAAACCCTCAGATGCCTCCGAGACGTGACCCCGGATTTGCCTTTCCACCAGAGCTCACCCAGTTGATCCAGCAGCAGAACACATTGATGCAGTTGCTAGTCCAGAATCAGAATCAGGGGAACAACAACAACCCACCACCACCACCACCTGTTGACCACTTAGCTTCTTTTCTTAGGCTAAATCCACCGGTGTTTTCTAGTAGCACCGAGCCGATAGTAGCGGACGATTGGCTCCGCAAGACAGCTAGGGAATTGACCACAGCAGGATGCACAGATGCGGAGAAGGTGATGTTTGCCGCACATCAGTTAGAAGGACCCGCAGCATCATGGTGGGAGAATTTCACAACCACTTTTCCAGTAGACACTGTCACATGGGACCAGTTTCAGCAGGCTTTTCGTACTGCACACGTTCCAGCATGAGCAATGGCCATGAAGAAGCGTGAGTTTCGCAACTTGCGCCAAGGAGGAAGGACAGTTGGCCAGTATGTGGAGGAATTTAGTAAGTTAGCACGTTATGCCCCAGATGACGTCGCTACAGATGTAGCTAAGCAGGAGAAGTTTCTGGATGGACTGAACGATGAGTTGAGCATGCAGTTGATGGTAGCAACCTTCAACAACTACCAGGAGTTGGTAGATCGTGCTCTTATGATTGAAGGGAAGCAGCAGCAGATTGAGAATCGCAAGAGGAAGTATGGACAAGGAAAGTACAATTCAGGAGCTCAGCAGAAGCCACGTTTTACCCCTAGACCGGGAGGACATTTTCAGCATACCCATGGAGGAGGTAGCTCGCACAATCACAATGGCACCAAGAATGGTAATGGCAACGGAGGAAGCAACAGCCAGAACCGCACCAACCCCTCATCCCCAACCAAGAAGGACCTAAGCCAAGTCACTTGCTTTAAGTGTTCGAAGACAGGACATTATGCCAATGAATGTCCTGAATTACAAAATGGAAATAGCAATGGAAGTCCTGGGAAGAAGCCGAACCCTTTCAACAGGGGACAGGTGAACCACGTTAGCGTGGAGGAGGTTGAAGCTCAGCCCGATGCAGTAATAGGTAAGTTTTTGGTTAAGTCAGTTACTGCACTCGTTCTTTTTGATACTGGCGCATTGCATTCATACATCTCAAGGGGATTTGTGGATAAGTATAACCTACCAACCCAAGCCCTTAGGTCACCCATGTTAGTAACCTTGCTTGGAGCAGAGTATGTGGCTAGTCTATGGTGTGATCGGTTACCATTAAGGATTGGTAACTATGTTTTTCCCTCAGACCTAATAGTATTAGAATCTCAAGGATTGGATGTGATATTAGGCATGGATTGGTTATCAAAGTATGAAGGGGATATTGAATGTGCTAGTAAGTCAATTTTGCTTACCACCCCAGAAGGGAGAAGGATCAAGTATGTATCCCGGCATGTGCCAAAGAGGACTCAAGTAAATTGCCTAACAGGAGTTGTGCAGGAGGAAGTACCAGTGGTAAGGGATTTCCCTGATGTATTTCCAAAGGAGTTGCGAGGCATGCCACCGGATAGAGATATTGAGTTTTTGATTGAGCTATTGCCAGGCACAGGGCCAATATCAAAGAGACCATATAGGATGCCAGCAAAGGATGTGGTGGAAATTAAGAAGCAAATTAAGGAGTTACTCGATAAGGGATATATTCGCCCAAGTTCTTCGCCTTAGGGATTGCCAGTACTTCTAGTGGAGAAGAAGGATGTATCGTTAAGGATGGTTGTTGATTATCGAGGATTGAATGAAGTAACGATCAAGAACAAGTACCCACTATCAATGATCAACGATCTGTTTGATCGATTGCAAGGAGCTAAGGTATTTTCCAAGATTGATCTGCGATCAGGATACCAACAGTTGAAGATTCGAGAACAGGATATTCCTAAGACAGCTTTTACTACCAGGTATGGGCTGTATGAGTATACAGTTATGTCATTTTGTCTGACTAATGCACCTGCCTATTTTAGGAACATGATGAGCAAAGTGTTTATGGAGTTCTTGGATAAGTTCGTCGTAGTGTTCATTGATGACATCCTGGTTTATTCGAAGAATGAAGAGGAGCATAAGGAGCATTTGCGTTTGGTACTTGGAAAGCTCAGAGAACATCAATTATATGCCAAGTTCAGCAAATGTGAGTTTTGGTTGAAGGAAGTAGGATTCCTCGGACATGTTATATCTAGAGAAGGTATAGCAGTAGATCCCGCTAAAGTTGAAACCGCGACCAAGTGGGAAGCCCCGACAACAGTTGGAGAGATCCGGAGTTTCCTTGGACTCGCAGGATACTACCGGAGATTTATTGAGAATTTATCAAAGATTGCGAAGCCTATGACTGAGTTGTTGAAGAAAGATACCAAGTTCATATGGACAGAGGAATGTGAGGCTAGTTTCCAGGAATTGAAGAAATGTTTGGTTACCTCACCAGTGTTGATTTTGCCAGACCAGACCAAAGATTATGAGGTGTATTGCGACGCTTCACGTCGAGGACTTGGAGCAGTGCTTATGCAGGAAGGGAGAGTTGTTTCATATGCCTCAAGACAACTGAAGTCTCATGAGTTGAATTATGCCACACATGATTTGGAGTTAGCATCTGTAGTGCATGCATTGAAGACATGGAGACATTTCCTCATTGGAAATCATTATGAGGTGTACACGGATCATAAGAGTTTGAAGTACATTTTCACACAGAAGGAGTTGAATCTCAGACAAAGGAGATGGTTGGAGCTTATCAAGGATAATGATATGAAATTGCATTATCATCCTAGAAAGGCTAATGTAGTAGCTGACGCATTAAGCCGCAAGAGCCATGTCAATACATTAATGACGGGAGGAATACCAAGGGAGTTAGCCGAAAATCTTCGTGAACTATGTTTGGAAATAGTTCTGAGAGGTTATGTAGCAGCAATGGAGATTCAGTCAACCTTGATGGATAAAATCAGGGAAGCTCAGAAAGCTGACAAAGAGATTGCCGCTATAAAGGAGAAACTGAGCAAAGGAAAGGCTAAAGGATTTCGTGAGGATGAACACGACACCCTATGGTTTGAAGACCGTGTCTACGTGCCCAATGACCCGGAGATCAGGAAGTTGATCTTGCAAGAGGCACACGACTCATTGTATTCAATTCACCTAGGAAATACCAAGATGTATCTGGATTTGAGGGATATTTTCTGGTGGACCGGAATGAAGAAGGATATAGCGGAGTATGTAGCAGTTTGTGATGTATGTCAGAGAGTAAAGGCAGAGCATCAGAAGCCAGCAGGATTGTTACAACCATTGCCGATACCCGAATGGAAGTGGGATAAGATAGGCATGGATTTTATCACGGGATTGCCCAGGACTCGTTCAGGCTATGACTCGATTTGGGTTGTAGTTGATCGATTGACGAAAGTAGCTCATTTCATCCCAGTAAAGACCACTTACACCAGTGCTAAGTTGGCAAAGATATACATGACCAGGATCGTATGTCTGCATGGAGTTCCAAGGAGTATCGCATCGGATAGAGGAACCCAGTTTACCTCAAAGTTCTGGAAGCAGTTGCACGAAACTTTGGGTACCAGGCTAGAATTCAGTACAGCTTTTCATCCATAGACAGATGGACAGACCGAGAGAGTCAGTCATATTTTGGAGGATATGCTGAGAGCTTGTGCGCTAGATTACGGATCTAGTTGGGACGATTATTTGCCATATGTAGAGTTCTCTTACAACAACAGTTACCAAACCATTTTAAAGATGGCCCCTTTCGAAGCCTTGTACGGAAGGAGGTGCAGGACACCATTGTCATGGGACGAAGTTGGAGACCGCCAGTTGTTTGGTCCTGACTTGATTAAAGAGTCTGAACAGAAGGTGAAGCTGATTCGTGATAGGCTCAAGGTAGCCTAGTCCAGACAGAAGAGTTATGCAGATTCTAAACGCAAGGAGACAGTTTACGAAGTCGGAGACAGAGCTTATCTTCGAGTATCTCCACTTCGGGGAACAAAGCGTTTTGGAGTTAAAGGGAAGTTAGCGCCACGATTTGTAGGACCATATCGAGTTTTGGAACGTATGGGAGAAGTGTCCTACAAGTTGGAATTGCCCGAAGGATTGTCAGGAGTTCATGATGTGTTCCACGTTTCTCAGTTAAAGAAGTGTCACACGGAGATGGCTGGCATACCGTTGAGAGACACAGTGCCTTTGGAAACTATTCAGTTGGATAACGATTTGACCTACGAGGAGAAACCAATTAAGATCCTCGAGTTTGCCAGCCGAGTTACTCGCAACAAGGTTATCAAGTTTTGCAAAGTTCAATGGAGCAATCACACGGAGGATGAAGCCACCTGGGAGCGAGAGGAAGATTTGCTCAAAGACCACCCTCACCTATTTTCTAGCCAACCCGAATCTCGAGGGCGAGATTCATCTTAAGGGGGGTAGATTTGTAACATCCCAAATTTTCAATTTGGAATGTTATACATTAGATCATCATTGCATATCATATTTTATTTTGTATTTTGGTTGATCCTAGAAATTCTACGCAACTCAATGACCCACGGAGAGAGTTGGGGATTTCGTTATTTTCATATTTGAGTTCTCTCAAATTCTGAGAATAGGATCATTTGATTTTATTTATTTTATCATCAATTATTTCTATTACAAAAATATGAGAGAGGGAATAAAATGACTTTCCCAAAATAAAGAAATATTGAGGATTTAATAATATAATCAAATAAGATTTTGTTTTGGAGTTTTTCGGTGTTTTATTTGAATTTAGGAAAAATGTGCATTTTTCAAAGTTGCATTTAGGGCCCAAATAAATGTTCACCTTGTGCGGCTTGATTTTAGAAGCCCGTGAAAATTTATTTTGGAATTTTTGGAGTCTGTTTAGTATTTCTTTTTATTTTTCTTCCGAGCGGAATAATTAAAAAAAAACGAACCGACTTCGGGCCGTACCCGAGCGGGACACCGCCCGGGGGCAGCCTTTAAATAGAGCCGCCCCAGCCCATCAGCCCTGCTTCGATGCGCGCGCGCCGCCGGAGTCACCGCCGCCGGATTTCCGCCGCTGAGGTTCGTCACGCCTCGTTTTCCGTGTCGAAAAAAGTCGGCGTTTGTCGTTTTTCTTTTTCTCGGATTTAATCCGTGATTTTTCTGATCTCAATTCCTGATCCGATTTTCGTTTTAGTTTAACTTTTCGCTCGTTTATCGGAATCAGGCGATTCAAGCACCTAGGGATTCGTCTCGAAACCCTCTACCTGTTTAACCAACTTAAACAAGATTTTGCTACTGTAAAATTTGCCCTAGATCCAGATTACTAGAACGAAGTTGTTTTCTTTCGCCGTTTGATTTTCGTTGCTTCGTTCGATTTGATTCTTTTTGCCAACCGGAGTTCTTAAGTTGAACCTTCTGGTTAGATCTCTTATTTGAGTTTTACCCGTGCATTAGATGAGTACTTATTGTATGCTTGTTTGTTTGTCTGCGATAGAATACCCGGAGTGCGCCACCTGTTACTTTGAATCGTTAGGTTTCGCGGATCATCAACAAGGCAAGTAACACTTTGATCATACATTTTCTACTACCCAGTTTTATTGCATTAGATCAATCCTCACACATTGCATGATTAGGATCTAATTAAATTGTGGGATGGGAAGTAGTTGAGGTAGTACCTATTACCTGTTATTATCAAACCTTTGGGAGTTACTTCTACGTTTGCTTATTATGCCATGCCATGCTAGTAGACGTGGATTGGGTGAGTGATATCCATGACAGATGTGATATTGTTAATTAATGGTTTATCTAAGGTGGCAACTTAAACACACATCTGGGTGGATTGAGGCACCTGGGTATTCCAGGACTTGCCTGTTTTCTTTTGGACCGCCACCCGGGCTCAAAGGGATCATGAGACTATTCATACTAGAAACTTCCGTGTGCAGCCACGAACTCTTACAGTGGTAGACTAGCAGATGTAGGGGATGTAGGTGGTACGGTCTACCCATCGTAAGGTGCTAGCGCTTCTGAAAGACTATGTCTCGGTCATCCGTCTTCTCAAAACACCATGTAGTGCGAGAAACCAAACGGAGGCGATCGAATCTTGTGGGGAAAAGTGTGCAAACCTCTACAGAGTGTAATAAACTAATCATGGTTAGCTGTGTCCCCGGTTATGGACATCTTGAGTATCTAGTACCTGGATTATCATGTGAATCTCAACATGTTACTCTAAATTAATTTTGTTGGGTTATGTTTAATGATGATGCTTAATTGGGATTGAGAATGTTGTCAACCATTCTCAATGTTTAACAACCACCATGATAGTAATTAAATTTTATTCCTTTGAAGTAGGGAAAAATTGGCTTTACGCAAAACTGTAACCATAGAGCTTTCCACCAGCCGAATATGCATGTAGTATAGCTGTTGCATTCCATTACTCTCTATGTGTTAC
The DNA here is from genome assembly GCF_002162155.2 of Triticum dicoccoides. Lineage (NCBI taxonomy): Eukaryota > Viridiplantae > Streptophyta > Magnoliopsida > Poales > Poaceae > Triticum > Triticum dicoccoides. The sequence continues at coordinate 600,872,676 of NC_041392.1, read as the reverse complement.
CTTGCCAGCATATTCCATGTGCTGACCCATTTTCGGGATGCAACGTTAATGTTGCAAACTTTTTAGACGATGATTAGGGAGTTTTTAGGTCGCGGTTCTATACTCAGTGATGTCGTTGGAGTTGATGGACTCACTTATCTTCCAAGCCTTCCGCTGTTATCGTTATTAGATGGCCTTAAGCCATATTTATTGTAATAAGTTCTCTTTTGAGACACTCGATGTAATAAGTGTGTGATTTCTACTCTGCTATAAATCCTCCGAGTACTGTGTGGTGTTAGCATTACTGATCCAGGGATGACACCGGAGCACAGAGATCAGATTGTTTGAGGTCTGGTCGCTACATTCCCTAGAAAATTCAGAATGTGATCAAATGTTGAAACCTTTTGCATATTAAGCTCTGATAAATTTAATACAGTGGGAATTTTTTTTCATAATTTTTGGAGCTAGGGAAGTACGGATGTTGCTGCATTGTTTACAGACTATCCTATTTAGGCAGTTTGCTGTTATGTTTGCATTGTTTGCATATGTTTGCTTCTTTAATGATTCTATTTGAGGATAGGACTATTAAATATGCAGAGGCTTTTAGTATGCAATGTTGAATAATAATTTTAGTGGTTTTCTACAGTAGAGTATGATAAGGTTTTTGCAATGGTTTATACTAACTTATCTCACGAGTCCTTGTTGAGTTTTCTGTGGATGAAGCTTTTGAGATTTAGGGAGACCGTGATATGAGAGGAATTAAGGAGACACAAAATCTCAAGCTTGGGGATGCCCAAGGCATCCCGAGATAATATTTCAAGAAGTCTCAAGCATCTAAGCTTGGGGATGCCCCGGTTGGCATCCCACCTTTCTTCTTCAACAACTATCGGTTAGTTTCGGTTGACCCTAAGTTTTTGCTTCTTCACATGATGTTTGCCATTCTTAGAATGTCATTTTATTTTGCTTTTCTTGCTGTTTGAATAGAATACCAAGATCTGAAATTATTAAATGTTAGAGAGTCTTCACATAGTTGCATAATTATTCGACTACTCATTGATCTTCACTTATATCTTTCGGAGTAGTTTGTCATTTGCTCTAGTGCTTCACTTATATCTTTTAGAGCATGGTGGTAGTTTTATTTTGAAGAAATAGATGAACTCTAATGCTTCACTTATATTATTTTGAGAGTCTTAATAGCATGGTAATTTACTAAAATCCTAATATGCTAGGTATTCAAGAATAAATAAAATTCTCTTATGAGTGTTTTGAATACTAAGAGAAGTTTGATGCTTGATGATTGTTTTGAGATATGGAGGTAATAATATCAAAGTCGTGCTAGTTGAGTAGTTGTGAAATTGAGAATTGCTTGTGTTGAAGTTTGCAAGTCCCGTAGCATGCACGTATGGTAAACGTTGTGTAACAAATTTGAAACATGAGGCGTTATTTGATTGTCCTCCTTATGAGTGGCGGTCGGGGACGAGCGATGGTCTTTTCCTACCAATCTATACCCCTAGGAGCATGCGCGTAGTACCGAGGTTTTTGATGGCTTGTAGATTTTTGCAATAAGTATATGAGTTCTTTATGACTAATGTTGAGTCCATGGATTATACGCACTCTCACCCTTCCATCTCTGCTAGCCTCTTCGGTACCGTGCATTGCCCTTTCTCACATTGAGAGTTGGCGCAAACTTCGCCGGTGCATCCAAACCCCGTGATATGATATGCTATTTCACACATAAACCTCCTTATATCTTCCTCAAAACATCCACCATACATACCTATTATGGCATTTCCATAGCCATTCCGAGATATATTGCCATGCAACTTTGCACCATCCAGTTTATCATGACACATTCATCATTGTCATATTGCTAGCATGATCATGTAGTTGACATAGTATTTGTGGCAAAGCCACCGTCCATAATTCTTTCATACATGTCCTTCTTTATTCATTGCATATCCCGGTACACCGCCGGAGGCATTCATATAGAGTCATATCTTGTTCTAGTATCGAGTTGTAATCATTGAGTTGTAAATAAATAGAAGTGTGATGATCATCATTCAATAGAGCATTGTCCCCCCCCCCCCAAAAAAGAGAAAGGCCAAAGAAAAAAAGAAGGCCCAAATATATATATATATATAATAATAATAAAAAAATAAAATAAAAGGGGCAATGCTACTATCCTTTTTTCCACACTTGTGCTTCAAAGTAGCACCATGATATAGCGAGTCTCATATATTGTGCCTCCAAGTAGCACCATGTTATTCATATAGAGAGTCTCATATGTTGTCACTTTCATATACTAGTGGGAATTTTTCATTATAGAACTTGGCTTGTATATTCCAACAATGGGCCTCCTCAAGTGCCCTAGGTCTTCATGAGCAAGCAAGTTGGATGCACACCCACTTAGTTTCTTTTGTTGAGATTTCATACATTTATAGCTCTAGTGCATCCGTTGCATGGCAATCCCTACTCCTTGCATTAACATCAATCGATGGGCATCTCCATAGCCCATTGATTAGCCTCGTTGATGTGAATATTAAACTTTTGTCTTGAATCTTATGGATCTGAATATTCATACCACAATTAAGAAGAATTACATTGAAATTATGCCAACTAGCATTCCACATCAAAAAATATCTTTTTATCATTTACCTACTCGAGGACGAGCAGGAATTAAGCTTGGGGATGCTTGATACGTCTCCAACGCATCTATAATTTTTGATTGCTCCATGCTATATTATCTACTGTTTTGGGCAATATTGGGCTTTATTTTCCACTTTTATATTATTTTGGGACTAACCTATTAACCGGAGGCCCAGCCCAGATTTGCTATTTTATGCCTATTTCAGTGTTTCGAAGAAAAGGAATATCAAACGGAGTCGAAACAGAACGAAATCAACTGGAGAAGTTATTTTTGGAAGGAAACCTACCGGATAGACTTGGACCCTACGTCAGAAGATGAAGGAGGAGCTCACGAGGGTAGGGGGCGTGCCCTCCACCCCTGTGAGACCCTCGTGGCCCCCCTGACGTACTTCTTCCGCCTATATATCTCCATATACCCTAAAAACATCCGTGTACACATTAGATCGGGAGTTCCGCCGCCAGAAGCCTCCGTAGCCACCAAAAGCCAATCTAGACCCGTTCTGGCACCCTGCCGGAGGGGGCAATCCTTCTCCGGTGGCCATCTTCATCATCCCGGTGCTCTCCATGATGAGGAGGGAGTAGTTCTCCCTCGGGGCTGAGGGTATATACCAGTAGCTATGTGTTTGGTCTCTCTCTCTCTCCCTCTCTCTCTCTCTCGTGTTCTTGATTTGGCACGATCTTGATGTATCGCGAGCTTTGCTATTGCAGTTGGATCCTATTTTTCTCCTCCCCCTCTTCTCTCTTGTAATGAATTGAGTTTCCCCTTTGAAGTAATCTTATCTGATTGAGTCTTTAAAGATTTGAGAACACTTGATGTATGTCTTGCGTGGGATACCCGTGGTGACAATGGGGTATTCTATTGATCCACTTGATGTATGTTTTGGTGATCAACTTGCGGGTTCCGCCCATGAACCTATGCATAGGGGTTGGCACACGTTTTCATCGTGATTCTCCGGTAGAAACTTTGGGGCACTCTTTGAGGTCCTCTGTGTTTGTTGAATAGATGAATCTGAGATTGTGTGATGCATATCGTATAATCATACCCACGGATACTTGAGGTGACATTGGAGTATCTAGGTGACATTAGGGTTTTGGTTGATTTGTGTCTTAAGGTGTTATTCTAGTATGAACTCTAGGGCTGTTTGTACACTTATAGGAATAGCCCAACGGATTGATTGTAAAGAATAACTTTGAGGTGGTTTCGTACCCTACCATAATCTCTTCGTTCGTTCTCCTCTATTAGTGACTTTGGAGTGACTCTTTGTTGCATGTTGAGGGAAAGTTATGTGATCCAATTATGTTATCATTGTTGAGGGAACTTACACTAGCGAAAGTATGAACCCTAGGCCTTGTTTCCTAGCATTGCAGTACCGTTTACGCTCACTTTTATCACTTGTTATCTTGTTGTTTTTATATTTTCAGATTACAAAAACTATTATCTACTATCCATATTGCACTTGTATCACCATCTCTTCGCCGAACTAGTGCACCTATACAATTTACCATTGTATTGGGTGTGTTGGGGACACAAGAGACTCTTTGTTATTTGGTTGGAGGGTTGCTTGAGAGAGACCATCTTCATCCTACGCCTCCTACGGATTGATAAACCTTAGGTCATCCATTGAGGGAAATTTGCTACTGTCCTACAAACCTCTACACTTGGAGGCCCAACAACGTCTACAAGAAGAAGGTTGTGTAGTAGACATCAGACACCTCCCCGAGCCCACTAGGACCTCCTACAAGATCGCTTTGAGTTCTTGCTCCGTCCCGCCCCTCCTCATACTCGATAGCACCCCTAGCCATGCCAACCACCGGAGCCGAGAGCTTCATGTCTCCGGTCATGTTGCCACCATGGCCAGGGCCACTACAACTCACGTCCGTGCTCAGAACCTCCCCAGGGAGCCAGCGCACCTACCACCTGGTCTTCTAGGGCACCATGACAGAAATTCAGTGGACGTCTGAACTCTGACCGCCACGCAAGTCATCGCCGTCGTCGATCTCGACCACCCCGCGACCTCTTGTCGCCATCGCTGGATGCGTGCACGCATGGGCTACGCCCTAGAGGCCTCAGCCACCACTTCCGTGGCCCGTAGTGCGGACATAGCTACAACTAGTGGTTGCCGGCGACGAGCCCCGCCGTCTGAGCCACTGACCAGTGGGTCCCACCGGTTAGGAAATTAGTTATTCCCCCTTCGTGATACTGATAGGTGGGCCCTGCTTATTTAATTAGCCGGCAAAATTTTTAGTTAGATTAATTAACCATCTGTTAACCCTGTGCCACTAACATTCTATTAAGGATCTTCCGCGGTCTTATTTCTTTCACTCTTGCTCGAGCCAGATGATGATAAATTCTCATGTCCGGTTCCTTTGTGGGATGGATCCTAAAGAGTTCACCTATCCCAATAACAAAGAAACCAGACTTAAATGATCCTGTATTAAGAGCTTAATTAGCTAAAGGGATGGGACATAATTATTACGGGGAACCCGCATGGCCCAATGATCTTTTATATATTTTCCAGTAGTAATTCTAGGTACTATTGCATGTAATGTAGGTTTAGCGGTTCTCGAGCCATCAATGATTGGTGAACCGACAGATCCGTTTGCAACTCCTCTGGAAGTATTACCAGAAAAAATAAAAAATAATTCTATTAATTTTCATTTTCCATTTATTTAGTTAGTTTTTCTTAATGAAATTGAAATTATTAACTAGAGGGCAAATAAAAATAAAGAAACAACTTAGCCGACCATGATATATATTTATCTAGGCAGAAGAGTCCTCTTAATATTTATCTAGTCTTATATAGGTTTCGGTATATTGAAATGTAAACATAAAAAAGAAGATAGAGGATAGGCTCATTACTTAAAAAAGATATGGAAATAGCTATAGAAAAAAAGGAGCATGAGAGCCAAATGAGTCGAAAGATTCATGTTTGGTTTGGGAAGAGATCATAAAAGTTGTAAACTTACGAAATAATCTACTTTCATTAAAAGATTTATTACATAATAAAAAACAGAGGATCTTGAGTACTATTCGAAATTCAGAAGAATTGTGTAGAGGGACCATGCCTTCTCAAAGGGTTCTCAAAAATTCGAGATAGATCTAATTATACTTTTTACTTATTTCTGCATTAATAAAGCATAATGAGAAATCCTGTGAAAAACATGATCGCCTACCAGTGGAAGGCTTTCTACGTTCAGTCAATCTACGCAGAGTGAATTGGTCCCTAAGGAACCCCCGAAAGGGCTACGGTCCGATGGGTACACGAAAGTGATAGAGTTTCTTTGACTACTGAACCATGCCTGGATCATTGGAGCGAATTGGATGATCGGGCTGAGGGCTACCCCCCTCTTCCCCTCGCCCTCCTTTCCTTAATATTCACCATCGAGTCATCAAAGCCGTCAACTAATTCAGAGGGGCTCTGCTGGCCCGGTCGCCCTACGCTACTGGTGCTTCCAAAGAAGAAGCTCTCGTCTTTGGCGACCAGCAAACTGCTTTTTTGGATATGGGGGTGAGAAGAGATTATTTACTCTTTATTTCACAAGCGGGTATAACGGATCCTGTATCCATGTATATAGTATACAGAGATATATCAAAAAGGAACTTGTATCTTATATCTTTCTAGAGGCTAATAAATCTTTTTATTTTTATATGGCTATGTTCTATTTGTAGGAGTAAAATAAGGATTAGGCTGTGGAGAGATGGCTGAGTGGTTGATAGCTCCGGTCTTGAAAACCGGTATAGTTCTAGGAACTATTGAGGGTTCGAATCCCTCTCTCTCCTTTTGCTTATTGAATACGTTTGTTTCTTTCATTTTTTCTGTCCCTTATCTTTCTTTCATAAAAAGGAATGAATGGCTCGGCTAGATGGAATAACCGAGCCAGAATATAAAAAAGTAGAACATGTATAAATAAGAAAATCTCAGTTAAGAGGGTTCATGTAAATAATAGGTTCCAAATCACGATTGATTCCCTTTTCAAAACCTGCTAGAAAAATTGGTACAAGAAGTCACGGATACACTTCTTGATAGTGGGTCCCGCGGGCAACCAACGAGGGATGGTCACAATAAAGTATAAAAATCACTTTCAGATGTAATTGAAGGTAAAGCGGGAAGGTTTCGCGAGACTCTGCTTGGGAAACGGGCCGATTACTCGGGGCGTTCTGTCATTGTTGTGGGTAGTTCGCTTTCATTACATCAACGTGGATTACCTCTAGAGATAGCAATAAAGCTTTTTCAGCTATTTGTAATTCGTGATTTACTATAATGTGCTTCCCCATGGGTATCTGGTAGCCACATATGTAGGGGTATAATTGGCAATTTGACAGCATAAGCAATAAGGAAGCCAAAATATAAAAGTATTTCCAAGGTTGCAGGGTATGATTGATTAATTAATCTTTCCAAATCTAATCCTGGTTCATTGGAACCATATAAGCCCATACCCAGAACTCTGATTAAGAAAAATATGGAACCGCCTGCAGTATACAAAATAAACTCTGTAGCTGAATATAGACACCTCTTCCCCCCCACATGGATAAAAGTAAGTAAATAGGAATTAATTCTAACTCCCACATGATAAAAATGTAAAAGGTCTCGCGAAGAAAATAATCCTATTTGACCACTATACATTGCGAGCATCAGGAAATATAATAATTGCGAATTCCGTGTAATTGGCCAAGCTGCATGCTTGTTTGAGTAATAGCAAGGAGATTCCCCAAAATCATGCTAAGAATAGCTAGGATTTCCAGAAGAAGATGCCATTCGTTTAATGAGAAATAAAAAGGAATATCGAGAATTCGCGTGGATGAAGCTGAAGTAGCTACTAGCTTAGCTCACGAAATAGAGCGAGCAAGAGCTCGAACTTGGTAGGAAAGTTCGGATAAGTCGACTCGACTCCTTAGTGCAGCGTACACTTGCTTCAGCAAAACGAGGCTCATCCATTTGTTTTGATCTGAATCACACTCTAGACCAGCTCTTCTTATAGAGAAGGAACTCCACTTTGATAGTCATACGAGAGGGAAGAGACTCAAAGTTGATGAGAATAGTCTATTTGACCGGTATCATGAATAGAAGTTTTACTAGAAAAGGGCGTTGATGATTGAAAGGATTTCTCCTTGAACCACTAGTAACTATGTCAACTTTTGTCATTCTGATGATACTGAATCGAACCAATATTTGGAATAACAATATCTGATCTATCAAATCGATTCATCATCGAGAATGGAATAGTATAACATAGGAATTTGATCCAAACAAACTTTGAATTGGGATTTCTGAGATTATGCAGGATTATATACGAAAGATCCTTTTTTGGCTCTCTCTTTATCCCTATGTCTCTTATCCGTAGGAGGCCTTCCTCCACTAGCAGGTTTCTTTGGAAAACTCTATCTATTCTGGAGTGGATGGCAAGCAGGCTATATTTCTTGGTTTCAAGCGGAGGTGCTGACCCGCTGCGAGGCAGATGTGACTAAGTGACGTATTGAACATGGTGACGACTACAACATGTCATAGAACGAGATAAGAGGTGGAGCCAACGACCCACTAAGACTCACGTATCTACAACTACATTCTCGAGCGGCAGTCAAACAGAGGCGTGAATGCAAGATGCCAGCGGAATGATCGACCAGACAGAGGCTAGGGTAGCTTTCTTCCCACCGTGTCCTTCCTTGTGTGTCGGAGATACAAAGTAAGTACACCAGAAAAGAAGGGGAACTGAGTTGATCTATTCCATGGCGAAGCATCCGAAGCATAACTACACACTCACACTTTCTCCTCCTTCATATTGACCTTTTCTATCTTTGCCAATAAATGATGAGCTACAAAAGGATTCATTTTTTTCGTGTCACAGCTGATTACTCCTTTTTTCCTTTTTAAAGAGTGGCATTCTATGTCCAATATCTTGATTGAAGTACGGAGGTCAGAATAAATAGAATAATGATCAATGGAAAAAATCCTTTAGATGGATAAGGGGCGGATGTGGCCAAGTGGATCAAGGCAGTGGATTGTGAATCCACCATGCGCGGGTTCAATTCCCATCGTTCGCCCATCGCATTATTGCAAATTCCAAAAATGCAATTTTCCATATTCCTAGTTACGGAACTTGTCATTTTGAATTCTTGGATTCATGAATTCTTCTATAATTTAAATGACTCAATAAAAGCTTTTTTATTCTTTTAGTTACTGATTTTTTTGTTGGATTTCACTCCACCAGTGGTTGGGAACTGATATGTCTCCATCGTATCTACTTTTCCAAACACTTTTGCCCTTGTTTTGGACTGTAACTTGCATGATTTGAATGGAACTAACCCGAACTGACACTGTTTTCAGCAGAATTGCCATGGTGTTATTTTTGTGCAGAAATAAAAGTTCTCGGAATGACCTGAAAATCAACGGAGAATTATTTTGGAATATATAAAAAATACTGGAAGGAAGATCCACGTCAGGGGCCTCCACCTGTCCACGAGGGTGGGGGGCGCGCCCTACCCCCTGGGCGCGCCCCCTGCCTCGTGGGCCCCCTGCCGCTCCACCGACCTCAACCCTGACTCCATATATTCACTTTCGGGGAGAAAAAAATCAAGGATAAGGATTCATCATGTTTACGATACGGAGCTGCCGCCAAGCCCTAAACTCTCTTGGGAGGGCTGATCTGGAGTCCGTTCGGAGCTCTGGAGAGGGGAATCCGTCGCCATCGTCATCATCAACCATCCTCCATCACCAATTTCATGATGCTCACCGCCGTGCGTGAGTAATTCCATCGTAGGCTTGCTGGACGGTGATGGGTTGGATGAGATTTATCATGTAATCGAGTTAGTTTTGTTAGGGTTTGATCCCTAGTATCCACTATGTTTTGAGATTGATGTTGCTATGACTTTGCTATGCTTAATGCTTGTCACTAGGGCCCGAGTGCCATGATTTCAGATCTGAACCTATTATGTTTTCATCAATATATGAGGGTTCTTGATCCTATCTTGCAAGTCTATAGTCACCTATTATGTGTTATGATTCGTTAACCCCGAAGTGACAATAATCTGGATACTTACCGGTGAGGACCGTAGTTTGAGGAGTTCATGTATTCTCTATGTGTTAATGCTTTGGTCCGGTACTCTATTAAAAGGAGGCCTTAATATCCCTTAGTTTCCAATAGGACCCCGCTGCCACGGGAGGGTAGGACAAAAGATGTCATGCAAGTTCTTTTCCATAAGCACGTATGACTATATTCAGAATACATGCCTACATTACATTGATGAACTGGAGCTAGTTCCGTGTCACCCTAGGTTATGACCGTTACATGATGAACCGCATCCGGCATAATTCTCTATCACCGATCCATTGCCTACGAGCTTTCCATATATTGTTCTTCGCTTATTTACTTTTCCGTTGCTATTGTTATCATCACTATAAAACACCAAAAAAATTACTTTTGCTACCGTTATCCTTTGCTACCGTTACCACTACTATCATATTACTTTGCTACTAAACACTTTGCTGCAGATATTAAGTTTCCAGGTGTGGTTGAATTGACAACTCAACTGCTAATACTTGAGAATATTCTTTGGCTCCCCTTGTGTTGAATCAATAAATTTGGGTTGAATAGTTTACCCTCGAAAATTGTTGCGATCCCCTATACTTGTGGGTTATCAAGACTATTTTTGGTGCCATTGCCGGGGAGCATAGCTCTATTCTTTGAGTCACTTGGGATTTATATCTTCTTATCATTATGAAGAACTTGAAAGATCCAAGAACCAAGATTTATCCCTCAACTACGAGGGGAGGTAAGGAACTGCCATCTAGATCTGCACTTGATTCACCTTCTGTTTTGAGTAAGCTTGCGACACCTAAACCTGCTTCTGCTATTAATTCTGATATGTCACATGTTATTGATGATGCTACTTCTGCTATGCATGATACTTATGATGAAACTACTTCTATGCTTGATACTACTATGCCGCTTGGTGAATTTCTTGATGAACAACTTGCTAGGGCAAGAGAGAATGAAATTATTGAAACTGATAATATTGATGAAAGTGATGATGAAGATTCTTCCTCTAGATATGAATTACCTGTTGTGCCTGAGGGCTATGTTATGGATGAAGAAACTTCTAGATACTTTCTTGCTTTCAATGATAGGAGTGATCTTAAGAAATTATTAGCTAAGCTGAAACAAAAAACTCTGAATGCTAGAATGAAATATGATCCTGCTTATGCTACTTGACCTATCTTTGTTACTGATAAGGATTATGATTTCTCTGTTGATCCAGAGATAATTACTTTAGTTGAATCTGATCCTTTCTATGGCTATGAATCTGAAACTATTGTGGCACATCTTACTAAATTAAATGATATAGCCACCCTGTTCACTAATGATGAGAACACTCGCTATTATTATATCCTTAAGATATTTCCGTTCTCATTAAAGGGTGATGCTAAGATATTGTTTAATTCTCTTGATCCTGGTTGTGCGCGTAGTCCCTAGGATATGATTTATTACTTCTTTGCTAAATATTTCCCCGCTCATAAGAAACAAGCTGCTTTAAGGGAAATATATAATTTTGTGCAAATTGAAGAAGAGAGTATCCCACAAGATTGGGGGAGGCTTCTCCAATTACTTAATGCTTTGCCTGATCATCCTCTTAAGAAAAATGAAATACTTGATATCTTTTATAATGGACTAACCGATGCTTCTAGAGACCACCTGGATAGATGTGCTGGTTGTGTTTTCAGGGAAAGAAACACCAGATGAAGCTGAAATTTTATTGAATAATATATTGACCAATGAAAATAATTGGGCACTTCCTGATCCAATCCCTGATCCAATTCCTGAACCAACTCCTAAGCCAACTCTGAAGAAAAGGGGTATTCTATTTCTCAGTCCTGAAGATATGCAAGATGCAAAGAAATCTATGAAAGAAAAATGTATTAAAGCTGAAGATGTTAAGAATTTACCTCCTATTGAAGAAATACATGGTCTTAATTCGCCCCCTGTTGAAGAAATAATTGGTCTTGATACCCTGACATAGGTAGTAAAGGTAAATTCTCTCTATAGATATGATAAAGCTGAAATCCCTCCTACTAAGTTTGCTAGCCAATGCTTAGATGAGTTTGATAACTTTATGGTTAAGCAAGAAGATTTTAATGCTTATTTTGGTAGAGAATTAAAGCGCAATGCTTACATGATTGAAGACTTGAGTGATTATATGGCTAATGTCAAAGGTGAACTAAAACTTATTAGTAAACATGCTTCTATGGTTACCACTCAAGTAGAACAAGTACTTAAAGCTCAGAATGATTTGCTCAATGAATTAAATAGTAAGAAAAATGATAATGCTGTTAGAGTTATGACTAGAGGTGGTAAAATGACTCAGGAACCTTTGTATCCTGAGGGCCATCCTAAGAGAATTGAGCAAGATTCTCAGAGAAATAATATTGATGCACCTAGTCCTTCTAAGGGGAAGAAAAAGAAAAATGATAGGACTTTGCATGCTTCTATTGAACCTGTTGATGACACACCTGAGAATCCCAAAGATATTTCTATTTCTGATGCTAAAACACAATCTGGTAATGAGCATGAACCTAGTGAAAATGTTAATAATGATGCTCATGTTGATGCTCAACCTAGTAATGACAATGAAGTAGAGATTGAACCCGCTGTTGATCTTGATAACCCACAATCAAAGAATCAACGTTATGATAAGAGAGACTTTGTTACTAGGAAGCACGGTAAAGAAAGAGAACCATGGGTTCAGAAACCCATGCCTTTTCCTCCTAAACCATCCAAGAAAAAGGATGATGAGGACTTTGAGCGCTTTGCTGAAATGATTAGACCTACCTTTTTGCGTATGCGTTTGACTGATATGGTTAAAATGAATCCTTATGCTAAATATATGAAAGATATTGTTACTAATAAAAGAAAGATACTGGAAGCTAAAATTTCCACCATGCTTGCTAATTACACTTTTAAGGGTGGAATACCAAAGAAACTTGGAGATCCAGGAGTACCAACTATACCATGCTCCATTAAAAGAAACTATGTTAAAACTGCTTTATGTGATCTTGGAGCCGGTGTTAGTGTTATGCCTCTCTCTTTATATCGTAGACTTGATTTGAATAAGTTGACACCTACTGAAATATATTTGCAAATGGCTGATAAATCAACTGCTATACCTGTCGGTATTTGTGAGGATGTGCCTGTTGTGGTTGCAAACATTACTGTTTTAACGGACTTTGTTATTCTTGATATTCCCAAGGACAATAGTATGTCTATTATTCTTGGAAGACCCTTTTTGAATACTGTAGGGCCTATTATTGATTGCACCAAAGGCAATGTCACTTTTCATTTTAATGGCAATGAGCATACGATACATTTTCTGAGGAAACAACCTCAAGTTCATAGTATAAACTCTATTGGAAAAATTCCAAAAATTATTTTTGGAGGTTTTGAATTTCCTCTTCCTACTGTCATATGATATTCTTATTGTTGGGGATGTGCATATCCCCGTTGAGGTAACCTAGTGTTATTCGAAAATTCTCCGGTTCCATGTTATTCGGAATGAGTTTGTTAACAAGACCTGATCAACCTTGTTAGTGGATTCCTTTTGATGAGCATGAGATGGATGAATTTAGAAAACACAACTCTTTGTACCCTCTTTTTACTTTATGTTATTTATATTAATGAAGCAAAAATAGTAATTTTTGTCTGTTTTCTGAATTATCCATGCAATAAAAAATACCCCGAACGTAAAAGTTCTCCAAATGCCCTGAAATTTAAATATGATTTTTTCTGGAATATTTGAGAATATCTGGCACTGAGAACATAGCAGGGGGAAAAGCACCTGGCCACGAGGGTGGAGGGAGCGCCCTACCCCTGGGCGCGCCCCCTACCTCGTGGGCCCATGGTGACTCCCCTCCACTTATTCCAGCTACCACACACTCCTTCTTCCTCCCACAAACATCACTAACCAGCTCAAACCCGAGTCCAAGCTCATTTTGCTACCATTTTCGATCTCCTTGCTCAAAGCTCCATTCAAAAAACTGCTTTGGGGGATTGTTCCTTGGTATGTGAATCCTACAATGGTCCAATTAGTTTTTGTTCTAGTGCTTTATTCATTGCATATTTTTGCTGCTTAGGTGACCCCGTTCTTGAGCTTGCATGTCAAATTTATGTGGTCAAAAGTAGTTTTGATGCATGATATCGTCTCTAGGCACTTGTAGGAGTAGTTACTATGAATTTTGTTGAGTTTGGTTCACTTTTATTTTGAAGTTACTAAAATTTTAGAAATTTTTCAGAGGAAGAAATACGTTTAGGAAAATGTACTAAGGTGGTCCTTCAAGGAAGCAAGTACCCAGGCTCGCAATACGCGATGCCGATGATGAACCACCCACGAAGCTCAGGTGCGGGCTTGTGAATGGCCGTCAGAGGACTTTATGGATCAAGCAGGAATCAAGGAAGAATTTAACACGTATGTGCGTAATGCCGATTTGAGAGCTTCGAGGCAGATAAGTGCCGCCAATACCACTATCTCACTGATTCCTTTGTGAGGAGGTTTGAATTTTCATCATCACGCAATTCTCAAATTGTCCTATTTGATCTTTATGAAAATTCTTATACTATGGACTTAGAGGATTTTAATACTGCTTGCAAACTTCCACAATGGGGCAACACTAGTGAGCCTCGCAAATCTGAGTTTAGAGATTTACTTGCTAGTATAACTGTGGGGGAATCTAGAGATATAACACAAGCTACCATAGGGAGCATTCATTTTCCTGCTATACATTATTTTGCTCTCTTCATAGGTAGATGCATTAATGGTAAAGATGAAGCATGTCACATGTGTGTGCCTAATCTTAGCATTCTCAGAAGCGCTGTTTTAGGAGATAAACAATACAACTTGGGGGCTATCGTTGCACGTAGGTTGCATAATAATCGTATTCATGGAGATTTCTTTCGTGGAATTTATGCAACCCGTCTAGCTAATTTTCTTGATATACCCATACGTGGGTATGATATTGAGTTGCCTCCTGTTTATTTAGATTATGAGGCCATGGTTCGTCATTAGTTTGTTGAGAGGAACGATCAGTTCCTCCAGTACCGACTAATCTTTGACAGATGATGCACCTATCACGTCGCTCTCCCTGCTCCTGCTTTCTTTGACTCTCAGGCAAAAGGGAGATATATTATAACCAGGGAGGAGGCAGACGAGTATAAGCATAGTTTAAAAAACCGAACCGGAAATCGAACTGGAAAGGTTGTCGGTTCAGGTTTTTACTGGTCGGACCACCGGTTCACCGGTTCGATTGTCGGTTTTTTAAGAAATAAAATAATATATTGATTAATATATGTGCTAATATAGAGTGAAACAAGGGTCAAATTAAATTGTAACCATGTAGTGGACAACAAAGTAGCACAACCATGTTGGTTATTGGGCCATGGGCAGGCCCCGCCTACTGCTCACATGCCCTTGGATCGAATCCCACTTTCCCAATTTCTATTAAAACTTTTTTCCTGGTTTTTCCCGGTTCAATGGCCCGGTTTTTCATCAGTTTTCCAGAAAACCGGCCGGTTCGGCCGGTTTTTTCTAGTTCAACCGCCGGTCCGGTTCTGTTTTTTAAACTATGAGTATAAGAGGAGGACGGAGACAACCCATCTCCAAGCGGCATCTCATGAGGCAATAGCTGTTGCATCTCAGTACGACCCCAGCTACAACTTTGGATATCCGCCAGGCCAGCCGTGGCCATAGACCAACTTAGGCCAAAAGCCTAAGCTTGGGGGAGTACGTATTTCTCACCGACATTACATTCATGTTCACACGCTCATTGCTAGTTGTCGGTGCTCATACTTTTTCATTGTATCATTCATGCTAGTTTATTTTCATTTTTATGCTTTCTTCTTGTGTGTTTAATAAACCTTAAGAAAAACAAAAAATTAGTTGTAGCATTTAATTAGTTTACTTTCCATGCTTGTAGTAGTAATCAAAAAGAAAACCCAAAAATATTTCTCGTTCTTCTTTTGTTTGTTGGGAGCTTTCCCATGTAAATAGTTTTATTTCTTTTCTTGTTCTTTGGAGGTCGAGAGGAGAAGACCATAATGAAAATGATTGAGTGGCTCTTATATGCATTATTGTTGATCAGACAAAAGAGCCCATGTTACCTTGTTTTCTCTCTTGAATTGAATGCTTGCAGATTCCAGCTTAGTCCAAAGCGCGTGCACTATTATTATCCACACTATTCGGTCGTGCAAGTGAAAGGCAATAATGATGATTATATGATGAACTTATTGAGATGAGGAAAGCTGGTATGAACTCGACCTCTCTTGTTTTTGTAAATATGATTAGTTCATCGTTCCTGATTCAGCCTATTATGAATAAACATGTTTGCAATGACAATTAGAGATTATAGTTGCTTATGCCATGCTTAATTAGCTAGGAGCTTATAATGGTCTACCTTGCATGCCAACATGCTATTAAAATGGTTGTGATGTGGTATGATAGGGTGGTATCCTCTTTTGAACGATTCGAGTGGCTTGACTTGGCACATGTTCACGCATGTAGTTGAAACAAAATCAACATAGCCTCTACGATATTTATGTTCATGGTGCATTATATCCTACTCATGCTTGCATTCGGTGTTGATTAATTTTAATGCATGTTCATGACTGTTGTCGCTCTCTAGCTGGTCGCTTCCCAGTCTTTTGCTAGCCTTCACTTGTACTAAGCAGGAATACTGCTTGTGCATCCAATTCCATAAACCCCAAAGTTGTTCCATATGAGTCCACCATACCTACATATATACGGTATCTACCTGCCGTTCCAAGTAAATTTGTATGTGCCAAACTCTTAACCTTCAAATAAACATTCTATTTTGTATGCTCGAATAGCTCATGTATCAACTAGGGCTGTCCGTATCTTCCATATTAGGCGGGTTATTCTCAAGAGGAGTGGACTCCGCTCGTCACTCATGAGAAAATGGCTGGTCACCGAAATGCCCAGTCCCATGCTTTATGCAAATCAAATCAAAATAATTGCAAACAAAACTCCCCCGGGACTGTTGTTAGTTGGAGGCAATTGTTGTTTCGAGCAAGGCATGTATTGATGCTTGTTGGTGGAGGGGGAGAATAAACTTTACCATTCTATTTGGGAACCGCCTATAATGTGTGTAGCATGGAAGATATCACCATCTCTTGGTTGTTATGTTGACAATGAAAGTATACCTCTCAAAATATTATTCATATTTATTTCAAAACCGAGCTCTGGCACCTCTACAAATCCCTGCTTCCCTCTGCGAAGGGCCTATCTATTTACTTCTATGTTGAGTCATCACCCTCTTATTAAAAAGCACCAGCTGGAGAGCACCGCTGTCATTTGCATTCATACTGTTAGTTTACATTGAGTATGGCCTGACTCGATCTCTTTTACCATGAATTACAATGTCTAGTCAGTCCTTGATCTTTAAAGGTGCTCTGCATTTATGTTTTGCGGTCTTAGAAAGGGCTAGCAAGATACCATCCTGTTATATCATATCATGATTGTTTTGAGAAAGTGTTGTCATCCGAGATTTATTATTGTTGCTCGCTAGTTGATTATGTCATTGATATGACTAAACATGAGACATTAATGTTATTGTGAATATGGTTAGTTCATAATCTTTGCTGAAAACTTGAATGCTGGCTTTACATATTTACAACAACAAGAGCAAACAGAGTTTGTAAAAGTTCTTCTTTATCACTTTAAGTTTATCAACTGAATTGCTTGAGGACAAGCAAAGCTTTAAGCTTGGGGGAGTTGATACGTCTCCGTCGTATCTACTTTTACAAACACTTTTGCCCTTGTTTTGGACTCTAACTTGCATGATTTGAATGGAACTAACCCGGACTGACGTTGTTTTCAGCAGAATTGCCATGGTGTTATTTTTGTGCAGAAATAAAAGTTCTCGGAATGACCTGAAAATCAACGGAGAATTATTTTGGAATATATAAAAAATACTGGAAGGAAGATCCATGTTAGGGGGGCCTCCACCTGTCCACGAGGGTGGGGGCACGCTCTACCCCTGGCGCGGCCCCATGCCTCATGGGCCCCCTGACGCTCCACCGACCTCAACCCCGACTCCATATATTCACTTTCGGGGAGAAAAAAAATCAAGGAGAAGGATTCCTCGCGTTTTACGATACGGAGCCACCGCCAAGCCCTAAACTCTCCCGGGAGGGCTGATCTGGAGTCCGTTCGGGGCTCCGGAGAGGGGAATCCGTCGCTATCGTCATCATCAACCATCCTCCATCACCAATTTCATGATGCTCACCGCCGTGCGTGAGTAATTCCATCGTAGGCCTGCTGGACGGTGATGGGTTGGATGAGATTTATCATGTAATCGAGTTAGTTTTGTTAGGGTTTGATCCCTAGTATCCACTATGTTCTGAGATTGATGTTGCTATGACTTTGCTATGCTTAATGCTTGTCACTAGGGCCCGAGTGCCATGATTTCAGATCTGAACCTATTATGTTTTCATCAATATATGAGAGTTCATGATCCTATCTTGCAAGTCTATAGTCACCTATTATGTGTTATGATCCGTTAACCCTAAAGTGACAATAATCGGTATACTTACCGGTGATGATCGTAGTTTGAGGAGTTCATGTATTCACTATGTGTTAATGCTTTGGTCCGTTACTCTATTAAAAGGAGGCCTTAATATCCCTTAGTTTCCAATAGGACCCCGCTGCCACGGGATGGTAGGACAAAAGATGTCATGCAAGTTCTTTTCCATAAGCACGTATGACTATATTCAGAATACATGCCTACATTACATTGATGAACTGGAGCCAGTTCTGGGTCACCCTAGGTTATGACTGTTACATGATGAACCGCATCCGGCATAATTCTCTATCACCGATCCATTGCCTACGAGCTTTCCATATATTGTTCTTCGCGTATTTACTTTTTCGTTGCTATTTTTATCATCACTATAAAACACCAAAAATATTACTTTTGCTACCGTTACCACTACTATCATATTACTTTGCTACTAAACACTTTGTTGCAGATATTAAGTTTCCAAGTGTGGTTAAATTGACAACTTAGCTGCTAATACTTGAGAATATTCTTTGGCTCCCCTTGTGTCGAATCAATAAATTTGGGTTGAATACTCTACCCTCGAAAACTGTTGCGATCCCCTATACTTGTGGGTTATCAGGAACTAGTAATTCGTTGGGTCTACAACGATTTTGGATGGGCTCCTAACGAGCTTATTTTCACTATTTTCGTTTGTAGTTTTCCAGTAATTCTAGATACATGTTCGAAATTTTGGGTCTTTTTTTGTTTAAACTGTCTATCTCCTTCGACAGCCGTGGTCCAGTCCAGCAGCCTCTTTTCGTTCCAAGAGTCGCATGAGAAGAAAACTTCCGATTAGCTTCAGTTAGTGTTAGTTAAATAGAACGGGAACCTCGTAACTATGCCAAGCCTGATCTTGGTTCCAATGCTACAGAGAAAGGTTATGGGTAAAAAGAAGGTCTTCATCCTGGTGCTGCAAAGACCGGTGTTGCTGATCGAACTCATTTTCTTTCGAGGAGATCGAAAATCTATGAATTTCTGTGAAACAAATTTACATATTTATTGCGAGAGCGACTCATGAATGCTGCCGGGTCGGACGAGCCAATAACTCGAACGTGTTCGGTCAGTTTTTGAGCAAGAATCACAGCGCTACCTTACCTTCACCATGATACGGACTCCAAGTTCTTATGGCAGAGCGCGAGGAGTTTCCTTCAATATGATGAGAATGGAAACCAGAAGCACGACTGGGTCTTCGTAGTCCGAGAACATACTTATATATCAATCACAGTAACGTAAGCATGAGACTTTTTGGTAGTACCGGTGAACCAAATGGCCACGGTGAGGGAATCTGGGACAGAGGGCTTGTAATATCTATATAGATATGGCAAAAGCGAAAGACCCCTAATGTCAGGGGCTGACCACTGAGCTCACTCAGGCCCTGCTGGGCGGACCAGAGTGGGTGCGAGATGGAATTGCCATAACTTATGGTTAGAGCAATAGGAAATGTCCCAATAGAGAGAACAGGCAGGATAATAAGCGCGGAGCCCACTTGGCAGGCGCAGGAGCAGCGGGCAAGTGCTTGGTTGGTAGGCCATCACCGTCCTCAAATAGAATGTTTTCTACGGTCGCTCCATGAATAGCGCATAGCAGAGCCGCACCTAATACTCCGACAACTTGCATCATATGAAATGGGTTCAACGTCCAATTATGAAATCCTTGGAAGAAAAGGATGAATCGAAATATCACAATTCCTTTTTTTAATTATGTGATAATTATGAGAACTAATACTACTACTTCTCCTCCCGGGGTTTCCACAATTGAAGCAAAAAGTACAGGCCATATCAATCAAATTGTTGGACCCGTGCTGGATGTCACTTTTCCCCGATGCAAGTTACCTTATATTTATAACACTTTGGTAGTCCAGAGTAGAGATACTGCCGATAAGCAAATTAATGTGACTTGTGAGGTACAAAAATTATTAGGAAATAATCGAGTTAGAGTTGTAGCTATGAGTGCTACGCATGGGTTGATGAGAGGAATGGAATGTTGGGATCTACGGTAGGGTGCGTCGACTGCAAATTAAAATTTCCTACGCACAGAACAACCAAGAACATGCTACGGGAGATGGATCACAGTTTGTTACCACTAGACGCGCAGTGCCGTGCAACGGAAGAAGAGTTGGGACAGCGCGTTCGCGTGGATCGTCTCGTCCTTGTCCGATCTCCCTCGTACAACCGGTGGTCAGTTCCCACATACAGGTTCGCCGGAGAGGCGCAAGTGCACCGCCTCTAACGGTATCCGCATGTGCAGGAGGAACATCGTGCGGCAGACTGCTAGGTCCGATCACACAACCAGCGGCGAGTGGAGGTGTCTATTCACAACACATGCAAACCCTAGTGACCGCACCGAAGTGATCAGCCCATGAGTGTGCCGCACCTCCACTATATATATAGGCGTGCGTCACGGGCTCAACACTTGGGCCTCGCACGGACCCTAAAGCCCATAAGTCTACTCGGCCACAATCCGAATACAGTTCAGATCACATCCGACCAGTGTCCTCGGATCCGACCTCGTAGGTTCCTTCCCTTAAGCGCGCGACCCCTTAGGTTCAAGTCGGCTTGGTCGCAGTTCGGATCACCTCCGAACTGCACGGTTGGTAGCGGCCTCTAGCAAGGCATGCCGGACACCAAGCAGACTATGAAGCTGGTTAGCGAACCTGTACATCACACTTCCACTCCTTTTGCCACACGATATATGTTGTCGAGCTGAAGGCGAGTCTGTCATCCTTGTGCTAGCCCGACCTCTTTCTCATTCCAGTGATGCCGACCACAAACCGGATTATCTCATAATCCTTGTCGCATGGCCATGCTTATACTGGTCGGATCACATGAGGGACCAGAGTATATCTCTCCTGATCGGAGGGGCAAATCCCATCTTGCTCGACCACGTCTTGCAACATGGTTCTGGACAAACCCGAAACCTATCTTTATAACTACCCAGTTACGGAGTAGCCTTTGGTCGGCCCAAAGCAAGTCTGTCACCATCCCGAGTACATGCGTCAGCTCAGGTCTTAGGACATAGAACATATGTTGTACTAGAGACTCACAGATGACATATCGCTGCGTCTCATAGTTGGGTCTATCCGACTCGGACCTTATGTCGACTCGGATCTGACTATGTCAAATCCAACCAGATCCTTCCAAGTCCATATTATCCGGTTAGCATCCAATGCTCCATGGCTAGTGAGACCAAGCTATCGACCGTGTCATATGATAGTCTAGTTGGCTGCACGTCCACATAGCCCTTTCGACTAGGGACCTTTTAGGACAGTCATCATACAATGTATAGTCCCACAAACAAGTCACGTACTTGCTGATACACATCATTGATAATGTCCAAGGACTATCTTTATTCATAAACACATAGGAAATATCATGATACGTGATTGCCTCTAGGGCATATCTCCAACAGTCTCCCACTTGCACTTGAGTCAATCAAATAGACATCGAATGCCCATAGCTCTAACATGCCCCTCATGCTTGGGTTGTGGAAGCGGCTTAGTCAACAGATCCGCAACATTTGTATCCGTGTGAATTTTGCATAACTCTACATCACCACTCTTTACAATCGTTCGTATCAGGTGATATTTCCGATCTATGTGTCTGACCTTGTGGTGATTCCTCGGCTCCTTGGCTTGTGCGATGGCACCAGAATTATCAGAATAAAGGTCCAACGATTTTACCGAGGCTGGGAAAAATACCAAGATCATCCAGAAAGTTCCGAATCCAAACGCCTTCCTTTGCAGCTTCACAAGCTGCAATGTATTCGGCTTCTGTAGTAGAATCAGCCACCGTATCTTGCTTGGAACTCATCCAGCTCACTGCTCCTCCGTTCGTGATGTACACGAATCCAGACTGTGATCGACAATCATCTCTGTCGGTTTGCAAACTAGCATCGACGTAACCCCTTACGACGAGCTCTTCCTCACCTCCATAAACTAGGAACATCTCTTTAGTCCTATTCAGGTACTTCAAAATAGTCTTTACCGCTGCCCAGTGACTCTCACCTGGGTTGGCCTGGTATCTACTTGTTAGGCTTATTGAAAAAGCAACATCGGGCCACGTACATATCATGGCATACATGATGGATCCGATTGCCGAGGCATATGGAATCCTACTCATCCTGCTTCGCTCATCAGATGTCGAAGGGCTCTGAGTCTCGCTTAGCCTTATACCATGTGAGAGTGGCAAGAACCCTTTCTTTGCCTCACTCATGTTGAACCGCCTCAACACTTATCTATGTACGTGCTCTGGCTTAAGCCGAGCAGCCTCCTTGATCTATCTCTATAGATCTTAATGCCTAAAATGTACATGGCCTCACCAAGGTCCTTCATCGAAAACTTGCCATTCAATAACTCCTTAACCGAGTTCAGCATCAAAATATCATTTCTGATCAGTAGTATGTCATCCACATACAAGATCAAAAACACTATCGAGCTCCCACTTAACTTCTTGTATAAACAAGAGTCCTCTTCGCTTTTGATGAAGCCGAAACCACTGACGACCTCATCAAAACGAATGTTCCAGCTCCGAGATGCTTGCCTTAACCCATAAATGGATCTCTTGAGCTTGCATACCTTACTAGTGCTAGTCGGATCGACAAAACCCTTGGGCTGTATCATATACACATCCTCGGTTAAATTTCCATGAAGGAAAGCCGTCTTGACATCCATCTGCCATATCTCGTAATCGAAATATGCAGCTATAGCTAGTACGATCCTCACCGACTTCAGCATCGCTACCGGCGAGTAAGTCTCATCGTAGTCAATTCCTTGAACTTGTCCATAACCCTTAGCGACAAGCCGAGCTTTGTGGATCTGAACATTTCCATCCACATCGGTTTTCTCCTTAAAGACCCATTTGCAACCAATGGCCGTTACGCCAGGCGGCGGATCAACCAAGTCCCAAACTTGATTCTCATCCATGGACTTTAACTCGGATCTCATGGCCTCCAGCCATGCCTCGGAATCTGGGCTCACCATCGCTTCCGCATATGTGGCTGGCTCGTCGCTTTGTAGCAACAATACATCGCGCACTCTGCGCAATCTTTCCGACCTCTGTGGTTCCGGTGCCGCTTCCACTACGGGTTCCCTGACTGACTCCGGTATGATCTCATCACCAGCCGAGCCGTCCCCGAGTGGTCCTCAAATTTCTTTGAGTCGGACTATCCTCCCACTGGCCTCCTGACTGAGAAACTCTTTCTCAAGGAAAACCCCGTTCCGAGCAACAAACACTTTGTTCTCTTCCTGGTTGTAGAAGTTATATCCCAAGGTTTCCCTCGGATATCCCATGAATATGCATTTATCCGACTTGGGTGTAAGCTTGTCTGACATAAGTTTGTTGACAAATGCTTCACAACCCCAAATCTTTAGAAAAGACAAACTGGGACTCTTCCCGGTCCACATCTCATGTGGTGTCTTGTCTACGGATTTTGATGGTACCCTGTTAAGTGTGAAAGCTGCAGTTTCTAGAGCGTATCCCCAGAATGACAAGGGTAAATCCGACTTGCTCATCATAGATCGAACCATGTCCAACAAGGTGCGATTTCGCCGTTCTGATACACCATTTCTCTGTGGCGTACCCAGAGGTGTGAGCTGAGGTACTATACCTCTACTTTTCAGATGATCATCAAACTCCTGGCTCATGTAGTCACCTCCACGATCAGATCGTAGAAGTTTTATAGTCTTGCCGAGCTGATTCTCCACCTTGTTTTGAAACTCTTTGAACTTTTCAAAAGTCTCTAACTTGTGCCTCATCAAATAGATATATCCATATCTACTCAAGTCATCGGTAAAAGTCACAAAGTACTGATAGCCACCTCTGGAAGTTGTGCTCATTGGTCCACACACATCACTGTGTATCAGTTCCAACAGCTCGGATGCCCTCTTGCAACTCTTTGCAAAAGGAGACTTAGTCATCTTGCCGAGCAAGCATGATTCGCATGTCTCGAACGACCCAAAGTCGGTCGAAGTTAGGAGTCCATCATCATGGAGCTTCTTCATGCATTTCAGACTAATGTGTCCAAGCCGGTAATGCCAGAAGTATGTCGGATTTATCTCATTGGGCTTATGCCTCTTGACATTCACGTTATAGATCGGTTCCTGTTCTAGATTCTATATAAATAACCCATCAAGAATGGGTGCATAGCCATGGAACATACCATTCAAATAAACCGAACAACCATTGTCCTTTAAATTGAATTCATAACCCTGACTCATCAAGCATGAGGTAGAAATAATGTCCCGACTAAGTGCAGGAATGTAATAACAATTATTCTATTCCAAAATAAATCCAGAAGGAAGCTGGAGCTGCATCGTGCCGACCTCCAACGCAACAACTCTTGCTTTGTTGCCGACCCTGATGTCAATCTCCCCTTGTGCCACACGCCTAGTTCTTACCAGCCCCCGCATCGAGTTGCAAATATGAACAACCGACCCGGTATCAAATATCCAAGAGCTACTAGGTATGTCAGCAAGGTAAATGTCTATAACATATGCAACAAGTGTACCTTTGCTTGAAGCAACATTCCCGGCCTTCTTGCCATGCTCTGTAAGCCACTTGCTACAGTTCCTCTTCTAGTGACCAGTTTCCTTGCAATGATAGCAAATGGTCTTTGAGTCCGGTCCAGACTTTGACGCAGCGGCGGAGGTTACCAACTCCATGCCCTTTGCCTTAGCCTTCTTCTTAGACCAACTCTTCTTGAACTTAGCCGATTTCTACACCATCAACACTTGATGCGTGCCTTTCTTAATATCCTGCTCTGCCACTTTGAGCATCCCATGCAATTCAGTGAGCTTCTTATCCATGCCATGCATATGATAGTTCGAGATGAACGTCCCATAGCTGGGCAGAAGAGAACCCAGAACTGCATCAGTAGCCAGCTCATCCAAGAGCGGGAAGCCCAACCGATCCAAAGCTTGCACATATCCGATCATCTTGATCACATGCGGGCTCAGTGGATCACCTTCCTTCAGCTTACAATCCATCAAGGATCGCCAGACGTTGAACCTTTCGGTCCTAGCCTGCACCTGAAACATGCTCTTGAGACTCTCAATCATATCGAAAGCCCCAACGTCTTTGAAATGCTGCTGCAAATCGGGCTCCATACAAGCCAGCATGAGGCAGCTGATCTCGTTTGATTCATCAACGAGTTTCTGGTAGGCATTCTTGGTTGTGGTACTAGCATTATCGGCAGGTTCCTCTGGAAGCGGATCCTCTAGAACATGTTCCTTTTTATCATGCTTGAGAACAATTCTCAAATTTCTATACCAGGTAGTAAAGTTTGTTCCATTCAGTTTATCCTTTTCCAGAATTGATTTCAATGCAAAGTTGGGTTGAGCAGGTGGTGCCATTATCTACAACAAAAAAATATGCGATCACTAAGCAATGTGTTTATGTAGAGTAATTCTAGCCTTAAGCCGAAATACTCCCACTGAAGTCAGCATCCCTCTGCAAACTCTTAGTGATTCAGGATCTGACTAGCACATGCGACTAGTGAGCTTTAGCATCACTGCTAGACAACATGCCTATTTGGTAAGCAACTCCTTGCTAATCGTATCTCTATGCGACTCCTGTCGGTCGGGTAGGTATCTCATACCCCGGATCCCGACCTCTTTTGCCACAAGGCCCAAAACCGTTTTGATAGCCTTGTCAAGTCAACCTAATGCAGTGCATGTCCGTGTTCGACACGAACCCTTCAGTTCAAGGACACCTAGCAGCACCCCAATTTTATGAGCCCACTACTAGACGTACTTGACGTGCGAAGGTGCAACATCGGGGATGGCAATTCGCTTGATATTCATGAGGGATCTTTCTACCATTCTAACATGCATAGAAAACAAGGAAGCATAACAATCACAAATAAACACATACTGTGAAATAGTATGGCTCCTTCATGGATGTTCTTCCAGGTCAGCTCCAACTCCGATGACCATCTAGAAACTCCATCTTGTTTGTCACGCCGGGAAGCCAAGCCACCAACCTGATCTCTAATATCCAACTACTACAACTAGTAATGAATTTTTACATAGAGTCACAAGTCGACATGCAGGTCGTTATACAATATAATGACAGCACTTTGGCTCCTGCCGGCTGCCAAACATGACACGCAGGCCATGTATAATTTACACACATGCATCACATACACACGAGCCATACTATTCACATCAAACCCTGCAAAATAAAGTTATGCATAGAATCGTATTCTACCGGTTTGAGTGATCGTGTATGAAATACAAGGCGCTACACACACGGCGGTCCTGCTAGCCGGTTAGCGGGCGGTGTTCGAAGGGGCAGTGCCCCTCGCGGGTGCGGGCAGCGCCCGAAGTTTTCGGAAATTACAGATCACATCTGAACTCCGATCACGCCGAATTCTCTGATCTGACCGATCTCATCGATCATCGCGAATCCGAGTCGGATTTACGTTTCACTGTTAACCCCGATGGCGGATAACTGACCGGTAGGGGTAGATCGTGTCACAACCTCATCGATCCCAATCAACAGAAAACATAGCCACATCGATCCCCATGTGCAGTTGATCTCATCAACTGTGCACACACCATTTTTATCAATGACAACAGATCTCATCTATTGCCTCCACATATCAAATATGCATATGATCTGAATCCAAATCCTACACCAGAGGCTCTTTTAGTTCGACAACCGTGGTCCAGTCCAGCAGCCTCTTTTCGTTCCAAGAGTCACATGAGAAGAAAGCTTCCAATTAGCTTAATTTAGTGTTAGTTAAATAGAACAGGAACCTTGTAACTATACCAAGCCTGATCTTGGTTCCAATGCTGTAGAGAAAGGTTATGGGTAAAAAGAAGGTCATTATCCTGGTGCTGCGGAGACTGGTGTTGCTGATCGAACTCATTTTCTTTCGAGGAGATCGAAAATCTTTGAATTTCTGCGAAACGAATTTACATATTTATTGCGAGAGCAACTCATGAATGCTGCCGGGTCGGACGAGCCAATAACTCGAACGTGTTCGGTCAGTTTTTGATCAAGAATCACAGCGTTACCTTACCTTCACCATGATACGAAATCCAAGTTCTTATGGTAGAGCATGAGGAGTTTCCTTCAATATGATGATGAGAATGGAAACCAGAAGCACGACTGGGTCTTCGTAGTCCGAGATCATACTTGTATATCAGTCACAATAATGTAAGCATGAGACGTTTCGGTAGTACCGGTGAACCAAATGGCCACGGCGAGGGAATCTGGGATGGAGGGCTCGTAATATCTATATAGATATGGCAAAAGTGAAAGACCCCTAACGTCAGGGGCTGACCACTGAGCTCACTCAGGCCCTGCTGGGCGGGCCAGAGTGGGTGCGAGATAGAATTGCCATAGCTTATGGTTAGAGCAATAGGAAAGGTCCCAATAGAGAGAACAATTAGGATAATGAGCGCGGAGCCCACTTGGCAGGCAGCAGGAGCAGCGGGCAACTGCTTGCTTGGTAGGCCATCACCGTCCTCAAATAGAATGTTTTCTACGGTCTCTCCATGAATAGCGCATAGCAGAGCCCCACCTAATACTCCGGCAACTCGCATCATATGAAATGGGTTCAACGTCCAATTATGAAATCCTTGGAATAAAATGATGAATCAAAATATCACAATTCCTTTTTCTAATTATGTGATAATTATGAGAACCAATACTACTACTTCTCCTCCCAGGGTTTCCACAATTGAAGAAAAAAGTACAGGTCGTATCAATCAAATTGTTGGACCCGTGCTGGATGTCACTTTCCCCCCATGCAAGTTACCTTATATTTATAACACTTTGGTAGTCCATAATAGAGATACTGCCGATAAGCAAATTAATGTGACTTGTGAGGTACAAAAATTATTAGGAAATAATCAAGTTAGAGCTGTAGCTATGAGTGCTACACACGGGTTGATGAGAGGAATGGAATGTTGGGATCTATGGTAGGGTGTGTCGACTGCAAGTTAAAATTTCCTACGCGCAGAACAACTAAGAACATGCTACGAGAGATGGATCACAGTTCGTTACCACTAGACGCGCAGTGCCGTGCAGCGGAAGAAGAGTTGGGGCTGCGCGTTCGCGTGGATCGTCTCCTCCTCGTCCGATCTCCCTCGTACAACCGGTGGTCAGTTCCCACATACAGGTTTGCCAGAGCGGCGCAAGTGCATCGCCTCTAACGGTATCCGTGCGTGCAGGAGGAACATTGTGTGGCAGACTACTAGGTCTGATCACACAACCGGCAGCGAGTGGAGGTGTCTATTCGCAACACATGCAAACCCTAGTCACAGCGCCGAAGCGATCAGCCCATGAGTGTGCCGCACCTCCACTATATATATAGGCGTCTGTCATGGACTCAACACTTGGGCCTCTCACGGACCCTAAAGCCCATAAGTCTTCTCGGCCACAATCCGAATACAATTCAGATCACATCCGACCAGTGTCCTCGGATCCGACCTCGTAGGTTCCTTCCCTTAAGCGCGCGATGATACGTCCATTTTGCATCATGCTTTTATATCGATATTTATCGCATTATGGACTGTTGTTTCACTTTATGTCACAATACTTATGGCTATTCTCTCTTATTTTACAAGGTTTACTTAAGGAGGGAGAATGCCGGTAGCTGGAATTCTGGGATGGAAAAGGAGCAAATATTAGAGACCTATTCTACGCAACTCCAAATGTCCTGAAACTCCACGGAACATCTTAAAATAAATAAAGAAAAATCCTCGCCAAAGATGAAGGCCAGGGGGCCCACACCCTGCTCACGAGGGTGGGGGGCGCGCCCCCTACCTCGTGGCCCCCCTGGTGGCTCTCCGACGTCCATCTTCTCATATATGAAGTCTTTCGATGAGAAAAAAATAGGACGGAACTTTTCGGGACGAGACTCCGCCGCCACGAGGCGGAACCTTGGCGGATCCAATCTAGAGCTCTGGCAGAGCTGTTCTGCCGGGGATACTTCCCTCCGGGAGGGGGAAATCATCACCATCGCCATCACCATCGCTCCTCTCATCGGAAGAGGGCAATCTCCATCAACATCTTCACCAGCACCATCTCATCTCCAAACCCTAGTTCATCTCTTGTATCCAATTCTTGTCTCAAAGTCCGGGATTGGTGCTAGTAGGTTTCTAGTAGTGTTGATTACTCCTTGTAGTTGATGCTAGTTGGTTTAATTGGTGGAAGATCATATGTTCAGATCCTATATGCATATTATTACCCCTCTGATTATGGACATGAATATGCTTTGTGAGTAATTACGTTCGTTCCTGAGGACAAGGGAGAAGTCTTGCTATGAGTAGTCATGTGAATTTGGTATTCGTTTGATATTTTGATAAGATGTATGTTGTCTAGCCTCTAGTGGTGTTATGTGAACGTCGACTACATAACACTTCACCATTATTTGGGCCTAGAGGAAGGCATTGGGAAGTAATAAGTAGATGATGGGTTGCTAGAGTGACAGAAGCTTAAACCCTAGTTTATGCGTTGCTTCATAAGGGGCTGATTTGGATCCATATGTTTCATGCTATGGTTAGGTTTACCTTAATACTTTTGTTGTAGTTGCGGATGCTTGCAATAGAGGTTAATCATAAGTGGGATGTTTGTTCAAGTAAGAACAACACCCAAGCACCGGTCCACCCACATATCAAATTATCAAAGTATCGAACGCGAATCATATGAACATGATGAAAACTAGCTTGACGATATTCCCATGTGTCCTCGGGAACACTTTTCCTATTATAAGAGTTTGTTCTGGCTTGTCCTTTGCTACAAAAAGGATTGGGCCACCTTGTTGCACTTTATTTACTTTTGTTACTTGTTGCTTGTTACAATTTATCCTATCACAAAACTATCTGTTACCACTTATTTCAGTACTTGCAGAGAATACCTTGCTGAAAACCGCTTATCATTTCCTTCTGCTCCTCGTTGGGTTCGACGCTCTTACTTATCGAAAGGACTATGATATATCCCCTGTACTTGAGGGTCATCAAGACTCTTTTCTGGCACCGTTGCCGGGGAGTGTAGCGCTTTTGGTAGGTGGAATTTGGTAAGGAAAATTTTATATAGTGTGCTGAAATTTACTGTCACTTGTTACTATGGAAAGTAATTCTCTGAGGGGATTGTTCAGGGTATCTTCACCCCGTCCAGTAGAGCAAATATTTGCTCCTCAACCTACTGAACCTATTGAAAATGAAACTCCTTTTGAATTTCCTTCGGGTATGATGGAAAAACTGCTAGCTAACCCTTTTACAGGAGATGGTACAAAGCATCCTGATGAGCACTTAATATATGTGGATGAAGTTTGTGGATTATTTAAGCTTGCAGGTATACCAGATGATGTTGCTAAGAAGAAGGTCTTCCCTTTATCTTTGAAGGGAGACGCATTGATATGGTATAGGCTATGTGATGATATGAGATCATGGGACTATAAAAGATTGAAGTTGGAATTTCATCAAAAGTATTACCCTATGCATCTTGTTCATCGTGATCGCAATTATATATATATATATATATATATATATATATATATATATATAATTTCTGGCCTCGCGAAGGAGAAAGCATTGCTCAAGCTTGGGGGAGGCTTAAATCAATGTTATATTCATGCCCCAATCATGAGCTTGGGGGAGAATTAAATGCAACTCTGAAGATTGGGACCTCGACGAAGGTAAGGAGTCAGGTATGACACCTAAGTTTGATTGTGTTAAATATTTTATGGATACCGATATTTTCCGTAAGTTTAGCACTAAATATGGACTTGACTCTGAGATAGTAGCTTCTTTCTGTGAATCTTTTGCTACTTAGGTTGATCTCCCTAAGGAGAAGTGGTTTGAATATCATCCTCCCATAGAAGTAAAAGTAGCTACACCTATTAAAGTTGAAGAAAAGACTGTCACTTATAATGATCCTATTGTTCCTACTTCTTATATTGAGAAACCACCTTTCCCTGTTAGAATAAAGGATCATGCTAAAGCTTCAACTGTTGTTCGTAAAAGCAATATTAGAACTTATACACCTCCTTAGCAAGTTAAAGTAGAACCTAATATTGCTATTGTTAAAGATCTCTTATCTGATAATATTGATGGCTATGTTATTCAGTTCGAAGGTGAAACTGCTAGAATTGCTAAACCTTGTGATAAAGATAAACATAGACCTGTGGTAGGCGTGCCTGTTATTTCTGTTAAAATAGGAGATCATTGTTATCATGGCTTATGTGATATGGGTGCTAGTGCTAGTGTAATACCTATTGACTTATACGAAGAAATTAAGAATGAAATTGCACCTGTTGAGTTAGAAGATATTGATGTTACTATTAAACTTGCTAATAGAGATACTATTGCACCAATGGGAATTGTTAGAGATGTTGAAGTCTTGTGTGGGAAAACTAAATATCCTGCTGATTTTCTTGTTCTTGGTTCCCCAAAAGATAG
The DNA here is from genome assembly GCF_002162155.2 of Triticum dicoccoides. Taxonomy (NCBI): domain Eukaryota; kingdom Viridiplantae; phylum Streptophyta; class Magnoliopsida; order Poales; family Poaceae; genus Triticum; species Triticum dicoccoides. The sequence goes on along the minus strand of NC_041392.1, from coordinate 600,841,047 downwards.
TTTTTGTCCCATTATATTTGGTAGACCCTTCTTAAATACTGTCAATGCTACCATAGACTGCACAAAGAATGTTGTTACTATTGGCTTGGATGATATGGTTCATGAGTTTAATTTCTCTAAATTTGGTAAACAACATCGTGAGGAAGAATTACCTAGTAAGGATGAAATTATTGCTCTTGCTTCTATTGCCGTGCCTCCTAGTGATCCTTTAGAACACTATTGTCTAGACCATGAAAATGATATGTTCATGAATGAAAGAAGGGAAATAGATGAAGTATTCTTTAAACAGGAACCTATTCTGCGACAGAATTTGCCTGTTGAAATTTTAGGGGATCCACCTCCACCCAAGGGAGATCCCGTGTTTGAGCTTAAACTGTTGCCTGATAATCTTAAATATGCTTATCTTGATGAAAAGAACATATATCCTATTATTATTAGTGCTAACCTTTCAAAGCATGAAGAAGAAAGATTACTGAAAATTCTGAAGAAGCATCATGCTGCTATTGGATATACTCTTGATGATCTTAAGGGCATTAGTTCCACTCTATGTCAACATAAAATAAATTTGGAAGCAGATGTCAAACCAGTTCGGGATCCTCAACGATGTTTGAATCCTAAAAATAAAGAAGTGGTAAGAAAAGAAATACTAAAGCTTCTAGAGGCAGGTATAATCTATCCCATTGCTGATAGTGAGTGGGTAAGTCCTGTCCATTGTGTCCCTAAGAAGGGAGGTATTACTGTTGTTCCTAATGATAAAGATGAATTGATTCCACAAAGATTTATCACATGTTATAGGATGGTAATTGACTTCCGCAAATTAAATAAAGCTACTAAGAAAGATCATTACCCCTTACCTTTTATTGATCAAATGCTAGAAAGATTATGCAAACATACACACTATTGCTTTCTAGATGGTTATTCTGGTTTCTCTCAAATACCTGTGTCGGCTAGAGATCAATCAAAGACTACTTTTACATGCCCTTTTGGTACCTTTGCTTATAGACGTATGCCTTTTGGTTTATGTAATGCACCTGCTACCTTTCAAAGATGCATGACGGCTATATTCTCTGACTTTTGTGAAAAGATTTGTGAGGTTTTCATGGACGACTTTTCCGTCTATGGTTCCTCTTTTGATGATTGCTTGAGCAATCTTGATCGAGTTTTGCAGAGATGTGAAGAAACTAATCTTGTCTTGAATTGGGAAAAGTGCCACTTTATGGTTAATGAAGGTATTGTCTTGGGGCATAAAGTTTCTGAAAGAGGTATCGAAGTTGATAAAGCCAAGGTTGATGCTATTGAAAAGATGCCATGTCCCAAGGACATCAAAGGTGTAAGAAGTTTCCTTGGTCACACCGGATTTTACAGGAGGTTCATTGTGACGCCCCCGATTCAATCGTACACTAATCATGCATGCAAATGTGTACGATCAAGATCAGGGACTCACGGGAAGATATCACAACACAACTCTACAAATAAAATAAGTCATACAAGCATCATAATACAAGCCAGGGGCCTCGAGGGCTCGAATACAAGTGCTCGATCATAGACGAGTCAGCAGAAGCAACAATATCTGAGTACAGACATAAGTTAAACAAGTTTGCCTTAAGAAGGCTAGCACAAACTGGGATACAGATCGAAAGAGGCGCAGGCCTCCTGCCTGGGATCCTCCTAACTACTCCTGGTCGTCGTCAGCGGGCTGCACGTAGTAGTAGGCACCTCCGGTGTAGTAGTCGTCGTCGACGGAGGCGTCTGGCTCCTGGACTCCAGCATCTGGTTGCGACAACCAGAAATAAAGGAAAGGGGAAAAAAAGGGGGGGGGGAGAAAGCAACCGTGAGTACTCATCCAAAGTACTCGCAAGCAAGGAGCTACACTACATATGCATGGGTATATGTGTAAAGAGGCCATATCAGTGGACTGAACTGCAGAATGCCAGAATAAAAGGGGGATAGCTAGTCCTATCGAAGACTACGCTTCTGGCAGCCTCCGTCTCGCAGCACGTAGAAGAGAGTAGATTGAAGTCCTCCAAGTAGCATCTCCAAGTAACATCTCCAAAAAGCATCTCATAGCATAATCCTACCCGGCGATCCTCTCCTCATATCCCTGAGGGAGAGCGACCACCGGTTGTATCTGGCACTTGGAAGGGTGTGTTTTATTAAGTATCCGGTTCTAGTTGTCATAAGGTCAAGGTACAACTCCAAGTCGTCCTGTTACCGAAGATCACAGCTATTCGAATAGATTAACTTCCCTGCAGGGGTGCACCACATAACCCAACACGCTCGATCCCATTTGGCCGGACACACTTTCCTGGGTCATGCCCGGCCGCGGAAGATCAACACGTCGCAGCCCCACCTAGGCTCAACGGAGAGGCCAGCACGCCGGTCTAAACCTAAGCGCGCAGGGGTCTGGGCCCATGATACCACGACGTCGGGATACCCATAACTACTCCCGCGTAGATGGTTAGTGCGTATAGGCCAGTAGCCAGACTCAGATCAAATACCAAGATCTCGTTAAGCGTGTTAAGTATCCGCGAACGCCGAACAGGGCCAGGCCCACCTGTCTCCTAGGTGGTCTCAACCTGCCCTGCCGCTCCGCCACAAAGTAACAGTCGGGGGCCGTCGGGAACCCAGGCCCACCTCTACCGGGATGGAGCCACCTGCCCCTTCAGCCCCCATCTCCGAACAGTATCACAGGTAATGTAACAGTGTAAAGTATATAGTATATGCCCGTGATCACCTCCCGAAGTGATCACAGCCCAGTAGTATAGCATGGCAGACGGACAAGAGTGTAGGGCCACTGATGGAACACTAGCATCCTATACTAAGCATTTAGGATTGCGGGTAAGGTATCAATGACTGTAGCAGCAATGACAGGCTATGCATCAGAATAGGATTAACG
>NC_041392.1:600829540-600837661 GCF_002162155.2 Triticum dicoccoides | reverse complement strand
GTAGTCAGTGAGAGATTAGTGTTTAATTAATTAATTTAATTAATTAGCAATTTATCTCTTTATTTTTATTCGTTTTAAGACATGGGGCCCACATGTCAGTGGCAGTGGCTGCCACATCAGCGTAGTTGACCCGGTCAACTTGGCCAGTTGGGGCCCCAGGCCCACAGGCAGTGACCCAGGGGGTGAACCCCACGCACGCCACATCAGCCGGCCGGCGTTTAGACGCCGGCGAGTCCGTTTTCGCGGCGGCGCGGCTCGGGAGCGTGGCGGGTTTCGCCCATGGTGCACCAAACCGAGCGGGACCGGTCGCGTTCGAACGGCAAGACGACGGCGAAGTGAGTGGGGGTGGTTGTAGAGGCGGTGGTGGCCGGAGTCGAGCGCCACGAGCTCGCCGGCGGTGAGGTGGTTCGGGCGCGAAATGAAGACGGCGACACCGTGCGCTTCGGGGCTAGCGGGGAGGCCAGGGGGGAGCTGCGCGTCGCGCCGAGCACAAAGGACTCGGCCCCGTGACCATTTGGTCACCGGAAGGGCGCCGGCGACGCGTGCAGGCGGCGGCGCGGTCGGGTGCTTCGGCGGTAGCTAGCTAGGGCACCGTGAGGCGAAGAAGGAGAGGGGGAGAGGACGGAGTGGAGCTCACCGAGCGGTCAAGAAAGACCCGTGGTGGCTTAGGAGCAGCAGAGCTCGTCGGGGAGGAAGGGGATCGCCGGCGGCCGTCGAGGAAGCAGACGACTCAATCCGGGGCCTGCGGTGCTCCTCGAGCTCGATGGCGAGGCGTAGCCGAAGCAGAGGTCGTCGGCGCGTCTCGTGGACGTGCAAGCGAGGCGCGGGGTGGCCGGTGGCCGCGGTTATGGCGCAGCCATGGCGACGGCGGCGCTCGGTTACGGAGGGGAAGTAGGGGGAGATGGATCTGGAGGGGAGAGGGAGAGGCGCGGGGGCCGAGGGCGAGCGTGGGGGCGAGTGGGAGGGGAGACCGAGGGGGCGCGGCGTCGGCGTCCTTATCCCCACGCCTCGTCGCCGGCGAGGTGGGTTCGGCTGGGACGCGCCCTGTTCCGACCCGCGTCGGGGGAACAGGGGAAGGGGACGCTGTGCGGGGGCTGGGCCGGCTGGGCCGGCCAGGCTGATTGCGGGCCAGGGGGTTGGGTGGTGGCCGTGCGGGTGGGTTGGGCTGCCTGGTCCAGGGGGCTCCCCCCTCCCTTTTTTTTTCTTCTGTAATCTCTTTCTTTTATTTATTTCCCTTTCTGTTTTATTTAGTTTTAGGGCATTTAGGCATTTTATAAAATGGTGTTTGCTTCACCATAATTACCAGTGCAATATTTGGCAACCCCCGAACATTTTCGCTTTGCCTTTTGAAAATTTAGGGTGTTTGTCACTAATTCATATTTTGAATTGCAATGATTTTGAACTACCACCTGATTAGCAACAGTAACACGGATGACATGGCATCATTAGAAGAGTTTTACTGTAGCCTAATTATCCGGGCGTCACAATTCTCCTCCACTACAAGAAATCTCGTCCCGAGATTTAAGAGGAGAGTAAGGGGGAGATCTGGTTATGAAACTCTAACGAATCTTCTCGGTCTTGGTTGCTCTTCTCGAAGAGATCGATCCATTACATTGATGTCTTCATTACTCTTCTTCCAGCCATCAGGATGAAGTCAGCATCCTTTCTTCAGGATCTCCATCGTACTTACGAATAGGTAAGGGGCAGCTCGGCTACGACATAATGCTTATGAGGGAAACAATCTGGGGTTAACCCATAAATGAGCATAAGATTATCTCTCGAGTTGAACATATAAAATACATCGAGAGTAAGGTACGAAGGTACAATAAGAGGTTCCAAGCAGATAGGTGGTTGCTCGAAGTCCGAACCAAAGTGAGAAAGGGGTTCAGAGTAGCGACAGTAAATATTGCGTCTGATACCATAATAGAGCACTAGGAAGGTGGCCCATGAATTAAATACGAAGCCAAGCGTGGGGAATAACCACTAGAAACAGGGTCGTACAGGAGAGTCAGGTTTCGATCCAATGGACCTGTGGGTTATGGGCCCACCATGTGGGTTAGAAGTAGGAAGGGCGGAGACGTCTTGCGTGATCATGCAAGCAAGGCATGTCAGGGGGGTTAGCCTGTCGATTATGTCGGCGACAACGTCGATACCAAGGGCGAGGGACGAAGAGAACTATTTTCCTGCTCGTTGAACGAGGCGGGCCAAGAGGCAAAGTTCTCATCCATCGGCGGTTACCGAAATGCCATCAACAATAGAAACAGGGTCTCACTGTCAGAGTTGTACACCGAGGTGTTTACCTACGCAGTGAATTATTACTGCTTAGATTATATAGATCACAAGAAAGGTTAACAAAACAATGGAAAGGAAAAGGTGATCATCAGATCAAATAGAACAATGGAATGGAAAAGGTGTTTATACACATATTTCAGGGGTATAACCTTCCCAAGGACAAGCAGAACATGATAACCATGACATGATATTAAGTAGAAAAGCCTCTAGGTGAGGGGAGAGAAATTTTCATGACATTATCCATACAGCGGTGTTTGGATAATTGAGCAAGAAACGTTTAGCATTGGGCTTCACATGTTCTTGTTGAAACATCAGAGTACCATAGACATGCTTCGAGATAGAATTGACATGGTCTATAGGTGAAGATCAGACTTTGGAAACAACAGGATCCATCAGGAACAACTTATAGAATAAGTCTTACAATTTCCTCATTGAAGAATGGATAACCTTGCTGAAAAGGAAACTATAACACTTGGTCCTCCGGTCAGGTGTGCATGACATCACCTTACCGGGTCATAAGAGGATCAATGTTATAACTCTTGAAAATATGTTCCAACCATCATATCTGACCGAGATTCGGATCTGATTGGGGTCATGATACCTCAGACCCAGGATGCCTGAGAAGAAAAGGTGTAACACAAATTGACGAGAAGACATTGTAAGATTCTCGGGGAAATGAACTATGTAGTGAATTCCGTTATCAAGAGTTCATCATTAACCCAAGGGAGGACAAGGAGGTGTCTGGTGAACTCAACGGCAATTCACCGATATTCCCAAAAGATGGATTTCCACCATTAGGTGAACAAGGAGATAACATTGTCAGATCAAATGATATAAGGAAGTATGCTCGAGGAAAACATACACAATTAAACATTGGTTGAAAGGTGCGCCCGAAATGTGGATTGGGTTGCACGACCAATGTCAGAATGGTGATTTAATTAGCGAAGGACTTAGAATGAACTATCGATCATTAACTTCAAAGCAATAGGGTTGCTAGAAGTGCATAATCCAAACAACACCGTTCACCTGTGGGTACCCCGGTTGGAATCAACACGAGGACCAAGAAAGAATGGTGATGGTGAGAAGTATCATTATAGCAAGAATTCTTAAGAGGTGGAGCAATCCTCACTACATTCTTAACATCAAAGATGGTAATACTCCGCGGTAGAATATAACATAAGTTGGATAGCAAGGAACTCAAGGTACAACACAATACAGGAACAAGTTTTGTGTTGGAGGGAATGCAATAATGTTGTCGCTGATAACACCAATCATCGAGGGCAAGGATGGTATTTCTCATCATGATTTCAATAGATCTCTTGGAAGAGCTCGGAATGTTGATGATATTCACGACACATTTGTCGCGAGAGTTCATGAAGATGTAATCGATCGGTGATGACATCAAGTCAAAGTAATGATAAAGTGAAAGGTTATTGGAACCAAGGGTACGACACAAACTCGAAACCAAGCTTGTTGTTCAAGGCAAAATGATATGACGATGAAGATCGACGTAAGCTTAGCTATCGTCGCAAATTGGTGCTCCGAGAATAAGGACCAGGTAGCACAGTTAGAATCATCACGACAATGATGTAGCCAAACAGGCTAGGAATGGCGTGATCGGGTACAAACTCGTTCTTATAGAAGCTTACTGAAGAGTTGTTGAACCGTAGAGCGGACTCGGTTCAGTTATCGGTGTCTTTGAGTGTTTAATAACTCAGAGCCCGTGAAAAATTGGAATCAGTGGTAAGGTAGCACTTGATGAAGAACTCATAAGAAGTTAAGCAGTACCATGATAATCTCGAGATACCAGGGGGGTAATACTCAACACAAGATCAAAGTAAAGGTTGGACTGGGGTATTGCTCTACAGAAGACAAGTGCTTAAACCTGCATGAGAAACGTAATTTAAAGGAGAACATGGTCGGAACCACGATTGCAAAAGGCCAGATCCCAGATATAAGATGAACTTATACCAAAGGAATAATTAATTTAAGAGAAGCTTTAATGATAAGATCTACACCGAGTACATGGGCATGAACGCAAGGTTCAAGGTCGACTCCCACTTCTCCAATGCATACCTTTTCATTCACTTCTCATTTTCGACGAAGTCGTAGTGTTGAAATTTTATCTGGTAATCACCCGAAGAATATAACTCGTGAAAACTCTCGGGTTTGCACAGTCTAGGGAAGGCCTTGGTCCAACCCATCGGGTATCTTAGGAACATACACTACAAAGTTCAGAAGTAAATAACACAAGCCCGAAAGCAGAGCATGGTTGGCCAAGCAGAGGATACAACTTAACAAGGGCATCATGTATAAGGGGAAGAACTCACAAGGTGTTCAAATGTGAAGGACACTGCCGGATAACAATCCAACAAAAGACTTGATAGTCCACAAAGGATCTGATATGAGTATCGGTACTCAACCAGAAGAGGAAGGAATGCAAATGCAACAGGTTATGAAATCATCTGAATAATTCAAAGCTTAAATAAAAAAGGAATTATGATTTCCAAAACAACGGATCAGAAGCAGACGTTCTGATCAAGGATGGATCAATTGAATATACCAGAGGCACAATCGACGACAGATAGTTTGGTCGAGAACCAGCTCATGTTTGAAAGACGTCTGAGCCAGAGAGATAATTTAAAAGGATCAACTGATGATTACGTGCATTCGCAACATATTGAGTCAACAGACTCAAAATGATAATGACAAGGAATGTCAATAAGATTTCTATACTTATGGGATTAATCATAATGAAAGTAAACAAGAAATTCCAGAGCAATAGGTTGCTGAGGATTTTTGGAATATCGGGTGGTATTTCGAAGACTTTTGTGTAACACATAAACAACTGGGGGATGAGCGGATATTCTATAAATGCGAGAATTAACCGTAGGGGTATTCAAGTGACAAGAACAGCAAGGCAGTAAGGTCAAGGGATTATCGAAACCACGACGAGTTTTTCAGGGTATCTTGTAATAACAAGACCAACTGGGGATGATATAAGAATAACAACTGTAAGTAGTTACCCATAAGGGTTGACGGTGGAAGGGGAATTGCAAACGCGATAAACACAAGTTCTCGGCTTAACAGCGGAAAGTATCTTCAGGGTCTTCACGTGCAGCAGACGATCATCGGTAATAAGGGGCTCTCCGGGTGAAAGTGACAACGAGATCCTAATGTTAGATTTAGCAAAATTCCTTTAACCCGAATAGAAGAGAGATCAGAGTCCCAGAGTAAGGTCGAGGAGTAAAAGATCCTAGTACCACCCGATGGCGACGTGGGCCCGTAAGGCACACAGCCAAGTTAGTAAAAGTTTTGCAATGTCTAGACTCGACTTCGGCCAAGGAGTGTGGAAGGGGGATTCCTACAGGCAGTCGGCTCTGATACCAACTTGTGACGCCCCCGATTCAATCGTACACTAATCATGCATGCAAATGTGTACGATCAAGATCAGGGACTCACGGGAAGATATCACAACACAACTCTACAAATAAAATAAGTCATACAAGCATCATAATACAAGCCAGGGGCCTCGAGGGCTCGAATACAAGTGCTCGATCATAGACGAGTCAGCGGAAGCAACAATATCTGAGTACAGACATAAGTTAAACAAGTTTGCCTTAAGAAGGCTAGCACAAACTGGGATACAGATCGAAAGAGGCGCAGGCCTCCTGCCTGGGATCCTCCTAACTACTCCTGGTCGTCGTCAGCGGGCTGCACGTAGTAGTAGGCACCTCCGGTGTAGTAGTCGTCGTCGACGGAGGCGTCTGGCTCCTGGACTCCAGCATCTGGTTGCGACAACCAGAAAGAAAGGAAAGGGGAAAAAAGGGGGGGAGAAAGCAACCGTGAGTACTCATCCAAAGTACTCGCAAGCAAGGAGCTACACTACATATGCATGGGTATATGTGTAAAGAGGCCATATCAGTGGACTGAACTGCAGAATGCCAGAATAAAAGGGGGATAGCTAGTCCTATCGAAGACTACGCTTCTGGCAGCCTCCGTCTCGCAGCACGTAGAAGAGAGTAGATTGAAGTCCTCCAAGTAGCATCTCCAAGTAACATCTCCAAAAAGCATCTCATAGCGTAATCCTACCCGGCGATCCTCTCCTCATATCCCTGAGGGAGAGCGACCACCGGTTGTATCTGGCACTTGGAAGGGTGTGTTTTATTAAGTATCCGGTTCTAGTTGTCATAAGGTCAAGGTACAACTCCAAGTCGTCCTGTTACCGAAGATCACGGCTATTCGAATAGATTAACTTCCCTGCAGGGGTGCACCACATAACCCAACACGCTCGATCCCATTTGGCCGGACACACTTTCCTGGGTCATGCCCGGCCGCGGAAGATCAACACGTCGCAGCCCCACCTAGGCTCAACGGAGAGGCCAGCACGCCGGTCTAAACCTAAGCGCGCAGGGGTCTGGGCCCATCGCCCTGAGCACACCTGCACGTTGCGTACGCGGCCGGTGAGCAGACCTAGCAACCTCCATTACAAAGGAAGTTGCGTTAATGCAGTCCAACCCGGCGCGCGCCGCTCAGTCGCTGACGTCACGAAGTGCTTCGGCTGATACCACGACGTCGGGATACCCATAACTACTCCCGCGTAGATGGTTAGTGCGTATAGGCCAGTAGCCAGACTCAGATCAAATACCAAGATCTCGTTAAGCGTGTTAAGTATCCGCGAACGCCGAACAGGGCCAGGCCCACCTGTCTCCTAGGTGGTCTCAACCTGCCCTGCCGCTCCGCCACAAAGTAACAGTCGGGGGCCGTCGGGAACCCAGGGCCACCTCTACCGGGATGGAGCCACCTGCCCCATCAGCCCCCATCTCCGAACAGTATCACAGGTAATGTAACAGTGTAAAGTATATAGTATATGCCCGTGATCACCTCTCGAAGTGATCACAGCCCAGTAGTATAGCATGGCAGACGGACAAGAGTGTAGGGCCACTGATGGAACACTAGCATCCTATACTAAGCATTTAGGATTGCGGGTAAGGTATCAATGACTGTAGCAGCAATGACAGGCTATGCATCAGAATAGGATTAACGAAAAGCAGTAACATGCTACACTACTCTAATGCAAGCAGTATAGAGAAGAGTAGGCGATATCTGGTGATCAAGGGGGGGCTTGCCTGGTTGCTCTGGCAAGAGAGAGGGGTCGTCAACTCCGTAGTCGAACTGGTCAACAGCAGTGTCGGTCTCGTAGTCTACCGGAGAGAAGAGGGGGAAGAAATAATGAATACAGAGCAAACAAAGCATCACAAAATATAACAAGGCAATACGCGATGTTCGGTGTGCTCTAAGGCGGTAGTAGGTGATACCGGTGAAGGGGGGAAAAACATCCGGGAAAGTATTCCCGGTGTTTCGCGTTTACGGACCGGTGAACCGGAGGGGGAAAGTTGCGTGTTTGATATGTTAGGGGTGTGTGGTGGACGAACGGGCTGCGTATCCGGGTTCGTCTCATCGTTCTGAGCAACTTTCATATAGAAAGTATTTTCATCCGAGTTACGGATTAAAAGATATGATTTTCTAAAGATTTAAATCATTTTCTGATTTTATTTAGTTATTTAATTCCAACATTATCCAAAACAGTGAACGATGACGTCAGCATGACATCAGAGTGATGTCAGCAGGTCAACTGGTCAGTTGACCAGTCAAACCAGACAGGTGGGTCCAGTGGGACCCACATGTCATTGTCAGGGATATTAACAGAATTTTAAAACTAACTAAATTGGGTTAATTAGTGGGTGGGGCCCGGTAGTCAGTGAGAGATTAGTGTTTAATTAATTAATTTAATTAATTAGCAATTTATCTCTTTATTTTTATTCGTTT
>NC_041392.1:600792969-600828725 GCF_002162155.2 Triticum dicoccoides | reverse complement strand
GGTTATGGCGCAGCCATGGCGACGGCGGCGCTCGGTTACGGAGGGGAAGTAGGGGGAGATGGATCTGGAGGGGAGAGGGAGAGGCGCGGGGGCCGAGGGCGAGCGTGGGGGCGAGTGGGAGGGGAGACCGAGGGGGCGCGGCGTCGGCGTCCTTATCCCCACGCCTCGTCGCCGGCGAGGTGGGTTCGGCTAGGACGCGCCCTGTTCCGACCCGCGTCGGGGGAACAGGGGAAGGGGACGCTGTGCGGGGGCTGGGCCGGCTAGGCCGGCCAGGCTGATTGCGGGCCAGGGGGTTGGGTGGTGGCCGTGCGGGTGGGTTGGGCTGCCTGGTCCAGGGGGCTCCCCCCTCCCTTTTTTTTTCTTCTGTAATCTCTTTCTTTTATTTATTTCCCTTTCTGTTTTATTTAGTTTTAGGGCATTTAGGCATTTTATAAAATGGTGTTTGCTTCACCATAATTACCAGTGCAATATTTGGCAAGCCCCGAACATTTTCGCTTTGCCTTTTGAAAATTTAGGGTGTTTGTCACTAATTCATATTTTGAATTGCAATGATTTTGAATTACCACCTGATTAGCAACAGTAACACGGATGACATGGCATCATTAGAAGAGTTTTACTGTAGCCTAATTATCCGGGCGTCACATTCATTAAGGACTTCTCAAAAATTTCTCGACCTCTGACTAATTTATTGCAAAAAGATATACCATTTGTCTTTGATGATGATTGTGTAGAAGCATTTGAAATACTTAAGAAAGCATTAGTCACTGCACCTGTTGTTCAGCCACCTGATTGGAACCTACCCTTTGAAATTATGTGTGATGCTAGTGATTATGCTGTAGGTGTTGTTCTAGGGCAAAGAGTTGATAAGAAATTAAATGTTATTCATTATGCTAGTAAGACTCTAGACAATGCTCAAAGAAATTATGCTACTACTGAAAAAGAGATTTTAGCAGTTGTATTTTCTTGTGCTAAGTTCAGATCTTATATTGTTGATTCTAAAGTAACTATTCAAAATGATCATGCTGCTATTAAATATCTTATGGAAAAGAAAGATGCTAAACCTTGACTTATTAGATGGGTTCTCTTGCTACAAGAATTTGATTTGGATATTGTTGATAGAAAGGGAGCTGAGAACCCCGTTGCAGACAACTTGTCTAGGTTAGAAAATATTCTTGATGACCCACTACCCATTAATGATAGCTTTCCTGATGAATAATTAAACGTTATAAGTACTTCTCGTAGTACTCCATGGTATGCTGATTATGCTAATTATATTGTTGCTAAGTTTATACCACCTAGCTTCACATACCAACAAAAGAAAAAGTTCTTCTATGATTTGAGACATTACTTTTGGGATAACCCACATCTTTATAAGGAAGGAGTAGATGGTGTTATTAGACGTTGTGTACCTGAGCATGAACGGGAACAGATCCTACGCAAGTGTCATTCTGAGTCTTATGGAGGACACCACGCTGGAGATAGAACTGCACATAAGGTATTGCAATCTGGTTTTTATTGGCCTACTCTCTTCAAGGATGCTCGTAAGTTTGTCTTGTCTTGTGATGAATGTCCAAGAATTGGTAATATTAGTAGACGTCAAGAAATGCCTATGAATTATTCTCTTGTTATTGAACCGTTTGATGTTTGGGGCTTTGATTATATGGGACCTTTTCCTGCCTCTAATGGATACACACATATTTTAGTTGCTGTTGATTACGTTACTAAGTGGGTAGAAGCTATTCCAACTAGTAGTGCTGATCATAACACTTCTATTAAAATGGTTAAGGAAGCTATTTTTCCAAGGTTTGTAGTCCCTAGATACTTAATGACTGATGGTGGTTCACACTTTATTCATGGTGCTTTCCGTAAAATGCTTGCTAAATATGATGTTAATCATAGAATTGCATCTCCTTATCACCCACAGTCTAGTGGTCAGGTAGAGTTGAGCAATAGAGAGCTCAAATTAATTTTGCAAAAGACTGTTAATAGGTCTAGAAAGAATTGGTCAAAAAACTTGATGATGCATTATGGGCTTATAGAACTGCATATAAAAATCCTATGGGTATGTCTCCGTATAAAATGGTCTATGGAAAAGCATGTCACTTACCTCTCGAACTAGAAGATAAGGTGTATTGGGCTATTAAAGAGCTCAACTATGATTTTAAACTTGCCGGTGAGAAGAGGTTATTTGATATTAGCTCACTCGATGAATGGAGAACCCAAGCTTATGAAAATGCCAAGTTATTTAAAGAAAAAGTTAAAAGATGGCATGACAAAAGGATACAAAAGCATTAGTTTAATGTAGGTGACTATGTATTGCTATACAACTCTCGTTTAAGATATTTTGCAGGCAAACTTCTCTCTAAATGGGAAGGCCCCTATGTTATCGAAGAGGTCTATCGTTCCGGTGCCATAAAAATCAACAACTTCGAGGGCACAAATCCGAAAGTGGTAAACAATCAAAGAATCAAACATTATATCTCAGGTAATCCCATAAATGTTGAAACCAATATTATTGAAACCGTAACCCCGGAGGAATACATAAGAGACACTTTCTGGAACGTTTCAGACTTCGAAAAGGAATAGGTATGTGGTACATTAAGTAAACCGACTCCAAAACAATTTTTAAGGCAATATTTCTCTGTTTTGGAATATTTAGAAAAATAGAAAAATAAGCAGTATTCCGGGAAGCACACGAGGGCCCCACGAGGGTGGTTGGCGCGCCCTACCCCCTGGGCGTGCCCCCTACCTCATGAGCACCTCGAGTGCCTTCCGGACTCCATTTTCTTGCACTTACATATTTTGGTCGGTAAAAATTCATTATATATTCTCCCAAAGGTTTTGACTCCTGTATCACGCAAAAATCCTCCGTTTTAGTTTCAAGCTGTCCCGTTGCAGATTAAATCAACATGTCTTCCCAGGATTCGGAAGGAGAAAGCTATGTGGATGATTACTTAGCAAATCCAAAGGTCTATGGAGATGTGGAACACGATGGATGGACCACTGAGGAAGAAGAGGACTATGAACCCAAGGGGAAGGAGGAGACGAGCTCAGATGAAGATGAAGCACCATTACCTCAACTTGGGGACATGCACATGGAGTTCAAAAAGTCAAGTCTCCCTGATAGGGTAAAGAAACCCAAGTTCGAGTTTATCCCTTTTCGTCTCCTGCAGGAAAATAAGTAGTACCTATGCAAAAAGATATTAACCCTGGAGTGGAAGATTGAGGATCTGAGGGATCAAAATGCCGTCGTCAAGCGCAAATTAAGGGAGAAGCCTAAGCCATCAACTAAGCCAACATCACCACTACATTCTTCACCGACAAAGGAGACATAATCACATGGGTATGGGCACTCCCCTTGGCAACTGCCAAGCTTGGGGGAGGTGCCCTGGTATCATATCACAATCACAACTCCTATCTTTACCGTTTTTCTTAGCTCGATCCTATTAGTAGTATCTTGATCTAGTAGAATAAAGTTTATGGCATAATCTAGTTTTGAGTTTTGCTTTATGATCTCTCTATGTAATCGAGTCCGTGAGCTATATATAATAAAGATTACTGTTGAGTCAAGGGCTTGATTATTTTTCCATGATCTTGGGTAAATAAAAGAAAAGAGAAAAAGAATAAAAAGAAACAAAAAGTTCATATTGATCTTATTGAGAGTAATGACTTCACATAGAAAGAGTATGATGATTAAAAGTTGTTAGGAGTTGGCAGACATAGCTTTGGTCATTGTTGCAATTAATAGGAAGTAATAAGGAAAGAGAGGTTTTCACATATAGATATATTATCGTTGACATCTTTTATGATTGGGAGCACTCATTAAAATATGACATGCTAAAGAGTTGATGTTGGACAAGGAAGACAACATAATGATTTATGTCTTTCTTATATCTGAGATAAAGTATGTTGTCATGGATCCTCTAACTTGTTGAGCTTGCCTTTCCCCCTCATGCTAGCCAAATTCTCAACACCAAGTAGAAATACTACTTGTGCTTCCAAATACCCTTAAACCAGTTTTGCCATGAGAGTCCACCATATCTACCTATGGATTGAGTAAGATCCTTCAAGTAAGTTGTCATCGGTGCAAAGCAATAAAAATTGCTCTAAATATGTATGATTGATTGGTGTGGGGGAAATAAGCTTTATATGATCTTGTGATGTGGAAGTAATAAAAGCGACGGACTGCATAATAAAGGTTCATATCACAAGGGGCAATATAAAGTGACGTTCTTTCGCATTGAGATTATATATATCCAACCATAAAAGCGCATGGCAACCTCTGCTTCCCTCCGCGGAGGGCCTATCCTTTATTATTATCTTCTACCTTATGCAAGAGTCATGGTGATCTTCACCTTTTCTTTTTCATTTTATCCTTTGGCAAGCTCAGCATGTTGGAAAGAACATGATATATATATATATATATCTAATTGGATGTAGGGGAGCATGAACCATTATTGTTGACATTACCCTTGAGGTAAAAGGTTGTGGGGCAAAAACTATAAGCCCCTATCTTTCTCTGTGTCTTATTAAAACTCCGTAACCACAAGTATTGCGTGAGTGTTAGCAATTATGGAGGACTAAATGATAGTTGAGTATGTGGACTTGCTTTTTAGCTCTAACATAGACTCTTTCCGATGTTATGATAAATTGCAATTGCTTCAATGACTGAGATTATAGTTTGTTGGAGCACAATAAGGTTTATGATTTATACTTTTGCATTGTGAATAGATCATCACTTGAACATAAGTAATCATATGACAAAAGCTATATATGTTGCTGCTATGAGAATAATCACGATACCTTCATGTCCGTATTTTACTTTTATCGACGCCTCTACCTCTAAACATGAGGACATATTTATTGTTATCGTCTTTTCGCTTGAGGACAAGCGAGGTCTAAGCTTGGGGGAGTTGATACGTCCATTTTGCATCATGCTTTTATGTCGATATTTATCGCATTATGGACTGTTATTTCACTTTATGTCACAATACTTATGGCTATTCTCTCTTATTTTACAAGGTTTACATAGGGAGGGAGAATGCCGACAGCTGGAATTCTGGGCTGGAAAAGGAGCAAATATTAGAGACCTATTCTGCGCAACTCCAAAAGTCCTAAAACTCCACGGAACATCTTAAAATAAATAAAGAAAAATCCTCGCCAAAGATGAAGGCCAGGGGGCCCACACCTTGCCAAAAACCGCTTATCATTTCCTTCTGCTCCTCGTTGGGTTCAACACTCTTACTTAACGAAAGGACTACGATAGATCCCCTATACTTGTGGGTCATCACGCGACCCCTTAGGTTCAAGTCGGCTTGGTCGCAGTTCGGATCACCTCCGAACTGCATAGTTGGTAGCGGCCTCTAGCAAGGCATGCCGAACACCAAGCAGCTATGAAGCTGGTTAGTGAACCTGTACATCACACTTCCATTCCTTTTGCCACACGATATATGTTGTCGAGCTCAAGGCGAGTCTGTCATCCTAGTGCTAGCCCGACCTCTTTCTCGTTCTAGTGATGCCGACCACAAACCGGATTATCTCATAATCCTTGTCGCATGGCCATGCTTATCCTGGTTGGATCACACAAGGGGCCCAGAGTATATCTCTCCTGATCGGAGGGGAAAATCCCATCTTGCTCGACCATGTCTTGCAGCATGGTTCTGGACAAACCCGAAACCTACCTTTATAACTACCCAATTACGAAGTAGCGTTTGGTCGGCCCAAAGCAAGCCTGTCACCATCCCGAGTACATGTGTCAGCTCAGGTCTTAGGACATAGAACATATGTTGTACTAGAGACTCACAGATGACATATCACCGCGTCTCATAGTTGGGTCTGTCCGACTCGGACCTTACCTCGACTCGGATCCGACTACGTCGAATCCGACCAGATCCTTCCAAGTCCATATTATCTGGTTAGCATCCAATGCTCCATGGCTAGTGAGACCAAGCCATCGACCATGTCATATGATAGTATAGTTGGCTGCGCGTCCACACAGCCCTTTCGACTAGGGACCTTTTAGGACAGTCATCATACAATGTATAGTCCCACAATCAAGTCACGTACTTGCTGATACACATCATTGATAATGTCCAAGGACTATCTTTATTCATAAACACATAGGAAATATCATCATACATGATTGCCTCTAGGGCATATCTCTAACATGGAAGTGATTGACACGGGAGCTCCTCTCAGTGTTCCGGTCGGTGGAGCTACTCTCAGATGAATTATCAACGTTTTTGGGGAGCCTGTTGACAATTTGGGTCCTGTAGATAGTAGTGCAACATTCCCTATTCATAGATCTCCACTTTCTCGGTAGTTTGGAAAGTGGAAAACTAGCCAATGTCACTTTTTCAGAAGTTGGAAACAAGCCGATGTTACTTTTTCAGAAGTTGTTGTGACCCATGAAAAGGCACATGATGATCACTGCACCTTTTGATAGCGATGAGTTTTTACTGAAGACTCTCGATTTTCTTGAAACTTGGCTTTGGCTGCATTTGGGTCGCTGAACCATCTAACGAGACAGAAGGAATTTGTCCAATAGTAACAAATGGTGCCTCCACATGTGGACATCCATCCAACCTAGTAGCAAGCAATCCGCCAAAAGCAACCAAAATATTCCTTGGTGAATCGGTCAAAAACTTGAACTACACACATACATTTCTTTAAAAAAAAGGTAAAGCAAAGAGAGATATAGCTTCCTAAAATATTTAGGGAACAGGCTGGCTTTCATGTTCATAAGTTCTCTTTGTCACATACATCCGTCGCTTTCGTCTTTCTTGGCTTACTCAGGTGATCTAATTAATGGGCAAGCCCCACTCAAAGCAATTCAGTCCCGAAGATCTTTCTTCTAAATGCGGATTCAATAGCACCGATGACGAAACAAAGGATATTCAATCCACTTGTTGTCTTGTGGGCCTGCTTCTTTTCGTTCTTTCTCTTCTTTTTCAGAGGTCTGTGTGTTCGCCATGCATACAAATCATTTTTTAGCCAAAGGGTGAATTTATCACTCGCTTCTGGTTCCAATGGATATGGGTTAGATGGATGGAGTCTTCCTTATTGAAGTGGGCAAGGCAAGCATCTCCTCTCAAATAGGGGCATCGACCCAGGAAGAATTTATTCTAGGGTTTTTGCTAATATATGATTAACCTCCTTTCATAATACTCTCTACCCCCAGGGGAAGTCGAATGCCCGCTGCCTCCTTGATAGAGAGATGTCCTGAACCACTAGACGATAGGGGCATCACTAGACGATAGGGCATTGAATTCAACATTATTCCAAGACTCCCATTTGAAAGTCTATCTTTTAAGGGAAAAATGAAAACAAAAGTAACCCTTCTTTTACCATTCCCTCTCTATTGCATGGGTGGAAGAACTAAAATAAAGGATTCTGAAAAAATGGACCTCCGAAATCCAATTTTATGTGTAGCGCAAAGGAGTTGCGATTTCTTCTTATTCCTATAGAACATCTAGTAACAAGAATATGAAATCGTAAATAGAGAAAAATTCTTGTCTTGCGCAGTCTAAGTCTAAGGAAATAAAAAAATTCGCTTATACAATTTCATCTACATCGAATCTAATTCGAATCCCTCGGGAAAAAGAAGAACAACACCTACATTCAACCCTCCCTTTTTTCCATTAGCAAGAACTTGTTTCAATTGCATATCAAAAGGAATTCGAAGAACTGCTTCAAATATAGTATCGAGAAGCACAGCTTGGGGAATTTCAATATCGACGGGCTTCCTAGCTAAATGGCAATTGGCACATACAATTCGTCCAGTTGCTTCTTGTGAGTTTTCATAACCCTGCTGCGCAAAAATGGGATATGCATTTGAAATAGATGTCTGAATTATTACGTATATTATGATCGATAAAAAAATTGATCGATTTATCTGTTCCTTTATGCCCAAGTTTCCTTAGGATCCCAATTCCAATAGGATCCCCAGGCCTCATTAGACCATACTTCTCCACAAGGAATACCTATGGTTAAAAGGGTAAATCCTAGGCTAATGACACGATAACTCCAATAATCCAAACGCTCCATTAATTGATATCTGTAATAATTTGGAAATGAAGGGTCAAAGGTTCTTTTTAATGGGATACAGAAGGGAAGGAAGAAAGAGATACCGAAGCAGATTCAGTATAAAAAAGAAGAAATTGATACCATTCATTCCAGTTTATTTGATACCCACTTAAAGTTTCTATCAAACCATGTCTTTTTCTTCGAACGTCAATCTCATAGGAATTTCGATTGGAAGTGTGGTATTGAAGGGCGAAGCCTTTACAATTTGACTTGTTTCTTTGAATATAACATAATATTGACTGCGCACTTTGAAAGATGATGGTGTATTCCGAGGATCAGTCCGTTTTTATTGACTTTGCAAATTGATAAATTTGGATGATTCAAAGAATGATTCTTCCCGCCATCCCATCCAATGAAGTGTTAGGATTATTTTCAATAAAATCCTATGGAATCATGGGTTATGTCGTTCCCACTGCTTCTCCTTGAATGGTTATGTCTGAATCCCGCAATGGAGCTTCCAAAAAATTTCTTTCTGAGTTAATTTTCTCAGTTTTATTAACCCGGGCGACTCTTTATTATTGCTTTAAATCTTCTTATTTTAACCTTTTGATTTATTTCTATATTAAGGATAGACTGACAAAGTTGGCCTAATTTATTAGTTTTCACTAACCCTAGATTCTTTCCCTTGATAAAAAAATTATGTCCTCTCGAGCTCCATCATGTGCTATGTTACTTAAACCCAGCACAAATTTGGTTTAGAACGAATAGAACAGGCTATGTTGAGCCAAGAGCATTTTCATTACTATGGAAAGTGATGGATAGCAAAATCCACAATCGATCATGTCCTTCAAGTCGCACGTTGCATTCTACCACATCGTTTTAAACAAAGTTTTACAACAAACATTCCTTGACCCCGCACGCCAGGTTTGACTCTGGCTGGCTTGTTGACCTACTAACGCAGTTGTGAGACAGTGCTGACATCGTAAATGTTATTCTGTTTTTTATAAATCAGAAATGATTTAATAAATTCTAGAAAATCTTCAAAACATGAAATCGTAGAATTTCAACCGTATCTCAAAATGAAATAATCTATATATGAAAAATTATTAGAAAAATCCAAAGAATCCATCTCTACCATTTCCATGCATGAAAAACCAACTTATACCTACTGCATAAGTGAAAACCACTAAATGACATCTTAAATGCTTAACTTTGGAGGTGTAGTTGAATCATTAGTTCAAATGGACTTCATCTAAATTGAATGTTAGATGCATTAGCTCAAACCACAACATATCTCCATGCCATGATCATGCATCTAAATTGATCAACTTATACCTTTCCGGTACTATTCTCCTCGATAGGTTCTTCCTCTGTGAGTGGCACTAACTACCTATCTGAGGAGCAGTGCTATCGTGTTGATAATCCAGGCAAGCAAACCCCCTTGGTCATTTTGATACAATCCCACTCTCTCGCTCCTGCTCTTTTTTTTATTGCATTAGGACAACAATGATTCAACTGTTACTTGTTGCGGTAGTTGAACCCATTCCTCTGCATGACCTGTCATTGTCACAATAAATAGTTAAACCTTCCTAGCATGATTAGGAGTTGCGTCAGCCATGTTCCGGCTTCATCCATGACACTATTGCTACTGCTTAGAGTTGTGTCAAGTCTAATTCATCTGGGAATAAATTGGAATGTTGTGATCATGTTCTGATGTTGAGAGCTAAGTGTGTGGACACAATTTGGTAAAGGAAGCGATGAGAGGCCTTATAGGAGTACATGGTGGGTTGTCTCATTGAAACCGTCCTTAACAACTGAGTTCTATGTTTGTTATCCAAGAACAGTTACTACCACATATTGGGCGCAAAACCCATGTACCCACTCGGTTTATTAATCGCCTCGATCTCCGTCTAGGAGTTGCAACGAGTTTTTGGTGTTTGTATGTCATGATATTTGCCTATCAAGTGGCACCCCAGTACCGCCGGGCTTCGGCCAGACTAGGCACCATGGCCCTATGTACCAAGCATAGTTTCATCCAGCGAGGTGGGGTTGGGAACCCTGCACACATCATTTGGGGTCGTAATGAAAACTTTGGTTGGACTTCCCATGCGGGTTTAGCCTCTGATAGGCGATAAACCTGGACTAGAGTCTTATGTGGTTAGTCAGGTTGTGGCCGACACCCTCGCTAGCCTTTCGCTTGAAGGCATTCCTGAGATATATAGGGTGTGTTTGGTAGCATGTATGGGCTTAGCCTAGTTGTTCTCCTCTAATACATGCTCAGTGTAGACACGCTGAGTCCATGCATTTGCTGTTGTTTGGCAGTGGTGTATGCACCGACACATACCGAGCTGAGACTTTGTTTCACAGCCTACATGTGTTTAGACATGTCGAACAATTCTAAATTCCAAATATTTTTTTAAATTGTCAACAAAATTTAAAAAATGTGAACAAAAATTTAAATAGATTTTGAAATTCTAAACTTCTATTTAAAAGTTAAACACAATTTGAAATTCGAAAGATTTTTCAAAATTTAAATAAAATTTAAAGTTCTAACCATTTGTTGAAAATGTAAGCATATTTTGAAAGTCTGAAGTTTTTTTTTAAGAAATTTAATTTTGATTTTTTTTAAAAAGTGAAACAGAATTTGAAATTTTGAACATTTTTTGAAATTTAAATGAAAATTATAAACTAAATATTTTTTGAAATTTAAACCAAAAGCTGAAATTCTGAAAGTTTTTGAAAATTTAAATAAAATTCGAAATTGTGAATAGTTTTCTGAAAATTGAGACAATTTTGAAATTCTGGACATTTAAAAAAATGAAGTGTCAAACCTTTTCGAAAGTTTAAACAAATTCTGAATATTTTTTGAAAATTTAAACAAAATTTGAAATTATGATTTTGTTTAAATTTAAACATATCTGGACGTGGTCTGGTGGGTGGGGACGAGGGTCGTGACCAACATGGCTGCCTCCATGCACCCTCTTTGGGGTGCATTTAAACAGAGTTTGAAATTCTAAACATTTTTGAAAATTTAAAAAAAATTAGGAGTCATGAATATATTTTGAAAATTTAAACAATTTTGAAATTCTGAACATTTTCGATTTTTTTTGAAATTTTACACTTTTTCAATTTTTTTTTTTTGAAATTCTGAATATTTTTTGAAAATTTATAAAAAATTTGAAATTATGAACATTTTTGTTAAATTTAAACATATCTGGACGTGGTCTCGTGGGTGGGGACTAGCATCGGGGCCAGCATGGCTGCCTCCATGCACCCTGTCTGGGGTGCATGAGGTGGGCATGGCTGAGGGCCCTTTTTGTGCATCAGTTGGGCATAGCCTAGGTGATCCCATGCACCCTACCAAATAAGCAAAAGTGGGTCAGATTGGGAACTTTTGCCCTCATGCACTCTCCATGCGCCCTACCAAACACACCCATAGTGGTCTACGAACTACTTGGAGACTTATATGGTTCATAGACAACTTTAAGTGGATACTCTAAAATGCGGAAGATAAGTGTGAGTGCTATGGATGGCCTTCTCGTAGGGAGACTGGAGAGCATTCATAGTGGTGTACTGTTGTGGTGACTATGTGGACTCGTGTCCGCTCTCTTACCTCAAAAAATTACTGGTAGTCATAGTACATGATAGCCACTAAGTCAAAGCTGGCTTGCTGCAGTTAAACCCCACAACCCGCTTCATTGATACTTGCTACCT
Source organism: Triticum dicoccoides (assembly GCF_002162155.2). Taxonomy (NCBI): domain Eukaryota; kingdom Viridiplantae; phylum Streptophyta; class Magnoliopsida; order Poales; family Poaceae; genus Triticum; species Triticum dicoccoides. The sequence goes on along the minus strand of NC_041392.1, from coordinate 600,816,986 downwards.
ATTGAGCACTGCGTTGGATATCCCCGAAGAGGAAGGGATGATGCAGCAAAGTAGCGTAAGTATTTCCCTCAGTTTTTGAGAACCAAGGTATCAATCCAGTAGGAGGCTACGCTCGAGTCCCTCGTACCTACACAAAAACAATAGCTCAACGCAACCAACGCGCTTAGGGGTTGTCAATCCCTTCACGATCACTTACGAAAGTGAGACCTGATAGAGATGATAAATAATATTTTTGGTATTTTTGATATAGAGATGCAAAGTAAATAAAGTAAAAGCAAAACAATAATAAAGTGATGGAGATTGATATGATGAGAAAGAGACCCGGGGCCATAGGTTTCACCACTGGCTTCTCTCAAGAGCATAAGTATTCTACGGTGCGTGAACAAATTACTATTGAGCAATTGACAGAATTGAGCATACTTATGAGAATATCTAGGTATGATCATGTATATAGGCATCATGTCCGAGACAAGTAGACCGAAACGATTCTGCATCTACTACTATTACTACACTCATCGACTGCTATCCAGCATGCATCTAGAGTATTAAGTTAAAAACAGAGTAACGGCTTAAGCAAGATGACATGATGTAGAGGGATAGTTTCATGCAATATGATGAAAACCCCATCTTGTTATCCTCGATGGCAACAATACAATACGTGCCTTGCTTCCCCTTCTGTCACTGGGAAAGGACACCGCAAGACTGAACCCAAAGCTAAGCACTTCTCCCATGGCAAGAATAACCAATCTAGTAGGCCAAACCAAACTGATAATTCGAAGAGACTTGCAAAGATAACCAATCATACATAAAAGAATTCAGAGAAGATTGAAATATTATTCATAGATAAACTTGATCATAAACCCACAATTCATCGGTCTCAACAAACACACCGCAAAAAGAAGATTACATCGAATAGATCTCCACAAGAGAGGGGGAGAACATTGTATTGAGATCCAAAGAGAGAGAAGAAGCCATCTAGCTACTAGCTATGGACCCATAGGTTTGAAGTAAACTACTCACACTTCATCGGAGGGGCTTGGCTGATGATGTTGAAGCCCTCCGTGATCGATGCCCCCTCCGGCGGAGCTCCGGAATAGGCCCCAAGATGGGATCTCGTGGATACAGAAAGTTGCGGCGGTGGAATTAGGTTTTTGGCTCCGTCACCGATCGTTTGGGGGTACATGGATATATAGGAGGAAGAAGTACGTCGGTGGAGCTTCGAGGGGCCCACAAGGCAGGGGCGCGCCCCCTAGGGCGCGCCCCTACCCTCGTGACCACCTCGTGGCTTTCTTGACGGAGGGTCCAAGTCTCCTGGATCTTATCTGATGAGAAAATCGCGTTTCCGAAGGTTTCATTCCGTTTGGACTCCGTTTGATATTCCTTTTCTTCGAAACCCTAAAAGAGGCAAAAACAACAATTCTGGGCTGGGCCTCCGGTTAATAGGTTAGTCCCCAAAATAATATAAAAGTGGATAATAAATCCCAATAATGTTTACAACAGTATATAATATAGCATGGAGCAATTAAAAATTATAGATACGTTGGAGATGTATCAAGCATCCCCAAGCTTAATTCCTACTCGTCCTCGAGTAGGTAAATGATAAAAATAGAATTTTTGATGCGAAGTGCTACTTGGCATAATTTTAATGTAATTCTTCTTAATTGTGGTATGAATATTCAGATCCGAAAGATTCAAGACAAAATTTCATATTGACATAAAATGATAATACTTCAAGCATACTAACTAAGCAATCATGTCTTCTCAAAATAACATGGCCAAAGAAAGTTCATCCCTACAAAATCATATAGTTTAGTCATGTTTCATTTTCGTCACACAAGAATGCTATCATCATGCACAACCCTGACGACCAGCCAAGAAATTGTTTCATACTTTAGTAATCTCAAACCTATAAACTTTCACGCAATATATGAGCGCGAGCCATGGACATAGCACTATGGGTGGAATAGAATATAATGAAGGGGGGTTATGTGGAGAAGACCAAAAAGGAGAAAGTATCACATCAACAAGGCTAATCAATGGGCTATTGAGATGCCCACCGATTGATGTTAATGCAAGGAGTATGGATTGCCATGCAACAGATGCACTAGAGCTATATATGTATGAAAGCTCAACAAAAGAAACTAGTGGGTGTGCATCCAACTTGCTTGCTCACGAAGACCTAGGGCACTTGAGGAGGCCCATTGTTGGAATATACAAGCCAAGTTCTATAATGAAAAATTCCCAGTAGCATATGAAATAGATAACATGAGAGACTCTCTACTATGAAGATCATGGTGCTACTTTGAAGCACAAGTGTGGTAAAAGGATAGATACATTGTCCCTTCTCTCTTTTTCTCTCATTTTTTGGGCCTTTTCTTTTTTATGGCCTTCTCTTTTTTGGGCCTTCTCTTTTTTATGGCCTTTCTCTTTTTTTATTTATTCCTCACTTGGGACAATGCTCTAATAATGATGGTCATCACACTTCTATTTATTTACAACTCAATGATTACAACTCGATACTAGAACAAAGATGACTCTATGTGAATGCCTCCGGCGGTGTACCGGGATATGCAATGAACCAAGAGTGACATGTATGAAATAATTAGGAACGATGGCTTTGCCACAAATACTATGTCAACTACATGATCATGCTAAGCAATATGACAATGATGAATGTGTCATGATGAACGGAATGATGGAAAGTTGCATGGCAGTATATCTCGGAGTGGCTATGGAAATGCCATAATAGGTAGGTATGGTGGCTGTTTTGAGGAAGATATAAGGAGGTTTATGTGTGAAAGAGTGTATCATATCACGGGGTTTGGATGCACCGGCGAAGTTTGCGCCAACTCTCAATGTGAGAAAGGGCAATGCACGGTACCGAAGAGGCTAGCAAGGATGGAAGGGTGAGAGTGCGTATAATCCATGGACTCAACATTAGTCATAAAGAACTCACATACTTATTGCAAAAATCTACAAGTCATCAAAAACTCGGCACTACGTGCATGTTCCTAGGGGGATAGATTTTTAGGAAAAGACCATCGCTCGTCCCTGACCACCACTCATAAGGAAGACAATCAAACAACACCTCATGTTTCAAATTTGTTGCATAACGTTTACCATACGCGCATGCTACGAGACTTGCAAACCTCAACACAAGTATTTCTCAATTTCACAACTACTCGACTAGCATGACTTTGATATTATTACCTCCATATCACAAAACAATCATCAAGCATCATACTTTTCTTAGTACTCAACACACTCATACAAAAGTTTTATTATTAATCTTGCATACCAAGCATATTAGGATTTTAAGCAAATTACCATGCTATTAAGACTCTCAAAATAATCTAAGTGAAGCATGAGAGAACAATAGTTTCTATAAAACAAATTCACCACCGTGCTCTAAAAGATATAAGTGAAGCACTAGAGCAAAACTGTAAAGCTCAAAATATATAAGTGAAGCACATAGAGTATTCTATCAAATTCCAAATCATGTATGGATCTCTCAAAAGGTGTGTACAGCAAGGATTATTGTGGTAAAATAATAAGCAAAGACTCAAATCATAAAAGACGCTCCAAGCAAAACACATATCATGTGGTGAATAAAAATATAGCTCTAAGTAAAGTTACCGATAGAAGTAGACGAAAGAGGGGATGCCTTCCGGGCCATACCTAAGCTTTGGCTTTTAGGTGTCCTTACATTATCTTGGGGGTGCCATGGGCATCCCCAATCTTAGGTTCTTGCCACTTCTTGTTCCATAATCCATCAAATCTTTACCCAAAACTTGAAAACTTCACAACACAAAACTTAAAGTAGAAAATCTCGTGAGCTTCGTTAGCGAAAGAAAATAAAAGACCACTTCAAGGTACTGCAATGAACTCATTCTTTATTTATATTGGTTCTAAACCTACTGTATTCCAACTTCTGTATGGATTATAAACTATTTTACTAGCCATAGATTCATCAAAATAAGAAAACAACACACGGAAAACAGAATCTGTCAAAAACAGAACAGTCTGTAGTAATCTGTAGCTAGCACAAGATCTGGAACCCCAAAGATTCTATAAAAAATTTATGGACGTGAGGAATTTATCTATTAATCACCTGCAAAAAGAATTAACTAAATATCACTTTCCAAATAAAAATGACAGCAGTTCTCGTGAGCGCTAAAGTTTCTGTTTTTTACAGCAAGTTCAACTAGACTTTCCCCAAGTCTTCCCAACGGTTCTACTTGGCACAAACACTAATTAAACACAAAAAAACACAACCAAAACAAAGGCTAAATAATTTATTTATTACTAAACAGGAGCAAAAATCAAGGAATAAAAATAAAATTGGGTTGCCTCCCAACAAGCGCTATTGTTTAACGCCCCTAGCTAGGCATAACAAGCAAGAATAGATCTAGGTATTGCCATCTTTGGTAGGCAATCCATAAGTGGCTCTCATGATAGATTAATATGGTAATTTTATTTTCTTTCTAGAGAAGTGTTCCATGCCCTTTTTTAATGGAAATTGAAATCTAATATTCCCTTCCTTCATATCAATAATTGCACCAACCGTTCTAAGGAAAGGTCTACCAAGAATAATAGGGCAAGAAGGATTGCAATCTATATCAAGAACGATAAAATCTACAGGCACATAATTCCTATTTTCAACAATAAGAACATCATTAATTCTTCCCATAGGTTTCTTAATAGTGGAATCTGCAAGATGCAAGGTTAGAGAGCAATCATCAAAATCACAGAAATCTAGTAAATCACACAAAGTTTTGGGAATAGTAGAGACACTAGCACCCAAATCACATAAAGCATAAAACTCATAATTTTTAATTTTAATTTTAGTAGTAGGTTCCCACTCATCATAAAGTTTTCTAGGGATAGAAACTTCCAATTCAAGTTTTTCTTCATAAGATTGCATCAAGGCATCAACGATATGTTTAGTAAACGCTTTACTTTGACTATAAGTGTGAGAAGATTTTAGCACGGATTGCAACAAGGAAATACAATCAATCAAAGAGCAATTTTCATAGTTAAATTCCTTGAAATCCATGATAGTGGGTTTAACAAAATCTAGGGTTTTAATTTCTTCACTCCCACTTTTATCAAATTTAGCATCAAGATCAACAAATTCCGAATTTTTAGAATGCCTTCTAGGTAAATGTGGATCATATTCAGTCCCATCATTATCAAGATTCATATTACAAAACAAAGATTTAATAGGGGACACATCAATAACTTTTAGATCTTCATCATTATTTTCATAGGAACTAGAAGAACACGCTTTTATAAAGGCATCTTTCTTAGCACGCATCCTAGCAGTTCTTTCTTTGCACTTGTCAATGGAAATTCTCATGGATTTGAGAGACTCATTGATATCATGCTTAGGTGGAATAGATCTAAGTTTCAAAGAATCAACATCAAGAGCAATTCTATCAACGTTCCTAGCCAAATCATCAATCTTAAGCAATTTTTCTTCAATCATAGCATTAAAATTCTTATGCGAAGAAATAAATTCTTTAATATTAGATTCAAAATCAGAGGGCATCTTATTATAATTTCCATAAGAATTGTTGTAGGAATTACCATAATTATTAGAGGGATTACTAGGATAAGGCCTAGGGTTGAAATTTCCTCTATATGCGTTGTTACCAAAATTGTTCCTACCAACAAAATTCACATCCATAGATTCATTATTATTCTCAATCAAAGTAGACAAGGGCACATCAGTAGGATCAGAAGAAACACTCTTATTAGCAAATAATTTCATAAGTTCATCCATCTTTCCACTCAAAACATTAATTTCTTCTATCGCATGCACCTTTTTAGTAGATCTTTCAGTATGCCATTGAGAATAATTAACCATAATATTATCTAGGAGTTTAGTAGATTCTCCTAAAGTGATTTCCATAAAAGTGCCTCCGGCGGCCGAATCTAAAAGATTTCTAGAAGCACAATTCAATCCGGCATAAAAATTCTGAACAATCATCCACAAGTTTAAACCATGAGTAGGGCAATTACGTATCATTAATTTCATTCTCTCCCAAGCTTGTGCAACATGTTCATGATCAAGTTGTTTAAAATTCATAATATTGTTTCTAAGAGAGATGATCTTAGCGGGAGGAAAATATTTAGAGATAAAAGCATCTTTGCACTTGTTCCATGAATCAATACTATTTTTAGGCAAAGATGAAAACCAAGCTTTAGCATGATCTCTAAGAGAAAAAGGAAATAGCTTCAATTTAACAATATCATTATCGACATCTTTCTTCTTTTGCATGTCACACAAATCAACGAAGCTATTAAGATGGGTAGCGACATCTTCACTAGGAAGGCCGGAGAACGGATCTTTCATCACAAGATTCAACAAGGCAGTATTAATTTCACAAGATTCAGCATCGGTAAGAGGAGCAATCAGAGTGCTAAGGAAATCATTGTTATTGTTATTGGTGAAGTCACACAATTTAGTATTATCTTGAGCCATCGCGACAAACAAGCAATCCAACACACGAGAAAACAAAAAGCAAATGGGCAAAAAGAGGTAATAGAGAGGGAGGATAGAGAGAGAGAGAGAGGGCGAATAAAACGGCAAGGGCGAAGTCGGGGAGAGGAAAACGAGAGGCAAATGGCAAATAATGTAATGCGGGAGATAGGGATTGTGATGGGTACTTGGTATGTTGACTTTTGCGCAGACTTCCTGGCAACGGCGCTAGAAATTCTTTTTGCTACCTCTTGAGCACTGCGTTGGATTTCCCCGAAGAGGAAGGGATGATGCAGCAAAGTAGCGTAAGTATTTCCCTCAGTTTTTGAGAACCGAGGTATCAATCCGGTAGGAGGCTACGCTCGAGTCCCTCGTACCTACACAAAAACAATAGCTCAACGCAACCAACACGCTTAGGGGTTGTCAATCCCTTCACGGTCACTTACGAAAGTGAGATCTGGTAGAGAAGATAAATAATATTTTTGGTATTTTTGATATAGATATGCAAAGTAAATAAAGTAAAAGCAAAACAATAATAAAGTGATGGAGATTGATATGATGAGAAAGAGACCCGGGGTCCATAGGTTTCACTAGTGGCTTCTCTCAAGAGCATAAGTATTCTACGGTGGGTGAACAAATTACTGTTGAGCAATTGATAGAATTGAGCATAGTTATGAGAATATCTAGGTATGATCATGTATATAGGCATCACGTCCGAGACAGGTAGACCGAAACGATTCTGCATCTACTACTGTTACTCCACTCATCGACCGCTATCCAGCATGCATCTAGAGTATTAAGTTAAAAATAGAGTAACGCCTTAAGCAAGATGACATGATGTAGAGGGATGGTTTCATGCAATATGATAAAAACCCCATCTTGTTATCCTCGATGGCAACAATACAATACGTGCCTTGTTGCCCCTTCTGTCACTGGGAAAGGACACCACAAGATTGAACCCAAAGCTAAGCACCTCTCCCATGGCAAGAACAACCAATCTAGTAGGCCAAACCAAACTAATAATTCGAAGAGACTTGCAAAGATAACCAATCATACATAAAATAATTCAGAGAAGATTCAAATATTATTCATAGATAATCTAGATCATAAACCCACAATTCATCGGTCTCAACAAACACACCACAAAAAGAAGATTACATCGAATAGATCTCCACAAGAGAGGGGGAGAACATTGTATTGAGATCCAAAAAGAGAGAAGAAGCCATCTAGCTACTAGCTATGGACCCGTAGGTCTGAAGTAAACTACTCACACTTCATCGGAGGGGCTTGGATGATGATGTAGAAGCTCTCCGTGATCGATGTCCCCTCGGGCGGAGCTCCGGAACAGGCCCCAAGATGGGATCTCGTGGATACAGAAAGTTGCGGTGGTGGTAGGTTTTTGGCTGCGTCCCCGATTGTTCGGGGGTACGTGGATATGTATAGGAGGAAGAAGTACGTCGGTGGAGCTTCGAGGGGCCCACGAGGCAGGGGGGCGCACCCTAGGGGGGGGCACCCCCTACCCTCCTGACCACCTCGTGGCTTTCTTGATGGAGGGTCCAAGTCTCCTGGATCTTATCTGATGAGAAAATCACGTTTCCGAAGGTTTCATTCCGTTCGGACTCCGTTTGATATTCCTTTTCTTTGAAACCCTAAAACAGGCAAAAACAACAATTCTGGGCTGGGCCTCCGGTTAATAGGTTAGTCCCAAAAATAATATAAAAGTGGATAATAAAGCCCAATAATGTTTAAAACAATAGATAATATAGCATGGAGCAATCAAAAATTATAGATACGTTGGAGACGTATCAATACACATGCTTATGTAGATAGTTCTGATTTAAGTCTTGCTGAGTACCTTTGTAATCCCGGTTGCTTAATTTATTTTTTTGCAGGGAAGACTTCAGACTCACTAGTAGTTCCACGTGGATTTGAATGAGTAGCTTGGGAATCCCAAATAGAGGTCTGGTTCCTATGGAGGGTCTTGTAGATAGTCAGGCTTCTTAGCCTTCTTTCGTTTCAGTTGTCTGTACTCAGACAAGTTTATGCTTCTGTTGCTTGTGTGACTTTGTATGTTGAGTCATGAGGCCCATGTTTTTAGTAATATAATATGTATGGCTCTTGCGAGCCTTATCTATACTTCAATTGTAGAGTAATGCTGTGATGCCATGTTGTACAACACATACTTGCATGTTATGCGTACGGGTGACATGTATTTCTATGTTTGGGGTTCGATACCAAGTTATGTGCCTTTAGTAGCCTTTCTTACAGGGAAATGCCTCCTAGTGCTACTGCTCCCGAACACATGGATTTACCAACATGTATCCTTCTTTGCTCCTATCTCTATCCCTATGGGGAAATGTCATGCAATGTTTACTATAGTCCTTGTAGCTTTGCTACGACTTGGTTACACTTGCTGCTGTCTAACACATGCATTACTGGGTTACCTATGTATGCCCCTTTACGTTTGTGCCTGCTTGGTCTATAACTAATCATGTCAACCGAGTTCTTAGTCATATGGATGCTAGTGGGATAGCATATATGTGAGCCAAAAGAAACAAACAACCCCGACGAAGGTAATAGCTGCAGGAGTGGGAATACCATGCGTGAGGCTATAAAGTGATATGATGTGTTACATGCTACGTTTTGTGTGACCTATGATCAAGGTACCGTCAGCTTTGATATCAGAGCCTGAATGGCTGTAGGATTACCAAGCCAAACTGGTCGAAGTGCAGTCTAGAAATGTTTTATTTATTTAGGGGAATTGATTGTGGAAGGGAACATAAGGATCTTTTTACTCCTTTCCTTGTGTCTTTCTGATTCTGAGTCACCTCTTCTTTTCTACTGGGTTAAGAAACTAGGTTTTCTCATCTAGATATTAGAATCACGAGCTACTAGTCTGTAGTCTTATAGGAATGGTTGATCAGAGTCACATTCTTGTTTTAGAGTACTTCATGTGTAGTAATGTTTAGCCTTATCACAGAACCTTGAGTGATGATGTCGAGTTGTTCTGTTGCACCAAATTTTGCAAGATGTCTCATATTTTGAGCATTTTACTGCCGTGATGCTGCCCAAAATTTCCTAGGAATTTGGGAGGTTGTAATGCGTTTGCGCTACACTCTGCATCCTTATGTTGATGATGATTCCATCCTTGTTTTCCCATGGTTTTTATTCCTTGGGATGTCGTTAGTTACCAGAGGTTCTGTTTCTCGTAGCCAGAACCACAAAGGTGGTAGGGATGAGGAGGGTCCTCTCCAGTACGCGTCGGTGCTATACAAACGGTTTTTAACCCCTTTCCATGACGACATTTGGAACCGTCGCCTAGTGAGTGACGGCGATAGGGGGGTCCTACCCACACGACCCAGAAACCATCAGGGATATTCCCTCCTGGCACACACGCTCTGCAAAATGAGGTCATGTGCGACCAACGAGCGCTCAAATACGGAAATACGTACAATAGAGCTAAAAAATTCAATTATACATGCAGAATTGTTTCCGATCGCAAGTACATCCCACACAGTCAGTCCCTCCTAAACGTTTCCGTTTGTATGTACATACCACATAGTCGCTCCAAGGAAAACATTTTCGTTCATAGGTACGTCACACACAATATTTCCTGTTAAATCGTTTGTGATAGCGTTGCTATTGCAGACGGTATTGTCAATTTTATCGTTTGCGTTATTGAATGCATCTCACAGGGTCCATAGAAGAAACTGTGTGGAAACGTCTGTCCATCACACATAATTTTTATGTGGTAAACGTTTGGGCAAGGTGGCCTAACGCAAACATTTTTCAAGAGAAAGTCATGTGTGATTGTTCATTGATCCAACACGGTTTATTCCTAGAAACTGTGTCCGTTGCCTGAGGTCATCGCCCACGGTATTTTCTCAATAACCATTTGCAATAGCAAAACCCAATTAGCAGGCTAATTACCCTATTATTAATAATCCATTTATTAATCTAATTGACGTTCATATTAAGCACATAATATATTTCATTTCCATATTAAGGAAGCAGAATTTCATAATTGAAATACATCAGAGTACAACATGATATAACTTCAGCACTCAGCTACCCATCACACAACTGCACCAGCACCAAGTTTCACATGCAGCATCTAGAACCTTTCGAAATTAGCATCATAGACAATATATAGACAGATGCATCTCATCTGGAAAACTACTGAAGCGGAAGGCGAATATTGATCCTTCATTCATGTTGAAGGTCTTTGCAACTTTAGGCCAGTGCCTGTGGATGATTGACCATCCGTCCTTCGTCCTCTTCAGAAACACTTCAATATTGAACCGTGGGTGTTGTATGAAAACCTTCCTCGCCTCCTGACCATAGAGGTGGTTTGGGAGGTAATCATCAGTGAACTGCTTTGGAAAGGCCTGAAAACTAGGATAGGGCAAAGGAATAAAAAGGCAAGGTATAATAGTTAGTACCATCTTGTAGTGAACTGATGTCTTCTTCATTGTGCAGACAAAGATCTTGTTGTTTTTTGTCGCTAATTTCATTATCCTAACAATCTTTCTGAGTTTCTTGACTTGATTGATATTCATGGACAACTCATTTCCCCATATGCAAAAAGGGTTGAACAGTGGGTCAAAACCTCTGACAGCATGAAAACCGCTTATCATTTCCTTCTGCTCCTCGTTGGGTTCGACACTCTTACTTATCGAAAGGACTATGATATATCCCCTATACTTGTGGGTCATCAAGACTCTTTTCTGGCACCGTTGCCGGGGAGTGTAGCGCTTTTGGTAGGTGGAATTTGGTAAGGAAAAATTTATATAGTGTGCTGAAATTTACTGTCACTTGTTACTATGGAAAGTAATTCTCTGAGGAGCTTGTTTAGGGTATCTTCACCCCGTCCAGTAGAGCAAAGAGTTGCTCCTCAACCTACTGAACCTATTGAAAATGAAACTCCTTTTGAATTTCCTTCGGGTATGATGGAAAAAATTCTTAGCTAACCCTTTTACAGGAGATGGTACAAAGCATCCTGATGAGCACTTAATATATGTGGATGAAGTTTGTGGATTATTTAAGCTTGCAGGTATACCAGATGATGTTGCTAAGAAGAAGGTCTTCCCTTTATCTTTGAAGAGAGATGCATTGATATGGTATAGGCTATGTGATGATATGAGATCATGGGACTATAAAAGATTGAAGTTGGAATTTCATCAAAAGTATTACCCTATGCATCTTGTTCATCGTGATCGCAATTATATATATATATATATAATTTCTGGGCTCGCGAAGGAGAAAGCATTGCTCAAGCTTGGGGGAGGCTTAAATCAATGTTATATTCATGCCCCAATGATGAGCTCTCAAGAGAAATGATTATTCAAAATCTATATGCTCGGTTTTCTGATAACAATCGCACCATGCTCGATACTTCTTGTGCTGGCTCTTTCATGATGAAGACTAATGAATTCAGATGGAATTTATTGGATAGAATTAAATGCAACTCTGAAGATTGGGACCTCGATGAAGGTAAGGAGTCAGGTATGACACCTAAGTTTGATTGTGTTAAATATTTTATGGATACCGATATTTTCCGTAAGTTTAGCACTAAATATGGACTTGACTCTGAGATAGTAGCTTCTTTCTGTGAATCTTTTGCTACTTAGGTTGATCTCCCTAAGGAGAAGTGGTTTAAATATCATCCTCCCATAGAAGTAAAAGTAGCTGCACCTATTAAAGTTTAAGAAAAGACTGTCACTTATAATGATCCTATTGTTCCTACTTCTTATATTGAGAAACCACCTTTCCTGTTAGAATAAAGGATCATGCTAAAGCTTCAAATGTTGTTCGTAAAAGCAATATTAGAACTTATACACCTCCTTAGCAAGTTAAAGTAGAACCTAATATTGCTATTGTTAAAGATCTCTTATCTGATAATATTGATGGCTATGTTATTTAGTTCGAAGGTGAAACTGCTAGAATTGCTAAACCTTGTGATAAAGATAAACATAGACCTGTGGTAGGCATGCCTGTTATTTCTATTAAAATAGGAGATCATTGTTATCATGGCTTATGTGATATGGGTGCTAGTGCTAGTGTAATACCTATTGACTTATACGAAGAAATTAAGAATGAAATTGCACCTGTTGAGTTAGAAGATATTGATGTTACTATTAAACTTGCTAATAGAGATACTATTGCACCAATGGGAATTGTTAGAGATGTTGAAGTCTTGTGTGGGAAAACTAAATATCCTACTGATTTTCTTGTTCTTGGTTCCCCACAAGATAGTTTTTGTCCCATTATATTTGGTAGACCCTTCTTAAAAACTGTCAATGCTACCATAGACTGCACAAAGAATGTTGTTACTACTGGCTTGGATGATATGGTTCATGAGTTTAATTTCTCTAAATTTGGTAAACAACATCGTGAGGAAGAATTATCTAGTAAGGATGAAATTATTGGTGTTGCTTCTATTGCCGTGCCTCCTAGTGATCCTTTAGAACACTATTTGCTAGACCATGAAAATGATATGTTCATGAATGAAAGAAGGGAAATAGATGAAGTATTCTTTAAACAGGAACCTATTCCGCGACACAATTTGCCTCTTGAAATTTTAGGGGATCCACCTCGGGAGATCCCGTGTTTGAGCTTAAACCGTTGCCTAATAATCTTAAATATGCTTATCTTGATGAAAAGAAGATATATCCTGTTATTATTAGTGCTAACCTTTCAAAGCATGAAGAAGAAAGATTATTAAAAATTCTAAAGAAGCATCGTGCTGCTATTGGATATACTCTTGATGATCTTAAGGGCATTAGTCCCACTCTATGTCAACATAAAATAAATTTGGAAGCAGATGTCAAACCAGTTCGGGATCCTCAACGATGTTTGAATCCTAAAATGAAAGAAGTGGTAAGAAAAGAAATACTAAAGCTTCTGGAGGCAGGTATAATCTATCCCATTGCTCATAGTGAGTGGGTAAGTGCTGTCCATTGTGTCCCTAAGAAGGGAGGTATTACTGTTGTTCCTAATGATAAAGATGTATTGATTCCACAAAGACTTATCACATGTTATATGATGGTAATTGATTTCCGCAAATTAAATAAAGCTACTAAGAAAGATCATTACCCCTTACCTTTTATTGATCAAATGCTAGAAAGATTATGCAAACATACACACTATTGCTTTCTAGATGGTTATTCTGGTTTCTCTCAAATACCCGTGTCGGCTAGAGATCAATCAAAGACTACTTTTACATGCCCTTTTGGTACTTTTGCTTATAGACGTATGCCTTTTGGTTTATGTAATGCACCTGCTACCTTTCAAAGATGCATGATGGCTATATTCTCTGACTTTTGTGAAAAGATTTGTGAGGTTTTCATGGACGACTTTTCCGTCTATGGTTCCTCTTTTGATGATTGCTTGAGCAATCTTGATCGAGTTTTGCAGAGATGTGAAGAAACTAATCTTATCTTGAATTGGGAAAAGTGCCACTTTATGGTTAATGAAGGTATTGTCTTGGGGCATAAAGTTTCTGAAAGAGGTATCGAAGTTGATAAAGCCAAGGTTGATTCTATTGAAAAGATGCCATGTCCCAAGGACATCAAAGGTATAAGAAGTTTCCTTGGTCACGCCGGATTTTACAGGAGGTTCATTAAGGACTTCTCAAAAATTTCTCGACCTCTGACTAATTTATTGCAAAAAGATATACCATTTGTCTTTGATGATGATTGTGTAGAAGCATTTGAAATACTTAAGAAAGCATTAGTCACCGCACCTGTTGTTCAGCCACCTGATTGGAACCTACCCTTTGAAATTATGTGTGATGCTAGTGATTATGTTGTAGGTGTTGTTCTAGGGCAAAGAGTTGATAAGAAACTAAATGTTATTCATTATGCTAGTAAGACTCTAGACAATGCTCAAAGAAATTATGCTACTACTGAAAAAGAGATTTTAGCAGTTGTATTTGCTTGTGATAAGTTCAGATCTTATATTGTTGATTCTAAAGTAACTATTCAAAATGATCATGCTGCTATTAAATATCTTATGGAAAAGAAAGATGCTAAACCTAGACTTATTAGATGGGTTCTCTTGCTACAAGAATTTGATTTGGATATTGTTGATAGAAAGGGAGCTGAGAACCCCGTTGCAGACAACTTGTCTAGGTTAGAAAATATTCTTGATGACCCACTACCCATTAATGATAGCTTTCCTGATGAATAATTAAACGTTATAAGTACTTCTTGTAGTACTCCATGGTATGCTAATTATGCTAATTATATTGTTGCTGAGTTTATACCACCTAGCTTCACATACCAACAAAAGAAAAAGTTCTTCTATGATTTGAGACATTACTTTTGGGATGACCCACATCTTTATAAGGAAGGATTAGATGGTGTTATTAGATGTTGTGTACCTGAGCATGAACAGGAACAGATCCTACGCAAGTGTCATTCCGAGTCTTATGGAGGACACCACGCTGGAGATAGAACTGCACATAAGGTATTGCAATCTGGTTTTTATTGGCCTACTCTCTTCAAGGATGCTCGTAAGTTTGTCTTGTCTTGTGATGAATGTCAAAGAATTGGTAATATTAGTAGACGTCAAGAAATGCCTATGAATTATTCTCTTATTATTGAACCGTTTGATGTTTGGGGCTTTGATTATATGGGACCTTTTCCTGCCTCTAATGGATACACACATATTTTAGTTGCTGTTGATTACGTTACTAAGTGGGTAGAAGCTATTCCAACTAGTAGTGCTGATCATAACACTTCTATTAAAATGCTTAAGGAAGTTATTTTTCTGAGGTTTGGAGTCCCTAGATACTTAATGACTGATGGTGGTTCACACTTTATTCATGGTGCTTTCCGTAAAATGCTTGCTAAATATGATGTTAATCATAGAATTGCATCTCCTTATCACCCACAGTCTAGTGATCAAGTAGAGTTGAGCAATAGAGAGCTCAAATTAATTTTGCAAAAGACTGTTAATAGGTCTAGAAAGAATTGGTCCAAAAAATTTGATGATGCATTATGGGCTTATAGAACTGCATATAAAAATCCTATTGGTATGTCTCCGTATAAAATGGTCTATGGAAAAGCATGTCACTTACCTCTTGAACTAGAACATAAGGCGTATTGGGCTATTAAAGAGCTCAACTATGATTTTAAACTTGCCGGTGAGAAGAGGTTATTTGATATTAGCTCACTTGATGAACAGAGAACCCAAGCTTATGAAAATGCCAAGTTATTTAAAGAAAAAGTTAAAAGATGGCATGACAAAAGGATACAAAAGCATGAGTTTAATGTAGGTGATTATGTATTGCTATACAACTCTCATTTAAGATTTTTTGCAGGCAAACTTCTCTCTAAATGGGAAGGCCCCTATGTTATCGAAGAGGTCTATCGTTCCGGTGCCATAAAAATCAACAATTTCGAGGGCACAAATCCGAAAGTGGTAAACGGTCAAAGAATCAAACATTATATCTCAGGTAATCCCATAAATGTTGAAACCAATATTATTGAAACCGTAACCCCGGAGGAATACATAAGAGACACTTTCTGGAATGTTTCAGACTTCGAAAAGGAATAGGCATGTGGTACGTTAAGTAAACCGACTCCAAAACAAGTTTTAAGGCAATATTTCTCCGTTTTGAAATATTTAGAAAAATAGCAAAAATAAGTAGTATTCCAGGAAGGACACGAGGGCCCCACGAGGGTTGTTGGCATGCCCTACCCCCTGGGCGCGCCCCCTACCTCATGAGCACCTCGAGTGCCTTCCGGACTCCATTTTCTTGCACTTACGTATTTTGGTTGGTAAAAATTAATTATATATTCTCCCAAAGGTTTTGACTCCCGTATCACGCAAAAATCCTCTGTTTTCATTTCGAGTTGTCCCGTTGCAGATTAAATCAACAAGTCTTCCCAGGATTTGGAAGGAGAAAGCTATGTGGATGATTACTTAGCAAATCCAAAGGTCTATGGAGATGTGGAACACGATGGATGGACCACGGAGGAAGAAGAGGACTATGAACCCAAGGGGAAGGAGGAGACGAGCTCAGATGAAGATGAAGCACCATTACCTCAACTTGGGGACATTCACGTGGAGTTCAAAAAGTCATGTCTCCCTGATAGGGTAAAGAAACCCAAGTTCGAGTTTATCCCTTTTCGTCTCCTGCAGAAAATAAGCAGGACCTATGCAAAAAGATATTAACCCTGGAGTGGAAGATTGAGGATCTGAGGGATCAAAATGCCGTCCTCAAGCGCAAATTAAGGGAGAAGCCTAAGCCATCAACTAAGCCAACATCACCACCACCTTCTTCACCGACAAAGGAGACATAATCACATGGGTATGGGCACTCCCCTTGGCAACTGCCAAGCTTGGGGGAGGTGCCCCGGTATCATATCACAATCACAACTCCTATCATTACCTTTTTTCTTAGCTCGATCCTATTAGTAGTATCTTGATCTAGTAGAATAAAGTTTATGGCATAATCTAGTTTTGAGTTTTGCTTTATGATCTCTCTATGTAATCGAGTCCGTGAGCTATATATAATAAAGATTATTGTTGAGTCAAGGGCTTCATTTTTTTGCCATGATCTTGGGTAAATAAAAGAAAAGAGAAAAAGAACAAAAAGAAACAAAAAGTTCATATTGATCTTATTGAGAGTAATGACTTCACATAGAAAGAGTATGATGATTAAAAGTATTGGGAGTTGGCAGACATAGCTTTGGTCATTGTTGCAATTAATAGGAAGTAATAAGGAAAGAGAGGTTTTCACATATAGATATATTATCGTTGACATCTTTTATGATTGGGAGCACTCATTAAAATATGACATGCTAAAGAGTTGATGTTGGACAAGGAAGACAACATAATGATTTATGTCTTTCTTATATCTGAGATAAAGTATGTTGTCATGGATCCTCTAACTTGTTGAGCTTGCCTTTCCCCCTCGTGCTAGCCAAATTCTCAGCACCAAGTAGAAATACTACTTGTGCTTCCAAATACCCTTAAACCAGTTTTGCCACGAGAGTCCACCATATCTACCTATGGATTGAGTAAGATCCTTCAAGTAAGTTGTCATCGGTGCAAAGCAATAAAAATTGCTCTAAATATGTATGATTGATTGGTGTGGGAGAAATAAGCTTTATATGATCTTGTGATGTGGAAGTAATAAAAGCGACGGACTGCATAATAAAGGTTCATATCACAAGGGGCAATATAAAGTGACGTTCTTTCGCATTGAGATTATATATATCCAACCATAAAAGCGCATGGCAACCTCTGCTTCCCTCTACGAAGGGACTATCCTTTATTATTATCTTCTACCTTATGCAAGAGTCATGGTGATCTTCACCTTTTCTTTTTCATTTTATCCTTTGGCAAGCTTAGCATGTTGGAAAGAACATGATATATATATATCTAATTGGATGTAGGGGAGCATGAACCATTATTGTTGACATTACCCTTGAGGTAAAAGGTTGTGGGGCAAAAACTATAAGCCCCTATCCTTCTCTGTGTCTTATTAAAACTCCGTAACCACAAGTATTGCTTGAGTGTTAGCAATTATGGAGGACTAAATGATAGTTGAGTATGTGGACTTGCTTTTTAGCTCTGACATAGACTCTTTCCGATGTTATGATAAATTGCAATTGCTTCAATGACTGAGATTATAGTTTGTCGGAGCCCAATAAGGTTTATGATTTATACTTTTGCATTGTGAATAGATCATCACTTGAACATAAGTAATCATATGACAAAAGCTATATATGTTGCTGCTATGAGAATAATCACGATGCCTTCATGTCCGTATTTTATTTTTATCGACGCCTCTAGCTCTAAACATGAGGACATATTTATTGTTATCGTCTTTTCGCTTGAGGACAAGCGAGGTCTAAGCTTGGGGGAGTTGATACGTCCATTTTGCATCATGCTTTTATGTGGATATTTATCGCATTATGGACTATCATTTCACTTTATGTCACAATACTTATGGCTATTCTCTCTTATTTTACAAGGTTTACATAAGGAGGGAGAATGTCGGCAGCTGGAATTCTGGGCTGGAAAAGGAGAAAATATTAGAGACCTATTCTGCGCAACTCCAAAAGTCCTAAAACTCCACGGAACATCTTAAAATAAATAAAGAAAAATCCTCGCCAAAGATGAAGGCCAGGGGGCCCACACCCTGCTCACGAGGGTGGGGGGCGCACCCCCCTAGGGCGTGCCCCCTACCTCATGGGCCCCCTGGTGGCTCTCCAACGTCCATCTTCTCATATATGAAGTCTTTCAATGAGAAAAAAATAGGAAGGAACTTTTCGGGACGAGACTCCGCCGCCACGAGGCGGAACCTTGGAGGATCCAATCTAGAGCTCCGGCAGAGCTGTTCTGCCGGGGATACTTCCCTCCGGGAGGGGGAAATCATCACCATCGCCATCACCAACGCTCCTCTCATCGGGAGAGGGAAATCTCCATCAACATCTTCACCAGCACCATCTCATCTCCAAACCCTAGTTCATCTCTTGTATCCAATTCTTGTCTCAAAGTCCGGGATTGGTGCTAGTAGGTTGCTAGTAGTGTTGATTACTCCTTGTAGTTGATGCTAGTTGGTTTAATTGGTGGAAGATCATATGTTCAGATCCTATATGCATATTATTACCCCTCTGATTATGAACATGAATATGCTTTGTGAGTAATTACGTTCGTTCCTGAGGACAAGGGAGAAGTCTTGCTATGAGTAGTCATGTGAATTTGGTATTCGTTTGATATTTTGATAAGATGTATGTTGTCTAGCCTCTAGTGGTGTTATGTGAACGTCGACTACATAACACTTCACCATTATTTGGGCCTAGAGGAAGGCATTGGGAAGTAATAAGTAGATGATAGGTTGCTAGAGTGACAGAAGCTTAAACCCTAGTTTATGCGTTGCTTCGTAAGGGGCTGATTTGGATCCATATGTTTCATGCTATGGTTAGGTTTACCTTAATACTTTTTTTGTAGTTGCGGATTCTTGCAATAGAGGTTAATCATAAGTGGGATGTTTGTTCAAGTAAGAACATCACCCAAGCACCGGTCCACCCACATATCAAATTATCAAAGTATCGAACGCGAATCATATGAACATGATGAAAACTAGCCTGACGATATTCCCATGTGTCCTCGGGAACGCTTTTCCTATTATAAGAGTTTGTTCCGGCTTGTCCTTTGCTACAAAAAGGATTAGTCCACCTTGCTGCACTTTATTTACTTTTGTTAATTATTGCTCATTACAATTTATCCCATCACAAAACTATCTGTTACCACTTATTTCAGTACTTGCAGAGAATACCTTGCCGAAAACCGCTTATCATTTCCTTCTGATCCTCGTTGGGTTCGACACTCTTACTTAACGAAAGGACTACGATAGATCCCCTATACTTGTGGGTCATCACGCGACCCCTTAGGTTCAAGTCGGCTTGGTCGCAGTTCGGATCACCTCCGAACTGCACAGTTGGTAGCGGCCTCTAGCAAGGCATGCCGAACACCAAGCAGACTATGAAGCTGGTTAGCAAACCTGTACATCACACTTCCATTCCTTTTGCCACACGATATATGTTGTCGAGCTCAAGGCGAGTCTGTCATCCTAGTGCTAGCCCGACCTCTTTCTCGTTCTAGTGATGCCGACCACAAACCGGATTATCTCATAATCCTTATCGCATGGCCATGCTTATCCTGGTCAGATCACACAAGGGGACCAGAGTATATCTCTCCTGATCGGAGGGGCAAATCCCATCTTGCTCGACCACATCTCGTAGGATGGTTCTAGACAAACCTGAAACCTACCTTTATAACTACCCAATTATGGAGTAGCGTTTGGTTGGCCCAAAGCAAGCCTGTCACCATCCCGAGTACATGCGTCAGCTCGGGTCTTAGGACATAGAACATATGTTGTACTAGAGACTCACAGATGACATATCACCGCGTCTCATAGTTGGGTCTGTCCGACTCGGACCTTATCTCGACTCGGATCCGACTACGTCGAATCCGACCAGATCCTTCCAAGTCCATATTATCTGGTTAGCATCCAATGCTCCATGGCTAGTGAGACCAATCCATCGACCGTGTCATATGCTAGTCTAGTTGGCTGCGCGTCCACATAGCCCTTTCGACTAGGGACCTTTTAGGACAGTCATCATACAATGTATAGTCCCACAAACAAGTAACGTACTTGCTGATACACATCATTGATAATGTCCAAGGACTATCTTTATTCATAAACACATAGGCAATATCATCATACATGATTGCCTCTAGGGCATATCTCCAACATGGAAGTGATTGACACGGGAGCTCCTCTCAGTGTTCCGGTCGGTGGAGCTACTCTCAGATGAATTTTCAATGTTCTTGGGGAGCCTGTTGATAATTTGGGTCCTGTAGATAGTAGTGCAACATTCCCTATTCAGAGATCTCCACTTTCTCGGTAGTTTGGAAAGTGGCAAACTAGACAATATCACTTTTTCAGAAGTTGGAAACAAGCCGACGTTACTTTTTCAAAAGTTGTTGTGACCCATAAAAAGGCACATGATGATCACTGAACCTTTTGATAGCGATGAGTTGTTACTGAAGACTCTCGGTTTTCTTGAAACTTGGCTTTGGCTGCATTTGGGTCGCTGAACCATCTAGCGAGACAGAAGGAATTTGTCCAATAGTAACAAATGGTGCCTCCACAGGTGGACATCCATCCAACCTAGTAGTAAGCAATCCGTCAAAAGCAACCAAAATATTCCTTGGTGAATCGGTCAAAAACTTGAACTACACACATACATTTCTTTAAAAAAAGGTAAAGCAAAGAGAGATATAGCTTCCTAAAATATTTAGGGAACAGGCTGGCTTTCATGTTCATAAGTTCTCTTTATCACATACATCCATCGCTTTCATCTTTCTTGGCTTACTCAGGTGATCTAATTAATGGGCAAGCCCCACTCAAAGCAACTCAGTCCCGAAGTGTGACGCCCCCGATTCAATCGTACACTAATCATGCACGCAAATGTGTACGATCAAGATCAGGGACTCACGGGAAGATATCACAACACAACTCTAAAACATAAATAAGTCATACAAGCATCATAATACAAGCCAGGGGCCTCGAGGGCTCGAATACAAGTGCTCGATCATAGACGAGTCAGCGGAAGCAACAATATCTGAGTACAGACATAAGTTAAACAAGTTTGCCTTAAGAAGGCTAGCACAAACTGGGATACAGATCGAAAGAGGCGCAGGCCTCCTGCCTGGGATCCTCCAAACTACTCCTGGTCGTCGTCAGCGGGCAGCACGTAGTAGTAGGCACCTCCGGTGTAGTAGGGGTCGTCGTCGACGGTGGCGTCTGACTCCTGGACTCCAGCATCTGGTTGCGACAACCAGAAAGAAAGGAAAGGGGGAAAAGGGGGGAGAAAGCAACCGTGAGTACTCATCCAAAGTACTCGCAAGCAAGGAGCTACACTACATATGCATGGGTATATGTGTAAAGGGCCATATCGGTGGACTGAACTGCAGAATGCCAGAATAAGAGGGGGATAGCTAATCATGTCGAAGACTACGCTTCTGGCAGCCTCCGTCTTGCAGCATGTAGAAGAGAGTAGATTGAAGTCCTCCAAGTAGCATCTCGAAGTAGCATCTCCAAGTAGCATCTCCAGTTGCATCGCATAGCATAATCCTACCCGGCGATCCCCTCCTCATATCCCTGAGGTAGAGCGACCACCGGTTGTATCTGGCACTTGGAAGGGTGTGTTTTATTAAGTATCCGGTTCTAGTTGTCATAAGGTCAAGGTACAACTCCAAGTCGTCCTGTTACCGAAGATCACGGCTATCCGAATAGATTAACTTCCCTGCAGGGGTGCACCAACTTACCCAACACGCTTGATCTCATTTGGCCGGACACACTTTCCTGGGTCATGCCCGGCCGCAGAAGATCAACACGTCGCAGCCCCACCTAGGCAAAACAGAGAGGCCAGCACGCCGGTCTAAACCTAAGCGCACAGGGGTCTGGGCCCATCGCCCATAGCACACCTGCACGTTGCGAGGGCGGTCGAAAGCAGAACTAGCCCCCTTAATACAAGAGCAGGCTTACGTTCCAATCCAACGTGCGCCGCTCAGTCGCTGACGTCTAGAAGGCTTTGGCTGATACCATGACGTCGAGTGCCCATGTCTTTCCCACGTAGTTGGTTAGCGCGTATAGACCAAATGGCCAGACTCAGATCAAATACCAAGATCTCGTTAAGCGTGTTAAGTATCCGCGAACGCCGAACAGGGCCAGGCCCACCTGTCTCCTAGGTGGTCTCAACCTGCCCTGTCGCTCCGCCACAAAGTAACAGTCGGGGGCCATCGGGAACCCAGGCCCACCTCTACCGGGATGGAGCCACCTGTCCTTTCAGCCCCCTCATCAGAATCACTTGCGGGTACTCATCGAGCTGACCCGACTTTAGTCACCATCTGTATAGTATGTATGCATGTATAGTATATACCCGTGATCACCTCCCGAGTGATCACGGCCCCATAGTATAGCAAGGCAGACTGACAAGAATGTAGGGCAAATGATGATAAACTAGCATCCTATACTAAGCATTTAGGATTGCAGGTAAGGTATCAACAGATGTAGCAACAATGTCAGGCTATGCATCAGAATAGGATCAACGGAAAGCAGTAACAGGCTACACTACTCTAATGCAAGCAGTATAGAAGAGAATAGGCGATATCTGGTGATCAAGGGGGGGGCTTGCCTGGTTGCTCTGGCAAGAGAGAGGGGTCGTCAACTCCGTAGTCGAACTGGTCAGCAGCAGCGTCAGTCTCGTAGTCTACCGGATAGAAGAGGGGGAAGAAATAATGAATACAGAGCAAACAAAGCATCACAAAATATAACAAGGCAATACGCGGTGTTCGGTGTGCCCTAACGCGGTAGTAGGTGATACCGGTTAAGGGGGGAAACATCTGGGAAAATATCCCCGGTGTTTCGTGTTTCCGGGCAGAGGAGCCGGAGGGGGAAAGTTGTGAGTTCGATAGGATAGGGGTGTGTGGCGGACGAACGGACTGCGTATCCGGATTCGTCTCGTCGTTCTGAGCAACTTTCATGTTGAAAATATTTTAATCCGAGTTACGGATTAAAAGATATGATTTTCTAAAGATTTTATTAATTTTTAGAATTTATTTAACTATTTAATTCTAACATTATCCAGAATAGTGCATGCTGACGTCATGACGTCAGCATGACGTCAGCAATCAACAGGGAGTTGACTGGGTCAATCTGACGTGTGGGTCCCGCATGTCATACACTGTTTTAGTTAACTAACAGTTAATTAGGTTAATTAGTGATTAGGTTAACCTAATTATAATTAATTAACTTAATTAATTCCTTAATTAATTAATTAATTTTATTATTATTATTATTATTTATTTACTTTGATATTCTTTTTTTTAACGTTTTGGGGCCGTGGGGCCCCCGTGTCATAGGCCCACAGGCCTTAGCGGGTCAACGGGCGCGGGCGCTGGGCTATGCGGGTGCGGGCGCCCGAATAGGATGCAACCAGTCGGC
>NC_041392.1:600784795-600792075 GCF_002162155.2 Triticum dicoccoides | reverse complement strand
CGGGCATGTGGGTGGGCCGAGGCCCAATGGGGGGAGGCCTTTTCTGTTTTTATTTCTTTTGTTCTATTTTGTTTATTATTCCTTTTCTGTTTTCTATTTTATTTTAGCTCCTCATTTATTTTAGCTTTATAAACTATAAAAGTAGTCCCTAATTTAGCGTTAGTAATTAGCTACTGCCACATAAGTTTGGGCAACAAAATAAAATAGTTTAATATTTTATTTATTGTAAAAGGCATTCAACTAATTGTTTTTGCTACTGTTTAAAACATTTTAGAGTATTTTACACTTTTATAAAAGTGTGGTTTCTCCACCATACTTACTTATGAATTATTTGGCTCACTCCGAACATTTTAGTTTTAATATTTGAAAACTTTTGTTGTTTGCCTTTAATTAAATTTTGAATTCGAACCGGTTTCGAACTAACGCGAGATTAGCAACAATAATCAAGGTGACGTTGCATCATTAGCAGAGGTTTACTGTAGCTTAAATAACCGGGCGTCACAATTCTCCTCCACTACAAGAAATCTCGTCCCGAGATTTAAGAGGTAGTGAAAGGGGGGAAGGTTCGGTTACGAATCTAGCGGGTCTTCTCATTCTGGCTTGCTCTTCTCGAAGAGAACCGGTCCAATACATTGATGTCTTCATTTCTCTGCTTCAAGTCACCATGATCAAGTCGTCATCCTTTCTTCGGGATCTCCAACGTACTTTCGAATAGGTAAGGGGCAGCTTGGCTACGATAGAATGCTTATGAGGGAAAACAATCTGGGGTTAACCCATGAATGAGCATAAGATTATCTCTCAAGTTGAACATATAAAACACATCGAGAATACGATACGAAGGTATAATGGGAGGGTCCAAGCAGATAGATAGCTGCTCAAAGTCTGAACCAGAGTGAGAAAGGGGTTCAGAGCGGCGAGAGTAAGCATTGCGTCTGATACCAGAATAGATCACTAGGACGGTGGCCCGTGGACTACATACGAGTCCACGCGCGAGGAATAACTTTGGGAATAGGGGGTGTACAGGACAGTCAGGTTTCGATCCTGTGAAACTGTGGGTTATGGGCCCACCATGTGGTTTTTTTTAAGAGGAGCAGTGGCATCTTTCACGGTCATGATAGCAAGGCATGTCAGAGAGTACCAAGTCAGTTATGTTGGCATCAACATTGGTACCAAGGGCGAGGGACGAAAAGAACCACTTTCCTGCTCGTTGAACGAGGCGGACCAATAGGCAAGGTTCCCGTCCATCGGTGGTTACCGGAATGTCATCAACAATAGTAACAAGGTCTTACCGACAGAGTTGTACAACGAGGCGTTTGCACAAGCAGTGGATTATTACTGCTTATATCATATAGATCATAGAAAAGGTTTAAACAAACCAATGGAAGGAAAATATGATCATCAGATTAAACAGAACAATGGAAAGGAAAATATGTTTAAACATATTTTTCAAGGGTATATCCTTCCCAAGGACAAGCAGAGCAAGATATCCATGACAGGATATAAAGTAGAAAACCATTTAGGTAAGGGGGAAGGAATCTCATGATATTACCCATACAACGGTGTTAGGATAAGTGATAAATAAAATTTAGCATCGTGCTTCAAATGTTCCTGTTGAAAATCGGAGTACCATTGACATGCTTCGAGATAGCATTGACATGGTCTTCAGGTGAAGATCAGACTTTGGAAACACGAAGGATCCATCAGGAATAGCTTGTAGAATAAGTCTTACAATTTCCTCATGGAAGAATGGCTAAACTTGCTAAAAAGGATACTACAACAATAGGTCCTCCACCCAGGGGGGGGGGGTGCTAGGCATGACATCATGTTACTAGGTCATCAAAGGACCAACATCATAACTCTTGGAAAGTTGTCCCTACCATCATATCTGACCGAGATTCAGATCCGATTGGTGTCATGATACCTCAAGCTCACGATGCTTGAGGAGAAAAGGTGCGATACAAATTGATGAGATGACATCGAAGATTCTCGGGAGATGAACCATGGAAGCCAGTTCCGAAACAAGAGTTCATCGGTAAACCAATGAGAGGTTGAGGAGGTGGCTGGTGGAATCAGCGACAATTCATCGAGATTAACAAAAGATGGATTTCTACAATTATGTGAACAAAGAGATAACATTTGTCAGACCAAATGGAATAATGATGTATGCTTGAGGAAAACATACACAATTAAACATTGGTTGAAAGGTGCACCCGAAATAAGGGTTGGGTTGCACAACCAACGTCGGAATGGTGATTCAATAATCAAGACTAAGAATGAACGGCCGACCATTAACTTCAAAGCAATAGGGTTGCTAGAAGGAAAGAATCCAAACAACACCGTTCACTTGTTGGAATTAACACTGGGACCAAGAAAGAATGGTGATGGTGAGAAGTATTTCTATGTCAAGAATTCTCAAGAGGTGGAACAAATCTCAGAACATTCTTGACATAAAGGATGGTAATACTCCAAGGTAAAGAAGAACAATTGCAGGATAGCAAGGAACTCAAGGTATAAGACCAAACAAGAACAAGCTTGTGTTGGTGGGAAGGCAATAAAGTGGTCGATGATAATACAATTCATCGAGGGCAAGGATGGTATTTCTCATCATGAATTCAATTGATATCCTGGATGAGCTCAGAATGTTGATGATCACGACACCTTTGTCGCGAGAGTTCATGAAGATGTAATCGATCGGCGACGACATCAAGTCAAAGTAATGATGAAGTGAAAGGTTATTGGAACCAAGGGTACGACACAACTCGAAACCAAGCTTGTTGTTCAAGGCGAAATGGTATGAAGATGAGGATCGACGTAAGGTTAGTTCATCGTCGAAAATTGTGCTCCGAGAAGAAGGACCGGGTAGCACAGTTAAAATCATCAAGACAATGATATAGCCAAACAGGCTAGGAATGGCGTGATCGGGTACAAACTCGTACTTAAAGAAGATTACTAAGAGTTTTTGAACCGTAGTGCGGACTCGGCTCAGTTATCGGTGTCTTTGAGTGTTTAATAACTCAGAGCCCGCGAAAAATTGGAATCAGTGGGAAGGTAACACTTGATGAAGAACTCATAAGAAGTTATGCAGTTCCATGATAATCTCGAGATACTAGGGGGTAATACTCGACACAAGATCAAAGTAAAGGTTGGACTGGTGTATTGATCCATAGAAGACAATTGTTTTAACTTGTCCGAGAAATGAGATCAAAGAAGAACAATCATGGTCGGAACCACGGTTGAAAAAGGCCAGATCCTAGATTTAAGATGAACTTATACCAAAGGAATAATTTATTTAAGAGAAGCTTTAATGATAAGATCTACACCGTGTCCATGGGCATGAACACAAGTTCAAGGTCGACTCCCACTTCTCCAATGCATACCCTTTCATTCACTTCTCGCTTTCGATGAAGTTATAGCGTTGAAATTTTATTTGGCAAAATACCAGAAGAGTACGACTCGTGAAAACTTTCGAGTTCACACATTAAGGCATAGGTTCAACCCATCGGGGCATCTTAGAAACATATACCACAAGTTTCAAGAGTAAACAACACAAGCCCGAAAGCAGAGCATGGTTGGCCAAGCAGAGGATACAACTTAACAAAGGCATTATGTATCCAAGGGAAGGCTCACAAGGTATTAAATATGAAGGGCGTTGTCAGGTAAAATCCAACAATGGATCGGGCGATCCACAACGGAGCTGATGTGAGTATCGGTACTCAATCAGAGGAAGAAAGAATGCACGGGCATCATATTATAGGACAACTAAATAATTTGATGCTTAGATAACAAAGGAATTATGATTTCCAAAACAAAGGATCAGAAGCAGATGCTCTGACCAAGGATGGATAAGTTCAATAGACTTAGGGGCACAATCGACGACAATTGATTGGTCAAGAACCAGCTCATGTTCAAAAATGACGTCTGAGCCGGAAGGAGGAATTCTAGGATCTGTTTGAGGATTGCGAGCATTCGCAACAAATCGAATCAACGGACTCAAATGATAATGACAATGGATGTCAACAAGATTTCTAGACTTATGGGATTAACCATAATGCAAGTAATCAAGAATTTCAAGAGCAATAGGATGCTCAGGATTTTCGGAAGATCGAATGGTATTTCGAGGATTCGTGACATACATGCATCAACTAGGGATGAGTGGATACTCGGTAAGTGCGAGAAATTATCCGTAGGGGTATTCAGGCGACAAGGAACTGCAAGGCAGTAGGCACAAAAGGATTCTCGGAACATTAGAGAGAATTTCGGGGTATCTTGTAATAACAAGATCAACTGGGAATAAAAGTAAGAACGACAGGTGTAAGTATTTATCCATAGGGATGTTTCGATGGTAGGGAATTGCAAAAGCGACAGGCATAAGGTCTCGAGAGAATATCGGAGAGTATCTTCAAATCCTTCTGGTTCACCGAGCAATCACCTGTAGTGAGGGGTTCTCCGGGAGGAAGTAGTAACGAGATCCTAAAGTTAGATTTTAGTAAATTCATTAAACCCGAATAGACGAGAGATCGGAGTCCCAGAGTAAAGGTCGAGGAGTAAAAGATCCTAGTACCACCCAATGGCAACGTGGGCCCGTAAGGCACACAACCATGTTAGTAAAAGTTTTTGCAATGTCTAGACTTGACTTCGGCCAAGGAGTGTGGAAGGGGGATTCCTACAGGCAGTCGGCTCTGATACCAACTTGTGACGACCCCGATTCAATTGTACACTAATCATTCACGCAAATGTGTATGATCAAGATCAGGGACTCACGGGAAGATATCACAACACAACTCTAAAACATAAATAAGTCATACAAGCATCATAATACAAGCCAGGGGCCTCGAGGGATCGAATACAAGTGCTCGATCATAGACGAGTCAGCGGAAGCAACAATATCTGAGTACAGACATAAGTTAAACAAGTTTGCCTTAAGAAGGCTAGCACAAACTGGGATACAGATCGAAAGAGGCGCAGGCCTCCTGCCTGGGATCCTCCAAACTACTCCTGGTCGTCGTCAGCGGGCAGCACGTAGTAGTAGGCACCTCCGGTGTAGTAGGGGTCGTCGTCGACGGTGGCGTCTGACTCCTGGACTCCAGCATCTGGTTGCGACAACGAGAAAGAAAGGAAAGGGGGAAAAGGGGGGAGAAAGCAACCGTGAGTGCTCATCCAAAGTACTCGCAAGCAAGGAGCTACACTACATATGCATGGGTATATGTGTAAAGGGCCATATCGGTGGACTGAACTGCAGAATGCCAGAATAAGAGGGGGATAGCTAATCATGTCGAAGACTACGCTTCTGGCAGCCTCCGTCTTGCAGCATGTAGAAGAGAGTAGATTGAAGTCCTCCAAGTAGCATCTCCAAGTAGCATCTCCAAGTAGCATCTCCAGTCGCACCGCATAGCATAATCCTACCCGGCGATCCCCTCCTCATATCCCTGAGGTAGAGCGACCACCGGTTGTATCTGGCACTTGGAAGGGTGTGTTTTATTAAGTATCCGGTTCTAGTTGTCATAAGGTCAAGGTACAACTCCAAGTCGTCCTGTTACCGAAGATCACGGCTATTCGAATAGATTAACTTCCCTGCAGGGGTGCACCAACTTACCAACACGCTTGATCTCATTTGGCCGGACACACTTTCCTGGGTCATGCCCGGCCGCGGAAGATCAACACGTCGCAGCCCCACCTAGGCAAAACAGAGAGGCCAGCACGCCGATCTAAACCTAAGCGCACAGGGGTCTGGGCCCATCGCCCATAGCACACCTGCACGTTGCGAGGGCGGTCGAAAGCAGAACTAGCCCCCTTAATACAAGAGCAGGCTTACGTTCCAATCCAACGCGCGCCGCTCAGTCGCTGACGTCTAGAAGGCTTCGGCTGATACCACGACGTCGAGTGCCCATATCTTTCCCACGTAGTTGGTTAGCGCGTATAGACCAAATGGCCAGACTCAGATCAAATACCAAGATCTCGTTAAGCGTGTTAAGTATCCGCGAACGCCGAACAGGGCCAGGCCCACCTGTCTCCTAGGTGGTCTCAACCTGCCCTGTCGTTCCGCCACAAAGTAACAGTCGGGGGCCGTCGAGAACCCAGGCCCACCTCTACCGGGATGGAGCCACCTGTCCTTTCAGCCCCCTCATCAGAATCACTTGCGGGTACTCATCGAGCTGACCCGACTTTAGTCACCATCTGTATAGTATGTATGCATGTATAGTATATACCCGTGATCACCTCCCGAGTGATCACGGCCCCATAGTATAGCAAGGCAGACTGACAAGAATGTAGGGCAAATGATGATAAACTAGCATCCTATACTAAGCATTTAGGATTGCAGGTAAGGTATCAACAGATGTAGCAACAATGTCAGGCTATGCATCAGAATAGGATCAACGGAAAGCAGTAACAGGCTACACTACTCTAATGCAAGCAGTATAGAAGAGAATAGGCGATATCTGGTGATCAAGGGGGGGCTTGCCTGGTTGCTCTGGCAAGAGAGAGGGGTCGTCAACTCCGTAGTTGAACTGGTCAGCAGCAGCGTCAGTCTCGTAGTCTACCGGATAGAAGAGGGGGAAGAAATAATGAATACAGAGCAAACAAAGCATCACAAAATATAACAAGGCAATACGCGGTGTTCGGTGTGCCCTAACGCGGTAGTAGGTGATACCGGTTAAGGGGGGAAACATCCGGGAAAATATCCCTGGTGTTTCGTGTTTCCGGGCAGAGGAGCCGGAGGGGGAAAGTTGCGAGTTCGATAGGTTAGGGGTGTGTGGAGGACGAACGGACTGCGTATCCGGATTCGTCTCGTCGTTCTGAGCAACTTTCATGTTGAAAATATTTTAATCCGAATTACGGATTAAAAGATATGATTTTCTAAAGATTTTATTAATTTTTAGAATTTATTTAACTATTTAATTCTAACATTATCCAGAATAGTGCATGCCGACGTCATCATGACGTCAGCATGACGTCAGCAATCAACAGGGAGTTGACTGGGTCAATCTGATGTGTGGGTCCCGCATGTCATACACTGTTTTAGTTAACTAACAGTTAATTAGGTTAATTAGTGATTAGGTTAACCTAATTATAATTAATTAACTTAATTAATTCCTTAATTAATTAATTAATTAATTAATTTTATTATTATTATTATTATTATTATTTATTTTGATATTCTTTTTTTTTACGTTTTGGGGCCGTGGGGCCCCCGTGTCATAGGCCCACAGGCCTTAGTGGGTCAACGGGCGCGGGCGCTGGGCTATGCGGGTGCGGGCGCCCGAACAGGATGCAACCAGTCG
>NC_041392.1:600775052-600783685 GCF_002162155.2 Triticum dicoccoides | reverse complement strand
CGGGCATGTGGGTGGGCCGAGGCCCAATGGGGGGAGGCCTTTTCTGTTTTTATTTCTTTTGTTCTATTTTGTTTATTATTCCTTTTCTGTTTTCTATTTTATTTTAGCTCCTCATTTATTTTAGCTTTATAAACTATAAAAGTAGTCCCTAATTTAGCGTTAGTAATTAGCTACTGCCACATAAGTTTGGGCAACAAAATAAAATAGTTTAATATTTTATTTATTGTAAAAGGCATTCAACTAATTGTTTTTGCTACTGTTTAAAACATTTTAGAGTATTTTACACTTTTATAAAAGTGTGGTTTCTCCACCATACTTACTTATGAATTATTTGGCTCACTCCGAACATTTTAGTTTTAATATTTGAAAACTTTTGTTGTTTGCCTTTAATTAAATTTTGAATTCGAACCGGTTTCGAACTAACGCGAGATTAGCAACAGTAATCAAGGTGATGTGGCATCATTAGCAGAGGTTTACTGTAGCTTAAATAACCGGGCGTCACACGAAGCTCTTTCTTCTAAATGCGGATTCAATAGCATCGATGACGAAAGAAAAGGATATTCAATCCACTTGTTGTCTTGTGGGCCTGCTTCTTTTGGTTCTTTCTCTTCTTTTTCAGAGGTCTGTGAGTTCGTCACGCATAGAAATCATTTTTTAGCCAAAGGGTGAATTTATCACTCGCTTCTGGTTCCAATGGATATGGGTTAGGTGGATGGAGTCTTCCTTATTGAAGTGGGCAAGGCAAGCAGCTCCTCTTGAATAGGGGCATCAACCCAGGAAGAATTTATTCTAGGGTTTTTGCTAATCTATGATCAACCTCCTTTCATAATACTCTCTACCCCCAGGGGAAGTCGAATGCCCGCTGCCTCCTTGATAGAGAGATGTCCTGAACCACTAGACGATAGGGGCATCCCTAGACGATAGGGCATTGAATTCAGCATTATTCCAAGACTCCTATTTCAAAGTCTATCTTTTAAGGGAAAAATGAAAACAAAAGTAACCCTTCTTTTACCATTCCCTCTCTATTGCATGGGTGGAAGAACTAAAATAAAGGATTCTGAAAAAATGGACCTTCGAAATCCAATTTTATGTGTAGCGCAAAGGAGTTGCGATTTCTTCTTATTCCTATAGAACATCTAGTAACAAGAATATGAAATCGTAAATAGCGAAAAATTCTTGTCTTGCGCGGTCTAAGTCTAAGGAAATAAAAATATTCGCTTATACAATTTCATCTACATCGAATCTAATTCGAATCCCTTGGAAAAAATAAGAACAACACCTACATTCAACCCTCCCTTTTTTCCATTAGCAAGAACTTGTTTCAATTGCATATCAAAAGGAATTCGAAGAACTGCTTCAAATATAGTATCGAGAATCACAACTTGGGGAATTTCAATATCGACGGGCTTCCTAGCTAAATGGCAATTGGCACATACAATTTGTCCAGTTGCTTCTCGTGAGTTTTCATAACCCTGCTGCGCAAAAATGGGATATGCATTTGAAATAGATGTCCGAATTATTACATATATCATGATCGATAGAAAAATTGATCGAGTTATCTGTTCCTTTATGCCCAAGTTTCCTTAGGATCCCAATTCCAATAGGATCCCCAGGCCTCATTAGACCATACTGCTCCACAAGGAATACCTATGGTTAAAAGGGTAAATCCTAGGCTAATGACAGGATAACTCCAATAATCCAAACGCTCCATTAATTGATATCTGTAATAATTTGGTAATGAAGGGTCAAAGGTTCTTTTTAATGGGTTACAGAAGGGAAGGAAGAAAGAAATACCGAAGCAGATTCACTATAAAAAAGAAGAAATTGATACCATTCATTCCAGTTTATTTGATACCCACTTAAAGTTTCTATCAAACCATGTCTTTTTCTTCGAACGTCAATCTCATAGGAATTTCAATTGGAAGTGTGGTATTGAAGGGTGAAGCCTTTACAATTTGACTTGTTTCTTTGAATATAACATAATATTGACTGCGCACTTCAAAAGATGATGGTGTATTCTGAGGATCAGTCCGTTTTTTATTGACTTTGCAAATTGATAAATTTGGATGATTCAAAGAATGATTCTTCCCGCCATCCCACCCAATGAAGTGTTAGGATTATTTTCAATAAAATCCTATGGAATCATGGGTTCTGTCGTTCCCACTGCTTCTCCTTGAATGGTTATGTCTGAATCCCGCAATGGAGCTTCCAAAAAATTTCTTTCTGAGTTAATTTTCTCAGTTTTATTAACCCGGGCGACTCTTTATTATTGCTTTAAATCTTCTTATTTTAACCTTTTGATTTATTTCTATATTAAGGATAGACTGACAAAGTTGGCCTAATTTATTAGTTTTCACTAACCCTAGAATCTTTCCCTTGATAAAAAAATTATGTCCTCTCGAGCTCCATCATGTGCTATGTTACTTAAACCCATCACAAATTTGGTTTAGAACGAATAGAACAGGCTATGTCGAGCCAAGAGCATTTTCATTACTATGGAAAGTGATGGATAGCAAAATCTACAATAGATCATGTCCTTCAAGTCGCACGTTGCTTTCTACCACATCGTTTTAAACGAAGTTTTACAACAAACATTCCTTGACCCCGCACACCAGGTTTGACTCTGGCTGGCTTGTTGACCTACTGACGCAGTTGTGAGACAGTGCTGACATCGTAAATGTTATTCTGTTTTTTATAAATCAGAAATGATTTACTAAATTCTAGAAAATCTTCAAAACTTGAAATCGTAGAATTTCAACCGTATCTCAAAATGAAATAATCTATATATGAAAAATTATTAGAAAAATCCAAAGAATCCATCTCTACCATTTCCATGCATGAAAAACCAACTTATACCTACTGCATAAGTGAAAACCTCTAAATGACATCTTAAATGCTTAACTTTGGAGGTGCATTTGAATCATTAGTTCAAATGGACTTCATCTAAATTGAATGTTAGATGCATTAGCTCAAACCACAACATATCTCCATGCCATGATCATGCATCTAAATTGATCAACTTATACCTTTCCGGTACTATTCTCCTCGATAGGTTCTTCCTCTGTGAGTGGCACTAACTACCTATCTGAGGAGCAGTGCTATCATGTTGATAATCCAGGCAAGCAAACCCCCTTGGTCATTTTGATACAATCCCACTCTCTCGCTCCTGCTCTCTTTTTTATTGCATTAGGACAACAATGATTCAACTGTTACTTGTTGCGGTAGTTGAACCCATTCCTCTGCATGACCTGTCATTGTCACAATAAATAGTTAAACCTTCCTAGCATGATTAGGAGTTGCGTCAGCCATGTTCCGGCTTCATCCATGACACTCTTGCTACTGCTTAGAGTTGTGTCAAGTCTAATTCATCTGGGAATAAATTGGAATGTTGTGATCATGTTCTGATGTTGAGAGCTAAGTGTGTGGACACAATTTGGTAAAGGAAGCGATGAGAGGCCTTATAGGAGTACATGGTGGGTTGTCTCATTGAAACTGTCCTTAACAACTAAGTTCTATGTTTGTTATCCAAGAATAGTTACTACCACATATTGGGCGCAAAACCCATGGACCTTCTCGGTTTATTAATCGCCTCGATCTCCGTCTAGGAGTTGCAACGAGTTTTTGGTGTTTGTATGTCATGATATTTGCCTATCAAGTGGCACCCCAGTACCGACGAGCTTCAGCCAGACTAGGCACCATGGCCCTATGTACCTAGCGTAGTTTCATTCAGCGAGGTGGGCTTGGGAACCCTGCACACATCATTTGGGGTCGTAATGAAAACTTTGGTTGGACTTCCCGTGCGGGTTCAGCCTCTGATAGGCGATAAACCTGGACTAGAGTCTTATGTGGTTAGGCAGGTTGTGGCCGACACCCTCGCTAGGCTTTCGCTTGAAGGCATTCCTGAGATATATAGGGTGTGTTTGGTAGCATGTATGGGCTTAGCCTAGTTGTTCTCCTCTAATACATGCTCAGTGTAGACACGCTGAGTCCATGCGTTTGCTGTTGTTTGGCAGCGGTATATGCACCGACACATACCGAGCTGAGACTTTGTTTCACAGCCTACATGTGTTTAGACATGTCGAACACTTCTAAATTTCAAATATTTTTTTAAATTGTGAACAAAACTTAAAAAATGTGAACAAAAATTTAAATATATTTTGAAATTTTAAACTTCTATTTAAAAGTTAAACACAATTTGAAATTCAAAAGATTTTTCAAAATTTAAATAAAATTTAAAATTCTAACCATTTTTTGAAAATGTAAGCATATTTTGAAAGTCTGAAGTTTTTTTTAAGAAATTTAATTTTGATTTTTTTTAAAATGAAACAAAATTTGAAATTCTGAACATTTTTTGAAATTTAGATGAAAAATTATATACTAAATATTTTTTGAAATTTAAAGAAAAGTTGAAATTCTGAAAGTTTTTGAAAATTTAAATAAAATACGAAATCGTGAATAGTTTTTTGAAAATTGAGACAATTTTGAAATTCTGGACATTTAAAAAAATGCAGTGTTAAACCTTTTCAAAAGTTTAAACAAATTCTGAATATTTTTTGAAAATTTAAACAAAATTTGAAATTATGATTTTTTTTAAATTCAAACATATCTGGACGTGGTCTGGTGGGTGGGGACGAGGGTCGCGACCAACATGGCTGCCTCCATGCACCCTCTTTGGGGTGCATTTAAACAGAATTTGAAATTCTAAACATTTTTGACAATTTAAACAAAATTAGGAGTTCTGAATATATTTTGAAAATTTAAAAAATTTTGAAATTCTGAACATTTTCGATTTTTTTGAAATTTTAAACTTTTTCAAAAATCTATTTTTTTTTGAAATTCTGAATATTTTTTGAAAATTTATACAAAATTTGAAATTATGAACATTTTGTTTAAATTTAAACATATCTGGACGTGGTCTCGTGGGTGGGGACGAGCATCGGGGCCAGCATGGCTGCCTCCATGCACCCTCTCTGGGGTGCATGAGGTGGGCATGGCTGAGGGCCCTTTTTGTGCATCAGTTGGGCATAGCCTAGGTGATCCCATGCACCCTACCAAATAAGCAAAAGTGGGTCAGATTGGGAACTTTTGCCCTCATGCACTCTCCATGCGCCCTATCAAACACACCCATAGTGGTGTACGAACTACTTGGAGACTTATATGGTTCATAGACAACTTTAAGTGGATACTCTAAAATGCGGAAGATAAGTGTGAGTGCTATGGATGGACTTCTCGTAGGGAGACGGGAGAGGATTCATAGTGGTGTATTGTTGTGGTGACTATGTGGACTCGTGTCCGCTCTCTTACCTCAAAAAATTACTGGTAGTCATAGTACATGATAGCCACTAAGTCAAAGCTAGCTTGCTGCAGTTAAACCCCACAACAAGCTTCATTGATACTTGCTACCTATTGAGCACTGCGTTGGATATCCCCGAAGAGGAAGGGATGATGCAGCAAAGTAGCGTAAGTATTTCCCTCAATTTTTGAGAACCAAGGTATCAATCCAGTAGGAGGCTACGCTTGAGTCCCTCGTACCTACACAAAAACAATAGCTCAACGCAACCAACGCGCTTAGGGGTTGTCAATCCCTTCACGGTCACTTACGAAAGTGAGATCTGATAGAGATGATAAATAATATTTTTGGTATTTTTGATATAGAGATGCAAAGTAAATAAAGTAAAGGCAAAACAATAATAAAGTGATGGAGATTGATATGATGAGAAAGAGACCCGGGGGCCATAGGTTTCACCACTAGCTTCTCTCAAGAGCATAAGTATTCTACGGTGGGTGAACAAATTACTATTGAGCAATTGACAGAATTGAGCATAGTTATGAGAATATCTAGGTATGATCATGTATATAGGCATCACGTCCGAGACAAGTAGACCGAAATGATTCTGCATCTACTACTATTACTCCACTCATCGACCGCTATCCAGCATGCATCTAGAGTATTAAGTTAAAAACAGAGTAATGCCTCCTCGGGCTGCCGTGCCCACTGCCGCCCAGGCCCGGCCTTCGCTCTGGCGCCCGCACGCCCCAGCCACCGAGCGGGCTGGTGCCCGCACCCGTTTGCCAGCGCCCGTTTGGCCCCTTTCGGCCATTGGCAGCGGGACCCCACCCCCCAGAACGGATTAATAAAAAAAAGGAATTAAAAAGTTAATAATAATATATTAAAAATAAATAATAAATAAAATTATTAAATTAATTAATTAATTAAAGGATTAATTAACTTAATTAATCTTGCTTAATTAACCTAATTAATTAACTAAACTAATTAATCCTGATTAGATTAGCCTAAGCAGATAATTAAACCCTAGTTAACCTAACAGTGTATGACAGGTGGGTCCCACCCAGTCAACCCCTGTTGACTGGTGATGATAGCATGACATCATGCTGATGTCATAAATCCAAATTTTCGAATTAAATTAAATAATTAATTAAATTTCAGAAATTAATAAAATCTTTAGAAAATCATATCTTTTAATCCGTAACTCGGATTAAAATATTTTCAACATGAAAGTTGCTCAGAACGACGAGACGATTCCGGATACGCAACCCGTTCGTCCGTCACACCCTCCTAACCTATCAAACTCGCAACTTTTCCCCCCTCCGGCTCCTTTGCCCGAAAACGCGAAACACCGGGGATACTTTCCCGGATGTTCCCCCCCTTCACCGGTATCACCTCCTACTGCGTTAGGTCACCTCTAGCACCGCGTATTGCCATGTTACGCTTTGTGATGCTTTGATTGCTCTGTTATTTATTGTGTTCCCCCTCCGTTACTTCTTTCCGGTAGACACCGAGACCGGCGCCGCTGTTGGGTGCCCCGATCGACTATGTTGTTGACGACCCCTCTCTCTTGCCAGAGCAACCAGGCAAGCCCCCCCTTTGATCACCAGATATCGCCTATTCTCCTCTATACTGCTTGCATTAGAGTAGTGTAGCATGTTACTGCTTTCGTTAATCCTATTCTGATGCATAGCCTGACATTGTCGCTACATCTGTTGATACCTTACCTGCAATCCTAAATGCTTAGTATAGGATGCTAGTTTAACATCATTGGCCCTACATTCTTGTCAGTCTGCCTTGCTATACTATCGGGCCGTGATCACTTGGGAGGTGATCACGGGTATATACTATACATACATACATACTATACAGATGGTGACTAAAGTCGGGTCAGCTCATTGAGTACCCGCAAGTGATTCTGACGAGGGGGCTGAAA
The DNA here is from genome assembly GCF_002162155.2 of Triticum dicoccoides. Lineage (NCBI taxonomy): Eukaryota > Viridiplantae > Streptophyta > Magnoliopsida > Poales > Poaceae > Triticum > Triticum dicoccoides. The sequence continues at coordinate 600,776,462 of NC_041392.1, read as the reverse complement.
GGGCAGGTGGCTCCATCCAGGTAGTGGTGGGCCTGAGTTCCCGACGGCCCCCGACTGTTACTTTGTGGCGGAGCGACAGGGCAGGTTGAGACCACCTAGGAGACAGGTGGGCCTGGCCCTGTTCGGCGTTCGCGTATACTTAACACGCTTAACGAGATCTTGGTATTTGATCTGAGTCTGGCTACTGGCCTATACGCACTAACCATCTACGCGGGAGTAGTTATGGGTATCCCGACGTCGTGGTATCAGCCGAAGCACTTCAGACGTCAGCGACGGAGCGGCGCGCGCCGGATTGGAACGTAAGCCTGCTCTTGTATTAAGGGGGCTAGTTCCGCTTTCGGCCGCGTACGCAACGTGCAGGTGTGCTATGGGCGATGGGCCCAGACCCCTGTGCGCTTAGGTTTAGACCGGCGTGCTGGCCTCTCTGTTTTGCCTAGGTGGGGCTGCGACGTGTTGATCTTCCGAGGCCGGGCATGACCCAGGAAAGTGTGTCCGGCCAAATGGGATCGAGCGTGTTGGGGAATGTGGTGCACCCCTGCAGGGAAGTTAATCTATTCGAATAGCCGTGATCTTCGGTAACAGGACGACTTGGAGTTGTACCTTGACCTTATGACAACTAGAACCGGATACTTAATAAAACACACCCTTCAAAGTTCCACAGACAACCCGGTGATCGCTTTTCCGCAGGGCGACGAGGAGAGGATCGCCGGGTAGGTTTATGCTATGCGATGCTACTTGGAGATGCTATTTGGAGATGCTACTTGGAGGACTTCAGTCTGCTCTCTTCTACATGCTGCAAGACGGAGGCTGCCAGAAGCGTAGTTTTCGACAGGATTAGCTACCCCCCTCTTATTCTGGCATTCTGCAGTTCAGTCCACTGATATGGCCTCCTTACACATATACCCATGCATATGTAGTGTAGTTCCTTGCTTGCGAGTACTTTGGATGAGTACTCACGGTTGCTTTCTCCCCCCTTTTCCCCCTTTCCTTTCTTTCTGGTTGTCGCAACCAGATGCTGGAGTCCAGGAGCCAGACGCCACCGTCGACGACGACCCCTACTACACCGGAGGTGCCTACTACTACGTGCTGTCCGCTGACGACGACCTGGAGTAGTTAGGAGGATCCCAGGCAGGAGGCCTGCGCCTCTTTCGATCTGTATCCCAGTTTGTGCTAGCCATCTTATGGCAACTTGTTTAACTTATGTCTGTACTCAGATATTGTTGCTTCCGCTGACTCGTCTATGATCGAGCACTTGTATTCGAGCCCTCGAGGCCCCTGGCTTGTATTATGATGCTTGTATGACTTATTTTATTTGTAGAGTTGTGTTGTGATATCTTCCCGTGAGTCCCTGATCTTGATCGTACACATTTGCGTGCATGATTAGTGTGCGGTCAAATCGGGGGCGTCACA
>NC_041392.1:600756278-600770058 GCF_002162155.2 Triticum dicoccoides | reverse complement strand
GTCCCATCGCCGCGCCCGCCTCTGCGTGGTCGCGCCCTGTCGCGGCTACCGCACGCCCGCGCGCGCCTTCCCCTCTGCCGCCGTGGTCACCGCTCGCATCCCGCGCCCGCCTCCGCCTGGGGTTGTGCCCCCCTTGCTCCGCGGTCTGCTCTGCTGCTGCTCATCGGCGATGCCGCGGCCCTCCTCCGCCTCCCTGCCGCCGGCCCCTCCTCGGGCTGCCGTGCCCACTGCCGCCCAGGCCCGGCCTTCGCTCGGGCGCCCGCACGCCCCAGCCACCGAGCGGGCTGGTGCCCGCACCCGTTTGCCAGCGCCCGTTTGGCCCCTTTCGGCCATTGGCAGCGGGACCCCACCCCCAGAACGGATTAATAAAAAAAAAGGAATTAAAAAGTTAATAATAATATATTAAAAATAAATAATAAATAAAATTATTAAATTAATTAATTAATTAAAGGATTAATTAACTTAATTAATCTTGCTTAATTAACCTAATTAATTAACTAAACTAATTAATCTTGATTAGATTAGCCTAAGCAGATAATTAAACCCTAGTTAACCTAACAGTGTATGACAGGTGGGTCCCACCCAGTCAACCCCTGTTGACTGGTGATGACAGCATGACATCATGCTGATGTCATAAATCCAAATTTTCGAATTAAATTAAATAATTAATTAAATTTCAGAAATTAATAAAATCTTTAGAAAATCATATCTTTTAATCCGTAACTCGGATTAAAATATTTTCAACATGAAAGTTGCTCAGAACGACGAGACGATTCCGGATACGCAACCCGTTTGTCCGCCACACCCTCCTAACCTATCAAACTCGCAACTTTTCCCCCCTCCGGCTCCTTTGCCCGAAAACACGAAACACCGGGGATACTTTCCCGGATGTTCCCCCCCTTCACCGGTATCACCTCCTACTGCGTTAGGTCACCTCTAGCACCGCGTATTGCCATGTTACGCTTTGTGATGCTTTGATTGCTCTGTTATTTATTGTGTTCCCCCTCCGTTACTTCTTTCCGGTAGACACCGAGACCGGCGCCGCTGCTGGGTGCCCCGATCGACTACGTTGTTGACGACCCCTCTCTCTTGCCAGAGCAACCAGGCAAGCCCCCCCTTTGATCACCAGATATCGCCTATTCTCCTCTATACTGCTTGCATTAGAGTAGTGTAGCATGTTACTGCTTTCGTTAATCCTATTCTGATGCATAGCCTGACATTGTCGCTACATCTGTTGATACCTTACCTGCAATCCTAAATGCTTAGTATAGGATGCTAGTTTAACATCATTGGCCCTACATTCTTGTCAGTCTGCCTTGCTATACTATCGGGCCGTGATCACTTGGGAGGTGATCATAGGTATATACTATACATACATACATACTATACAGATGGTGACTAAAGTCGGGTCAGCTCATTGAGTACCCGCAAGTGATTCTGACGAGGGGGCTGAAAGGGCAGGTGGCTCCATCCAGGTAGTGGTGGGCCTGAGTTCCCGACGGCCCCCGACTGTTACTTTGTGGCGGAGCGACAGGGCAGGTTGAGACCACCTAGGAGACAGGTGGGCCTGGCCCTGTTCGGCGTTCGCGGATACTTAACACGCTTAACGAGATCTTGGTATTTGATCTGAGTCTGGCTACTGGCCTATACGCACTAACCATCTACGCGGGAGTAGTTATGGGTATCCCGACGTCGTGGTATCAGCCGAAGCACTTCAGACGTCAGCGACGGAGCGGCGCGCGCCGGATTGGAACGTAAGCCTGCTCTTGTATTAAGGGGGCTAGTTCCGCTTTCGGCCGCGTACGCAACGTGCAGGTGTGCTATGGGCGATGGGCCCAGACCCCTGTGCGCTTAGGTTTAGACCGGCGTGCTGGCCTCTCTGTTTTGCCTAGGTGGGGCTGCGACGTGTTGATCTTCCGAGGCCGGGCATGACCCAGGAAAGTGTGTCCGGCCAAATGGGATCGAGCGTGTTGGGGAATGTGGTGCACCCCTGCAGGGAAGTTAATCTATTCGAATAGCCGTGATCTTCGGTAACAGGACGACTTGGAGTTGTACCTTGACCTTATGACAACTAGAACCGGATACTTAATAAAACACACCCTTCAAAGTTCCACAGACAACCCGGTGATCGCTTTTCCGCAGGGCGACGAGGAGAGGATCGCCGGGTAGGTTTATGCTATGCGATGCTACTTGGAGATGCTATTTGGAGATGCTACTTGGAGGACTTCAGTCTGCTCTCTTCTACATGCTGCAAGACGGAGGCTGCCAGAAGCGTAGTCTTCGACAGGATTAGCTACCCCCCTCTTATTCTGGCATTCTGCAGTTCAGTCCACTGATATGGCCTCCTTACACATATACCCATGCATATGTAGTGTAGTTCCTTGCTTGCGAGTACTTTGGATGAGTACTCACGGTTGCTTTCTCCCCCCTTTTCCCCCTTTCCTTTCTTTCTGGTTGTCGCAACCAGATGCTGGAGTCCAGGAGCCAGACGCCACCGTCGACGACGACCCCTACTACACCGGAGGTGCCTACTACTACGTGCTGTCCGCTGACGACGACCTGGAGTAGTTAGGAGGATCCCAGGCAGGAGGCCTGCGCCTCTTTCGATCTGTATCCCAGTTTGTGCTAGCCATCTTATGGCAACTTGTTTAACTTATGTCTGTACTCAGATATTGTTGCTTCCGCTGACTCGTCTATGATCGAGCACTTGTATTCGAGCCCTCGAGGCCCCTGGCTTGTATTATGATGCTTGTATGACTTATTTTATTTGTAGAGTTGTGTTGTGATATCTTCCCGTGAGTCCCTGATCTTGATCGTACACATTTGCGTGCATGATTAGTGTGCGGTCAAATCGGGGGCGTCACACCCATGGCAAGAACAACCAATCTAGTAGGCCAAACCAAACCGATAATTCGAAGAGACTTGCAAAGATAACCAATCATACATAAAAGAAGTCAGAGAAGATTGAAATATTATTCATAGATAAACTTGATCATAAACCCACAATTCATCGATCTCAACAAACACACCGCAAAAAGAAGATTACATCGAATAGATCTCCACGAGAGAGGGGGAGAACATTGTATTGAGATCCAAAAGAGAGAAGAAGCCATCTAGCTACTAGCTATGGACCCATAGGTTTGAAGTAAACTACTCACACTTCATCGGAGGGGCTTGGCTGATGATGTAGAAGCCCTCCGTGATCGATGCCCCCTCCGGCGGAGCTCCGGAACAGGCCCCAAGATGGGATCTCGTGGATATAGAAAGTTGCGGTGGTGGAATTAGGTTTTTGGCTCCGCCACTGATCGTTTGGGGGTACGTGGATATATAGGAGGAAGAAGTACGTCGGTGGAGCTTCGAGGGGCCCACAAGGCAGGGGGCGCGCCCTAGGGGGCGCCCCTACCCTCGTGACCACCTCATGGCTTTCTCGATAGAGGGTCCAAGTCTCCTGGATCTTATCTGATGAGAAAATCACATTTCCGAAGGTTTCATTCCGTTTGGACTCCATTTGATATTCCTTTTCTTCGAAACCCTAAAACAGGCAAAAACAACAATTCTGGGCTGGGCCTCCGGTTAATAGGTTAGTCCCCAAAATAATATAGCAGTGGATAATAAATCATAATAATGTTTAAAACAGTAGATAATATAGCATGGAGCAATCAAAAATTATAGATACGTTGGAGATGTATCAAGCATCCCCAAGCTTAATTCCTACTCGTCCTGGAGTAGGTAAATGATAAAAACAGAATTTTTGATGCGTAGTGCTACTTGGCATAATTTTAATGTAATTCTTCTTAATTGTGGTATGAATAGTAAGTTCCGAAAGATTCAAGACAAAACTTCATATTGACATAAAATGATAATACTTCAAGCATACTAACTAAGCAATTATGTCTTCTCAAAATAACATGGACAAAGAAAGTTCATCCCAACAAAATCATATAGTTTAGTCATGTTTCATTTTCGTCACACAAGAATGCTATCATCATGCACAACCCTGATGACAAGCCAAGAAATTGTTTCATACTTTAGTAATCTCAAACCTATAAACTTTCACGCAATATATGAGCGTGAGCCATGGACATAGCACTATGGGTGGAATAGAATATAATGAAGGGGGGTTATGTGGAGAAGACAAAAAAGGAGAAAGTCTCACATCAACGAGGCTAATCAATGGGCTATGGAGATGCCCACCGATTGATGTTAATGCAGGGAGTAGGGATTGCCATGCGACAGATGCACTAGAGCTATAAATGCATGAAAGCTCAACAAAAGAAACTAGTGGGTGTGCATCCAACTTGCTTGCTCACGAAGACCTAGGGCACTTGAGGAGGCCCATTGTTGGAATATACAAGCCAAGTTCTATAATGAAAAATTCCCAGTAGCATATGAAATAGATAACATGAGAGACTCTCTACTATGAAGATCATGGTGCTACTTTGAAGCACAAGTGTGGTAAAAGGATAGATACATTGTCCCTTCTCTCTTTTTCTCTCATTTTTTGGGCGTTCTCTTTTTTATGGCCTTTCTCTGTTTTTATTTATTCCTCACTTGGGATAATGCTCTAATAATGATGGTCATCACACTTCTATTTATTTACAACTCAATGATTACAACTCGATACTAGAACAAAGATGACTCTATGTGAATGCCTCCGGTGGTGTACCGCGATATGCAATGAACCAAGAGTGACATGTATGAAAGAATTGTGAACGATGGCTTTGCCACAAATACTATGTCAACTACATAATCATGCTAAGCAATATGATAATGATGAATGTGTCATGATGAACGGAATGATGGAAAGTTGCATGGCAGTATATCTCGGAATGGCTATGGAAATGCCATAATAGGTAGGTATGGTGGCTGTTTTGAGGAAGATATAAGGAGGTTTATGTGTGAAAGAGTGTATCATATCACGGGGTTTGGATGCACCGGCGAAGTTTGCGCCAACTCTCAATGTGAGAAAGGGCAATGCACGGTACCAAAGAGGCTAGCAAGGATGGAAGGGTGAGAGTGCGTATAATCCATGGACTCAACATTAGTCATAAAGAACTCACATACTTATTGCAAAAATCTACAAGTCATCAAAAACCTCGGCACTACGCGCATGCTCCTAGGGGGATAGATTGTTAGGAAAAGACCATCGCTCGTCCCCGACCGCCACTCATAAGGAAGACAATCAAACAACACCTCATGTTTCAAATTTGTTGCATAATGTTTACCATACGCGCATGCTACGGGACTTGCAAACCTCAACACAAGTATTTCTAAATTTCACAACTACTCACCTAGCATGACTTTGATATTATTACCTCCATATCTCAAAACAATCATCAAGCATCAAACTTTTCTTAGTACTCAACACACTCATACAAAAGTTTTATTATTAATCTTGCATACCAAGCATACTAGGATTTTAAGAAAATTACCATGCTATTAAGACTCTCAAAATAATCTAAGTGAAGCATGAGAGAACAATAGTTTCTATAAAACAAATCCACCACCGTGCTCTAAAAGATATAAGTGAAGCACTAGAGCAAAACTGTAAAGCTCAAAAGATATAAGTGAAGCACATAGAGTATTCTATCAAATTCCAAATCATGTATGGCTCTCTCAAAAGGTGTGTACAGCAAGGATTATTGTGGTAAACTAATAAGAAAAGACTCGAATCATAAAATACGCTCCAAGCAAAACACATATCATGTGGTGAATAAAAATATAGCTCCAAGTAAAGTTACCGATAGAACTAGACGAAAGAGGGGATGCCTTCCGGGCCATCCCTAAGCTTTGGCTGTTAGGTGTCCTTACATTATCTTGGTGGTGCCATGGGCATCCCCAAGCTTAGGTTCTTGCCACTTCTTGTTCTATAATCCATCAAATCTTTACCCAAAACTTGAAAACGTCACAACACAAAACTTAAAGTAGAAAATCTCGTGAGCTCCGTTAGCGAAAGAAAATAAAAGACCACTTCAAGGTACTGTAATGAACTCATTCTTCATTTATATTGGTTCTAAACCTACTTTATTCCAACTTCTGTATGGATTATAAACTATTTTACTAGCCATAGATTCATCAAAATAAGAAAACAACACACGGAAAACAGAATCTGTCAAAAACAGAACAGTCTGTAGTAATCTGTAGCTAGCGCAAGATCTGGAACCCCAAACATTCTATAAAAAACTTATGGACGTGAGGAATTTCTCTATTAATCACCTGCAAAAATAATTAACTAAATATCACTTTCCCAATAAAAATGACAGCAGTTCTCGTGAGCGCTAAAGTTTCTGTTTTTTACAGCAAGTTCAACTAGACTTTCCCCAAGTCTTCCCAACGGTTCTACTTGGCACAAACACTAATTAAACACAAAAAACACAACCAAAACAGAGGCTAAATAATTTATTTATTACTAAACAGGAGCAAAAAGCAAGGAATAAAAATAAAATTGGGTTGCCTCCCAACAAGCGCTATCGTTTAACGCCCCTAGCTAGGCATAACAAGCAAGAATAGATCTAGGTATTGCCATCTTTGGTAGGCAATCCATAAGTGGCTCTCATGATAGATTCGTATGGTAATTTTATTTTCTTTCTAGAGAAGTGTTCCATGCCCTTTTTTAATGGAAATTGAAATCTAATATTCCCTTCCTTCATATCAATAATTGCACCAACCGTTCTAAGGAAAGGTCTACCAAGAATAATAGGGCAAGAAGGATTGCAATCTATATCAAGAACGATAAAATATACGGGCACATAATTCCTATTTGCAACAATAAGAACATCATTAATTCTTCCCATACGTTTCTTAATAGTGGAATCTGCAAAATGCAAGGTTAGAGAGCAATCATCAAAATCACACAAATCTAGTAAATCACACAAAGTTTTGGGAATAGTAGAGACACTAGCACCCAAATCACATAAAGCATAAAACTCATAATTTTTAATTTTAATTTTAATAGTACGTTCCGACTCATCATAAAGTTTTCTAGGGATATAAACTTCCAATTCAAGTTTTTGTTCATAAGATTGCATCAAGGCATCAACGATATGTTTAGTAAACGCTTTATTTTGACTATAAGCGTGAGGAGATTTTAGCACGGATTGCAACAAGGAAATACAATCAATCAAAGAGCAATTTTCATAGTTAAATTCCTTGAAATCCATAATAGTGGGTTTAACAAAATCTAGGGTTTTAATTTCTTCACTCCCACTTTTATCAAATTTAGCATCAAGATCAACAAATTCCGAATTTTTAGAACGCCTTCTAGGTAAATGTGGATCATATTCAGTCCCATCATTATCAAGATTCATATTACAAAACAAAGATTTAATAGGGGACACATCAATAACTTTTAGATCTTCATCATTATTTTCATAGGAACTAGAAGAACACGCTTTTATAAAGGCACCTTTCTTAGCATGCATCCTAGCAGTTCTTTCTTTGCACTCGTCAATGGAAATTCTCATGGATTTGAGAGACTCATTGATATCATGCTTAGGTGGAATAGATCTAAGTTTCAAAGAATCAACATCAAGAGCAATTCTATCAATGTTCCTAGCCAAATCATCAATCTTAAGCAATTTTTCTTCAATCATAGCATTAAAATTCTTTTGCAAAGAAATAAATTCTTTAATATTAGATTCAAAATCAGAGGGCATCTTATTATAATTTCCATAAGAATTGTTGTAGGAATTATCATAATTATTAGAGGGATTACTAGGATAAGGCCTAGGGTTCAAATTTCCTCTATACGCGTTGTTACCAAAATTGTTCCTACCAACAAAATTCACATCCATAGATTCATTATTATTCTCAATCAAAGTAGACAAGGGCACATCAGTAGGATCAGAAGAAACACTCTTATTAGCAAATAATTTCATAAGTTCATCCATCTTTCCACTCAAAACATTAATTTCTTCTATCGCATGCACCTTTTTAGTAGATCTTTCAGTATGCCATTGAGAATAATTAACCATAATATTATCTAGGAGTTTAGTAGCTTCTCCTAAAGTGATTTCCATAAAAGTGCCTCCTGCGGCCGAATCTAAAAGATTTCTAGAAGCACAATTCACTCCGACATAAAAATTCTGAACAATCATCCACAAGTTAAAACCATGAGTAGGGCAATTACGTATCATTAATTTCATTCTCTCCCAAGCTTGTGCAACATTTCATGATCAAGTTGTTTAAAATTCATAATATTGTTTCTAAGAGAGATGATCTTAGCGGGAGGAAAATATTTAGAGATAAAATCATCTTTGCACTTGTTCCATGAATCAATACTATTTTTAGGCAAAGATGAAAACCAAGCTTTAGCACGATCTCTAAGAGAAAAAGGAAATAGCTTCAATTTAACAATATCATTATCGACATCTTTCTTCTTTTGCATGTCACACAAATCAACGAAGCTATTAAGATGGGTAGCGACATCTTCACTAGGAAGGCCGGAGAATGGATCTTTCATCACAAGATTCAACAAGGCAGTATTAATTTCACAAGATTCAGCATCGGTAAGAGGAGCAATCGGAGTGCTAAGGAAATCATTATTATTGTTATTGGTGAAGTCACACAATTTAGTATTATCTTGAGCCATCGCGACAAACAAGCAATCCAACACACAAGAAAACAAAAAGCAAATGGGCAAAAAGAGGTAATAGAGAGGGAGGATAGAGAGAGAGAGGGCGAATAAAATGGCAAGGGCGAAGTCGGGGAGAGGAAAACGAGAGGCAAATGGCAAATAATGTAATGCGGGAGATAGGGATTGTGATGGGTACTTGGTATGTTGACTTTTGCGCAGACTCCCCGGCAACGGCGCTAGAAATTCTTCTTGCTACCTCTTGAGCACTGCGTTGGATTTCCCCGAAGAGGAAGGGATGATGCAGCAAAGTAGCGTAAGTATTTCCCTTGGTTTTTGAGAACCGAGGTATCAATCCAGTAGGAGGCTATGCTCGAGTCCCTCGTACCTACACAAAAACAATAGCTCAACGCAACCAACACGCTTAGGGGTTGTCAATCCCTTCACGGTCACTTACGAAAGTGAGATCTGGTAGAGAAGATAAATAATATTTTTGGTATTTTTGATATGGAGATGCAAAGTAAATAAAGTAAAAGCAAAACAATAATAAAGTGATGGAGATTGATATGATGAGAAAGAGACCCGGGGTCCATAGGTTTCACTAGTGGCTTCTCTCAAGAGCATAAGTATTCTACGGTGGGTGAACAAATTACTGTGGAGAAATTGACAGAATTGAGCATAGTTATGAGAATATCTAGGTATGATCATGTATATAGGCATCACGTCCGAGACAAGTAGACCGAAACGATTCTGCATCTACTACTGTTACTCCACTCATCGACCGCTATCCAGCATGCATCTAGAGTATTAAGTTAAAAATAGAGTAACGCCTTAAGCAAGATGACATGATGTAGAGGGATAGTTTCATGCAATATGATAAAAACCCCATCTTGTTATCCTCGATGGCAAAAATACAATACGTTCCTTGCTGCCCCTTCTGTCACTGGGAAAGGACACCACAAGATTGAACCCAAAGCTAAGCACTTCTCCCATGGCAAGAACAACCAATCTAGTAGGCCAAACCAAACTGATAATTCAAAGAGACTTGCAAAGATAACCAATCATATATAAAAGAATTCACAGAAGATTCAAATATTATTCATAGATAAACTTGATCATAAACCCACAATTCATTGGTCTCAACAAACACACCGCAAAAAGAAGATTACATCGAATAGATCTCCACAAGAGAGGGGGAGAACATTGTATTGAGATCCAAGAAGAGAGAAGAAGCCATCTAGCTACTAGCTATGGACCCGTAGGTCTGAAGTAAACTACTCACACTTCATCGGAGGGGCTTGGATGATGATGTAGAAGCCCTCCATGATCGATACCCCCTCCGGCAGAGCTCCAGAACAGGCCCCAAGATGGGATCTCGTGGATACAGAAACTTGCGGCGGTGGTAGGTTTTTGGCTGCGTCCCCGATCGTTTGGGGGTACGTGGATATATATAGGAGGAAGAAGTACGTCGGTGGAGCTTCGAGGGGCCCACGAGGCAGTGGGTGCGCCCTAGGGGGGGCGCCCCTACCCTCGTGACCACCTCGTGGCTTTCTTGATGGAGGGTCCAATTCTCCTGGATCTTATCTGATGTGAAAATCACGTTTCCGAAGGTTTCATTCCGTTCGGACTCCGTTTGATATTCCTTTTCTTCGAAACCCTAAAACAGGCAAAAACAACAATTATGGGCTAGGCCTCCGGTTAATAGGTTAGTCCCAAAAATAATATAAAAGTGGATAATAAAGCCCAATAATGTTTAAAACAATAGATAATATAGCATGGAGCAATCAAAAATTATAGATACGTTGGAGACGTATCAATACTCATGCTTATGTAGATAGTTCTGATTTAAATCTTGCTGAGTACCTTTGTAATCACGGTTGCTTAATTTATGTTTTTGCAGGGAAGACTTCAGACTCACTAGTAGTTCCACGTGGATTTGAATGAGTAGCTTGGGAATCCCAGATAGAGGTCTGGTTCCTATGGAGGGTCTTGTAGATAGTCAGGCTTCTTAGCCTTCTTTCGTTTCAGTTGTCTGTACTCAGACAAGTTTATGCTTCTGTTGCTTGTGTGACTTTGTATGTTGAGTCATGAGGCCCATATTTTTAGTAATATACTATGTATGGCTCTTGCGAGCCTTATCTATACTTCAATTGTAGAGTAATGCTGTGATGCCATGTTGTAGAACACATACTTGCATGTTATGCGTACGGGTGACATGTATTTCTATGTTTGGGGTTCGATACCAAGTTATGTGCCTTTAGTAGCCTTTCTTACAGGGAAATGCCTCCTAGTGCTACTGCTCCCAAACACATGGATTGACCAACATGTATCCTTCTTTGCTCCTATCTCTATCCCTCTGGGGAAATGTCATGCAATGTTTACTATAGTCCTTGTAGCTTTGCTATGACTTGGTTACACTCGCTGCTGTCTAACACATGCATTCCTGGGTTACCTATGTATGCCCCTTTACGTTTGTGCCTTCTTGGTCTATAACTAATCATGTCAACCGAGTTCTCAGTCATATGGATGCTAGTGGCATATCATATATGTGAGCCAAAAGAAACAAACGACCCCAACGAAGGTAATAGCTGCAGGAGTGGGAATACCATGTGTGAGGCTGTAAAGTGATATGATGTGTTACATGCTACGTTTTGTGTGACCTATGATCAAGGTACCATCAGCTTTGATATCAGAGCCTGAATGGCTGTAGGATTACCAAGCCAAACTGGTCGAAGTGCAGTCTAGAAATGTTTTAGTTATTTAGGGGAATTGATTGTGGAAGGGGACATAAGGATCTTTTTACTCCTTTCCTTGTGTCTTTATGATTCTAAGTCACCTCTACTTTTCTACAGGGTTAAGAAACTAGGTTTTCTCATCTAGATATTAGAATCACGAGCTACTAGTCTGTAGTCTTATAGGAATGGTTGATCAGAGTCACATGCTTGTTTTAGAGTACTTCATGTGTAGTAATGTTTAGCCTTATCACAGAACCTTGAGTGATGATGTCGAGTTGTTCTGTTGCACCAAATTTTGCAAGATGTCTCATATCTTGAGCATTTTACTGCCGTGATGCTGCCCAAAATTTCCTAGGAATTTGGGAGATTCTAATGCGTTTGCGCTACACTCTGCATCCTTATGTTGATGATGATTCCATCCTTGTTTTCCCATGGTTTTTATTCCTTGGGATGTCGTTAGTTACCCGAGGTTCTGTTTCTCGTAGCCAGAACCACAAAGGTGGTAGGGATGAGGAGGGTCCTCTCCAGTACGCGTCGGTGCTATACAAACGGTTTTTAACCCCTTTCCCTGACGACATTTGGAACCGTCGCCTAGTGAGTGACGGCGATAGGGGGGTCCTTCCCACACGACCCAGAAACCATCGGGGATATGCCCTCCTGGCACACACGCTCTACAAAATGAGGTCATGTGCGACCGACGAGCGCTCAAATACGGAAATACGTACAATAGTGCTAAAAAATTCAATTATACATGCAGAATTGTTTCCGATCGCAAGTACATCCCACACAGTCAGTCCCTCCTAAACGTTTCCGTTTGTATGTACATACCACACAGTCGCTCCAAGGAAAACGTTTTCATTCATAGGTACGTCACACATAATATTTCCTGTTAAATCGTTTGTGATAGCGTTGCTATTGCAGACGGTATTGTCAATTTTATCGTTTGCGTTATTGAATGCATCACACACGGTCCGTAGAAGAAACTATGTGGAAACGTCTGTCCATCACACACAATTTTTATGTGGTAAACGTTTGCGCAAGGTGGCCTAACACAAACATTTTTCAAGAGAAAGTCATGTGTGATTGTTCATTGATCCAACACGGTTTATTCCTAGAAACTGTGTGCGTTGCCTGAGGTCATCGCCCATGGTATTTTCTCAATAACCATTTGCAATAGCAAAACCCAATTAGCAGGCTAATTGCCCTATTATTAATAATCCATTTATTAATCTAATTGACATTCATATTAAGCACATAATATATTTCATTTCCATATTAAGGAAGCAGAATTTCATAATTGAAATACATCAGAGTACAACATGATATAACTTCAGCATTCAGCTACCCATTACACAACTCCACCAGCACCAAGTTTCACATGCAGCATCTAGAACCTTTCGAAATTAGCATCATAGACAATATATAGACAGATGCATCTCATCTGGAAAACTACTGAAGTGGAAGGCGAATATTGATCCTTCATTCATGTTGAAGGTCTTTGCAACTTTAGGCCAGTGCCTGTGGATGATTGACCATCCGTCCTTCGTCCTCTTCAGAAACACTTCAATATTGAATCGTGGGTGTTGTATGAAATCCTTCCTCGCCTCCTGACCATAGAGGTGGTTTGAGAGGTAATCATCAGTGAACTGCTTTGGAAAGGCCTGAAAACTAGGATAGGGAAAAGGAATAAAAAGGCAAGGTATATAAGTTTGTACCATCTTGTAGTGAACTGATGTCTTCTTCATTGTGCAGACAACGATCTTGTTGTTTTTTGTCGCTAATTTCATTATCCTAACAATCTTTCTGAGTTTCTTGACTTGATTGATATTCATGGACAACTCATTTCCCCATATGCAAAAAGGGTCGAACAGTGCGTCAAAACCTCTGACAGCATGAAAACTGCTTATCATTTCCTTCTGCTCCTCGTTGTGTTCGACACTCTTACTTATCGAAAGGACTATGATATATCCCCTATACTTATGGGTCATCAAGACTCTTTTCTGGCACCGTTGCCGGGGAGTTTAGTGCTTTTGGTAGGTGGAATTTGGTAAGGAAAAATTTATATAGTGTGCTGAAATTTACTGTCACTTGTTACTATGGAAAGTAATTCTCTGAGGGGCTTGTTCGGGGTATCTTCACCCCGTCCAGTAGAGCAAAGAGTTGCTCCTCAACCTACTGAACCTATTGAAAATGAAACTCCTTTTGAATTTCCTTCGGGTATGATGGAAAAACTGCTAGCTAACCCTTTTACAGCAGATGGTACAAAGCATCCTAATGAGCACTTAATATATGTGGATGAAGTTTGTGGATTATTTAAGATTGCAGGTATACCAGATGATGTTGCTAAGAAGAAGGTCTTCCCTTTATCTTTGAAGAGAGACGCATTGATATGGTATAGGCTATGTGATGATATGAGATCATGGGACTACAAAAGATTGAAGTTGGAATTTCATCAAAAGTATTACCCTATGCA
>NC_041392.1:600716280-600756029 GCF_002162155.2 Triticum dicoccoides | reverse complement strand
TGGCTTCGCGAAGGAGAAAGCATTTCTCAAGCTTGGGGGAGGCTTAAATCAATGTTATATTCATGCCCCAATCATGAGCTCTCAAGAGGAATGATTATTCAAAATCTATATGCTCGGTTTTCTGATAACAATCGCACGATGCTCGATACTTCTTGTGCTGGCTCTTTTATGATGAAGACTAATGCATTCAGATGGAATTTATTGGATAGAATTAAATGCAACTCTGAAGATTGGGACCTCGACGAAGGTAAGGAGTCAGGTATGACACCTAAGTTTGATTGTGTTAAATATTTTATGGATACCGATATTTTCCGTAAGTTTAGCACTAAATATGGACTTGACTCTGAGATAGTAGCTTCTTTCTGTGAATCTTTTGCTACTTATGTTGATCTCCCTAAGGAGAAGTGGTTTAAATATCATCCTCCCATAGAAGTAAAAGTAGCTGCACCTATTAAAGTTGAAGAAAAGACTGTCACTTATAATGATCCTATTGTTCCTACTTCTTATATTGAGAAACCACCTTTCCCTGTTAGAATAAAGGATCATGCTAAATCTTCAACTGTTGTTCATAAAAGCAATATTAGAACTTATACACCTCCTTAGCAAGTTAAAGTAGAACCTAATATTGCTATTGTTAAAGATCTCTTATCTGATAATATTGATGGCTATGTTATTCAGTTCGAAGGTGAAAGTGCTAGAATTGCTAAACCTTGTGATAAAGATAAACATAGAACTGTGGTAGGCGTGCCTGTTATTTCTGTTAAAATAGGAGATCATTGTTATCATGGCTTATGTGATATGGGTGCTAGTGCTAGTGTAATACCTATTGACTTATACGAAGAAATTAAGAATGAAATTGCACCTGTTGAGTTAGAAGATATTGATGTTACTATTAAACTTGCTAATAGAGATACTATTGCACCAATGGGAATTGTTAGAGATGTTGAAGTCTTGTGTGGGAAAACTAAATATCGTACTGATTTTCTTGTTCTTGGTTCCCCACAAGATAGTTTTTGTCCCATTATATTTGGTAGACCCTTCTTAAATAATGTCAATGCTACCATAGACTGCACAAAGAATGTTGTTACTATTGGCTTGGATGATATGGTTCATGAGTTTAATTTCTCTAAATTTGGTAAACAACATAGTGAGGAAGAATTACCTAGTAAGGATGAAATTATTGGTCTTGCTTCTATTGCCGTGCCTCCTAGTGATCCTTTAGAACACTATTTGCTAGACCATGAAAATGATATGTTCATGAATAAAAGAAGGGAAATAGATGAAGTATTCTTTAAACAGGAACCTATTCTTCGACACAATTTGCCTGTTGAAATTTTAGGGGATCCACCTCCACCCAAGGGAGATCTCATGTTTGAGCTTAAACCATTGCCTGATAATCTTAAATATGCTTATCTTGATGAAAAGAAGATATATCCTGTTATTATTACTGCTAACCTTTCAAAGCATGAAGAAGAAAGATTATTGAAAATTCTAAAGAAGCATCGTGCTGCTATTGGATATACTCTTGATGATCTTAAGGGCATTAGTCCCACTCTATGTCAACATAAAATAAATTTGGAAGCAGATGTCAAACCAGTTCGGGATCCTCAATGATGTTTGAATCCTAAAATGAAAGAAGTGGTAAGAAAAGAAATACTAAAGCTTCTGGAGGCAGGTATAATCTATCCCATTGCTGATAGTGAGTGGGTAAGTCCTGTCCATTGTGTCCCTAAGAAGGGAGGTATTACTGTTGTTCCTAATGATAAAGATGAATTGATTCCACAAAGATTTATCACATGTTATAGGATGGTAATTGATTTCCGCAAATTAAATAAAGCTACTAAGGAAGATCATTACCCCTTACCTTTTATTGATCAAATGCTAGAAAGATTATGCAAACATACACACTATTGCTTTCTAGATGGTTATTCTGGTTTCTCTCAAATACCTGTGTCGGCTAGAGATCAATCAAAGACTACTTTTACATGCCCTTTTGGTACTTTTGCTTATAGACGTATGCCTTTTGGTTTATGTAATGCACCTGCTACCTTTCAAAGATGCATGATGGCTATATTCTCTGACTTTTGTGAAAAGATTTGTGAGGTTTTCATGGACGACTTTTCCGTCTATGGTTCCTCTTTTGATGATTGCTTGAGCAATCTTGATCGAGTTTTGCAGAGATGTGAAGAAACTAATCTTGTCTTGAATTGGGAAAAGTGCCACTTTATGGTTAATGAAGGTATTGTCTTGGGGCATAAAGTTTCTGAAAGAGGTATCGAAGTTGATAAAGCCAAGGTTGATGCTATTGAAAAGATGCCATGTCCCAAGGACATCAAAGGTATAAGAAGTTTCCTTGGTCACGCCGGATTTTACAGGAGGTTCACTAAGGACTTCTCAAAAAATTTCTCGAC
The DNA here is from genome assembly GCF_002162155.2 of Triticum dicoccoides. Lineage (NCBI taxonomy): Eukaryota > Viridiplantae > Streptophyta > Magnoliopsida > Poales > Poaceae > Triticum > Triticum dicoccoides. Next base: position 600,753,618 of record NC_041392.1, on the reverse strand, counting down.
CTCTGACTAATTTATTGCAAAAAGATGTACCATTTGTCTTTGATGATGATTGTGTAGAAGCATTTGAAATACTTAAGAAAGCATTAGTCACCGCACCTGTTGTTCAGCCACCTGATTGGAACCTAGCCTTTGAAATTATGTGTGATGCTAGTGATTATGCTGTAGGTGCTGTTCTAGGGCAAAGAGTTTGATAAGAAATTAAATGTTATTCATTATGCTAGTAAGACTCTAGACAATGCTCAAAGAAATTATGCAACTACTGAAAAAGAGATTTTAGCAGTTGTATTTGCTTGTGATAAGTTCAGAGCTTATATTGTTGATTCTAAAGTAACTATTCATAATGACCATGATGCTATTAAATATCTTATGGAAAAGAGAGATGCTAAACCTAGACTTATTAGATGGGTTCTCTTGCTACAAGAATTTGATTTGGATATTGTTGATAGAAAGGGAGCTGAGAACCCCGTTGCAGACAACTTGTCTAGGTTAGAAAATATTCTTGATGACCCACTACCCATTAATGATAGCTTTCCTGATGAATAATTAAACGTTATAAGTACTTCTTGTAGTACTCCATGGTATGCTGATTATGCTAATTATATTGTTGCTAAGTTTATACCACCTAGCTTCACATACCAACAAAAGAAAAAGTTCTTCTATGATTTGAGACATTACTTTTGGGATGACCCACATCTTTATAAGGAAGGAGTAGATGGTGTTATTAGACGTTGTGTACCTGAGCATGAACAGGAACAGATCCTACGCAAGTGTCATTCCGAGTCTTATGGAGGACACCAGGCTGGAGATAGAACTGCACATAAGGTATTGCAATCTGGTTTTTATTGGCCTACTCTCTTCAAGGATGCTCGTAAGTTTGTCTTGTCTTGTGATGAATGTCAAAGAATTGGTAATATTAGTAGACGTCAAGAAATGCCTATGAATTATTCTCTTGTTATTGAACCGTTTGATGTTTGGGGCTTTGATTATATGGGACCTTTTCCCGCCTCTAATGGATACACACATATTTTAGTTGCTGTTGATTACGTTACTAAGTGGGTAGAAGCTATTCCAACTAGTAGTGCTGATCATAACACTTCTATTAAAATGCTTAAGGAAGTTATTTTTCCGAGGTTTGGAGTCCCTAGATACTTAATGACTGATGGTGGTTCACACTTTATTCATGGTGCTTTCCGTAAAATGCTTGCTAAATATGATGTTAATCATAGAATTGCATCTCCTTATCACCCACAGTCTAGTGATCAAGTAGAGTTGAGCAATAGAGAGCTCAAACTAATTTTGCAAAAGACTGTTAATAGGTCTAGAAAGAATTGGTCCAAAAAACTTGATGATGCATTATGGGCTTATAGAACTGCATATAAAAATCCTATGGGTATGTCTCCGTATAAAATGGTCTATGGAAAAGCATGTCACTTACCTCTCGAACTAGAACATAAGGCGTATTGGGCTATTAAAGAGCTCAACTATGATTTTAAACTTGCCGGTGAGAAGAGGTTATTTGATATTAGCTCACTTGATGAACGGAGAACCCAAGCTTATGAAAATGCCAAGTTATTTAAAGAAAAAGTTAAAAGATGGCATGACAAAAGGATACAAAAGCATGAGTTTAATGTAGGTGATTATGTATTGCTATACAACTCTCGTTTAAGATTTTTTGCAGGCAAACTTCTCTCTAAATGGGAAGGCCCCTGTGTTATTGAAGAGGTCTATCGTTTCGGTGCCATAAAAATCAACAACTTCAAGGGCACAAATCCGAAAGTGGTAAACGGTCAAAGAATCAAACATTATATCTCAAGTAATCCCATAAATGTTGAAACCAATATTATTGAAACCGTAACCCCGGAGAATACATAAGAGACACTTTCTGGAACGTTTTAGACTCCGAAAAGGAATAGGTATGTGGTACGTTAAGTAAACCGACTCCAAAACAATTTTAAGGCAATATTTCTCCATTTTGGAATATTTAGAAAAATAGAAAAATAAGTAGTATTCCGGGAAGGACACGAGGGCCCCACGAGGGTGGTTGGCGCGCCCTACCCCCTGGGCGCGCCCCCTACCTCGTGAGCACCTCGAGTGCCTTCCGGACTCCGTTTTCTTGCACTTACCTATTTTGGTCGGTAAAAATTCATTATATATTCTCTCGAAGGTTTTGACTCCCGTATCACGCAAAGATCCTCTATTTTCATTTCAAGCTGTCCCGTTGTAGATTAAATCAACCTGTCTTCCCAGGATTCGGAAGGAGAAAGCTATGTGGATGATTACTTAGCAAATCCAAAGGTCTATGGAGATGTGGAACACGATGGATGGACCACGGAGGAAGAAGAGGACTATGAACCCAAGGGGAAGGAGGAGACGAGCTCAGATGAAGATGAAGCACCATTACCTCAACTTGGGGACATGCACGTGGAGTTCAAAAAGTCAAGTCTCCCTGATAGGGTAAAGAAACCCAAGTTCGAGTTTATCCCTTTTCGTCTCCTGCAGAAAATAAGCAGGACCTATGCAAAAAGATATTAACCCTGGAGTGGAAGATTGAGGATATGAGGGATCAAAATGCCGTCCTCAAGCGCAAATTAAGGGAGAAGCCTAAGCCATCAACTAAGCCAACATCACCACCACCTTCTTCACCGACAAAGGAGACATAATCACATGGGTATGGGCACTCCCCTTGGCAACTGCCAAGCTTGGGGGAGGTGCCCCGGTATCATATCACAATCACAACTCCTATCTTTACCTTTTTTCTTAGCTCGATCCTATTAGTAGTATCTTGATCTAGTAGAATAAAGTTTGTGGCATAATCTAGTTTTGAGTTTTGCTTTATGATCTCTCTATGTAATCGAGTCTGTGAGCTATATATAATAAAGATTATTGTTGAGTCAAGGGCTTGATTATTTTGCCATGATCTTGGGTAAATAAAAGAAAAGAGAAAAAGAATAAAAAGAAACAAAAAGTTCATATTGATCTTATTGAGAGTAATGACTTCACATAGAAAGAGTATGATGATTAAAAGTTGTTGGGAGTTGGCAGACATAGCTTTGGTCATTGTTGCAATTAATAGGAAGTAATAATGAAAGAGAGGTTTTCACATATAGATATATTATCGTTGACATCTTTTATGATTGGGAGCACTCAATAAAATATGACATGCTAAAGAGTTGATGTTGGACAAGGAAGACAACATAATGATTTATGTCTTTCTTATATTTGAGATAAAGTATGTTGTCATGGATCCTCTAACTTGTTGAGCTTGCCTTTCCCCCTCATGCTAGCCAAATTCTCAGCACCAAGTAGAAATACTACTTGTGCTTCCAAATACCCTTAAACCAGTTTTGCCATGAGAGTCCACCATATCTACCTATGGATTGAGTAAGATCCTTCAAGTAAGTTGTCATCGGTGCAAAGCAATAAAAATTGCTCTAAATATGTTTGATTGATTGGTGTGGGAGAAATAAGCTTTATATGATCTTGTGATGTGGAAGTAATAAAAGCGACGGACTGCATAATAAACGTTCATATCACAAGGGGCAATATAAAGTGACGTTCTTTCGCATTGAGATTTTATATATCCAACCATAAAAGCGCATGGCAACCTCTGCTTCCCTCTGCGAAGGGCCTATCCTTTATTATTATCTTCTACCTTATGCAAGAGTCATGGTGATCTTCACCTTTTCTTTTTCATTTTCTCCTTTGGCAAGCTCAGCATGTTGGAAAGAAGATGATATATATATATATATCTAATTGGATGTAGGGGAGCATGAACCATTATTGTTGACATTATCCTTGAGGTAAAAGGTTGTGGGGCAAAAACTATAAGCCCCTATCTTTCTCTGTGTCCGATTAAAACTCCGTAACCACAAGTATTGCGTGAGTGTTAGCAATTATGGAGGACTAAATGATAGTTGAGTATGTGGACTTGCTTTTTAGCTCTGACATAGACTCTTTCCGATGTTATGGTAAATTGCAATTGCTTCAATGACTGAGATTATAGTTTGTCGGAGCCCAATAAGGTTTATGATTTATACTTTTGCATTGTGAATAGATCATCACTTGAACATAAGTAATCATATGACAAAAGCTATATATGTTGCTGCTATGAGAATAATCACGATGCCTTCATGTCCGTATTTTATTTTTATCGACGCCTCTACCTCTAAACATGATGACATATTTATTGTTATCGTCTTTTCGCTTGAGGACAAGCGAGGTCTAAGCTTGGGGGAGTTGATACGTCCATTTTGCATCATGCTTTTATGTCGATATTTATCGCATTATGGACTGTAATTTCACTTTATGTCACAATACTTATGGCTATTCTCTCTTATTTTACAAGGTTTACATAAGGAGGGAGAATGCCGGCAGCTGGAATTCTGGGCTGGAAAAGGAGCAAATATTAGAGACCTATTCTGCGCAACTCCAAAAGTCCTAAAACTCCACGGAACATCTTAAAATAAATAAAGAAAAATCCTCGCCAAAGATGAAGGCCAAGGGGCCCACACCCTGCTCACGAGGGTGGGGGGCGCACCCCCCTAGGGCGCGCCCCCTACCTCGTGGGCCCCCTGGTGGCTCTCCGACATCCATCTTCACATATATGAAGTCTTTCGACGAGAAAAAAATAGGAAGGAACTTTTCGGGACGAGACTCCGCCGCCACGAGGCGGAACCTTGGCGGATCCAATCTAGAGCTCCGGCAGAGCTGTTCTGCCGGGGATACCTCCCTCCGGGAGGGGGAAATCATCACCATCACCATCACCAACGCTCCTCTCATCGGGAGAGGGCAATCTCCATCAACATCTTCACCAGCACCATCTCATCTCCAAACCCTAGTTCATCTCTTGTATCCAATTCTTGTCTCAAAGTCCGGGATTGGTGCTAGTAGGTTGCTAGTAGTGTTGATAACTCCTTGTAGTTGATGCTAGTTGGTTTAATTGGTGGAAGATCATATGTTCAGATCCTATATGCATATTATTACCCCTCTGATTATGAACATGAATATGCTTTGTGAGTAATTACGTTCGTTCCTGAGGACAAGGGAGAAGTCTTTCTATGAGTAGTCATGTGAATTTGGTATTTTTTTTGATATTTTGATAAGATGTATTTTGTCTAGCCTCTAATGGTGTTATGTGAACATCGACTACATAACACTTCACCATTATTTGGGCCTAGAGGAAGGCATTTGGAAGTAATAAGTAGATGATAGGTTGCTAGAGTGATAGAAGCTTAAACCCTAGTTATGCGTTGCTTCGTAAGGGGCTGATTTGGATCCATGTGTTTCATGCTATGGTTAGGTTTACCTTAATACTTTTGTTGTAGTTGCGGATGCTTGCAATAGAGGTTAATCATAAGTGGGATGTTTGTTCAAGTAAGAACATCACCCAAGCACCGGTCCACCCACATATCAAATTATCAAAGTATCGAACGCGAATCATATGAACGTGATGAAAACTAGCCTGACGATATTCCCATGTGTCCTCGGGAACGCTTTTCCTATTATAAGAGTTTGTTCCGGCTTGTCCTTTGCTACAAAAAGGATTGGGCCACCTTGCTACACTTTATTTACTTTTGTTACTTGTTGTTCATTACAATTTATCCCATCACAAAACTATCTGTTACCACTTATTTCAGTACTTGCAGAGAATACCTTGCCGAAAACCGCTTATCATTTCCTTCTACTCCTCGTTGGGTTCGACACTCTTACTTAACGAAAGGACTACGATAGATCCCCTATACTTGTGGGTCATCACGCGACCCCTTAGGTTCAAGTCGGCTTGGTCGCAGTTCGGATCACCTCCGAACTGCACAGTTGGTAGTGGCCTCTAGCAAGGCATGCCGAACACCAAGCAGACTATGAAGCTGGTTAGCGAACATGTACATCACACTTCCATTCCTTTTGCCACACGATATATGTTGTCGAGCTCAAGGCGAGTTTGTCATCCTAGTGCTAGCCCGACCTCTTTCTCATTCTAGTGATGCCGACCAAAAACCGGATTATCTCATAATCCTTATCGCATGGCCATGCTTATCCTGGTTGGATCACACAAGGGGCCCAGAGTATATCTCTCCTGATCGGAGGGGAAAATCCCATCTTGCTCGATCACGTCTCGCAGCATGGTTCTGGACAAACCCAAAACCTACCTTTATAACTACCCAATTACGGAGTAGCGTTTGGTCGGCCCAAAGCAAGCCTGTCACCATCCCGAGTACATGCGTCAGCTCAGGTCTTAGGACATAGAACATATGTTGTACTAGAGACTCACAGATGACATATCACCATGTCTCATAGTTGGGTCTGTCCGACTTGGACCTTATCTCGACTCGGATCCGACTACGTCGAATCCGACCAGATCCTTCCAAGTCCATATTATCCGGTTAGCATCCAATGCTCCATGGCTAGTGAGACCAAGCCATCGACCGTGTCATATGCTAGTCTAGTTGGCTGCGCATCCACACAGCCCTTTCGACTAGGGACCTTTTAGGGCAGTCATCATACAATGTATAGTCCCAGAAAAAAGTCACGTACTTGCTGATACACATCATTGATAATGTCCAAGGACTACCTTTATTCATAAACACATAGGAAATATCATCATACATAATTGCCTCTAGGGCATATCTCCAACATGGAAGTGATTGACACGGGAGCTCCTCTCAGTGTTCCGGTCGGTGGAGCTACTCTCAGATGAATTTTCAACGTTCTTGGGGAGCCTGTTGACAATTTGGGTCCTGTAGATAGTAGTGCAACATTCCCTATTCATAGATCTCCACTTTCTCGGTAGTTTGGAAAGTGGCAAACTAGCCAATGTCACTTTTTCAGAAGTTGGAAACAAGCCGATGTTACTTTTTCAGAAGTTGTTGTGACCCATGAAAAGGCACATGATGATCACTGAACCTTTTGATAGCGATGAGTTGTTACTGAAGACTCTCAGTTTTCTTGAAACTTGGCTTTGGCTGCATTTGGGTCGCTGAACCATCTAACAAGACAGAAGGAATTTGTCCAATAGTAACAAATGGTGCCTCCACAGGTGGACATCCATCCAACCTAGTAGTAAGCAATCCGCCAAAAGCAACCAAAATATTCCTTGGTGAATCGGTCAAAAACTTGAACTACACACATACATTTCTTTAAAAAAGGTAAAGCAAAGAGAGATATAGCTTCCTAAAATATTTAGGGAACAGGCTGGCTTTCATGTTCATAAGTTCTCTTTGTCACATACATCCATCGCTTTCGTCTTTCTTGGCTTACTTAGGTGATCTAATTAATGGGCAAGCCCCACTCAAAGCAATTCAGTCCCGAAGCTCTTTCTTCTAAATGCGGATTCAATAGCATCGATGACGAAAGAAAAGGATATTCAATCCACTTGTTGTCTTGTGGGCCTGCTTCTTTTGGTTCTTTCTCTTCTTTTTCAGAGGTCTGTGTGTTCGCCACAAATACAAATCATTTTTTAGCCAAAGGGTGAATTTATCACTCGCTTCTGGTTCCAATGGATATGGGTTAGATGGATGGAGTCTTCCTTATTGAAGTGGGCAAGCCAAGCAGCTCCTCCCGAATAGGGGCATCGACCTAGGAAGAATTTATTCTAGGGTTTTTGCTAGTCTATGATTAACCTCCTTTCATAATACTCTCTACCCCCAGGGGAAGTCGAATGCCCGCTGCCTCCTTGATAGAGAGATGTCTTGAACCACTAGATGATAGGGGCATCACTAGACGATAGGGCATTGAATTCAGCATTATTCCAAGACTCCTATTTCAAAGTCTATCTTTTAAGGGAAAAATGAAAAAAAAGTAACCCTTCTTTTACCATTCCCTCTCTATTGCATGGGTGGAAGAACTAAAATAAAGGATTCTGAAAAAATGGTCCTTCAAAAGCCAATTTTATGTGTAACGCAAAGGAGTTGTGATTTCTTCTTATTCATATAGAACATCTAGTAACAAGAATATGAAATCATAAATAGCGAAAATTTCTTGTCTTGCGCAGTCTAAGTCTAAGGAAATAAAAAAATTCGCTTATACAATTTCATCTACATCGAATCTAATTCGAATCCCTCGGGAAAAATAAGAACAACACCTACATTCAACCCTCCCTTTTTTCCATTAGCAAGAACTTGTTTCAATTGCATATCAAAAGGAATTCGAAGAACTGCTTCAAGTATAGTATCGAGAAGCAGAGCTTGGGGAATTTCAATATCGACGGGCTTCCTAGCTAAATGGCAATTGGCACATACAATTCGTCCAGTTGCTTCTCATGAGCTTTCATAACCCTACTGCGCAAAAATGGGATATGCATTTGAAATAGATGTCCGAATTATTACGTATATGATGATCGATAAAAAAATTGATCGAGTTATCTTTTCCTTTATGCCCAAGTTTCCTTAGGATCCCAATTCTAATAGGATCCCCAGGCCTCATTAGACCATACTGCTCCACAAGGAATACCTATGTTTAAAAGGGTAAATCCTAGGCTAATGACACGATAACGCCAATAATCCAAACGCTCCATTAATTGATATCTGTAATAATTTGGAAATGAAGGGTCAAAGGTTCTTTTTAATGGGTTACAGAAGGGAAGGAAGAAAGAGATACCAAAGCAGATTCAGTATAAAAAAGAAGAAATTGATACCATTCATTCCAATTTATTTGATACCCACTTAAAGTTTCTATCAAACCATGTCTTTTTCTTCGAACGTCAATCTCATAGGAATTTCGATTGGAAGTGTGGTATTGAAGGGCGAAGCCTTTACAATTTGACTTGTTTCTTTGAATATAACATAATATTGACTGCGCACTTCAAAAGATGATGGTGTATTCCGAGGATCAGTCCGTTTTTTATTGACTTTGCAAATTGATAAATTTGGATGATTCAAAGAATGATTCTTCCCGCCATCCCACCCAATGAAGTGTTAGGATTATTTTCAATAAAATCCTATGGAATCATGGGTTCTGTCATTCCCACTGCTTCTCCTTTAATGGTTATGTCTGAATCCCGCAATGGAGCTTCCAAAAAATTTCTTTCTGAGTTAATTTTCTCAGTTTTTATTAACCCGGGCGACTCTTTATTATTGCTTTAAATCTTCTTATTTTAACCTTTTGATTTATTTCTATATTAAGGATAGACTGACAAAGTTGGCCTAATTTATTAGTTTTCACTAACCCTAGATTCTTTCCCTTGATAAAAAATTATGTCCTCTCGAGCTCCATCGTGTGCTATGTTACTTAAACCCAGCACAAATTTGGTTTAGAACGAATAGAACAGGCTATGTCGAGCCAAGAGCATTTTCATTACTATGGAAAGTGATGGATAGCAAAATCCACAATCGATCATGTCCTTCAAGTCGCACATTGCTTTCTACCACATCGTTTGAAACGAAGTTTTACAACAAACATTCCTTGACCCCGCACGCCAGGTTTGACTCTGGCTGGCTTGTTGACCTACTGATGCAGTTGTGAGACAGTGCTGACATCGTAAATGTTATTCTGTTTTTTATAAATCAGAAATGATTTAATAAATTCTAGAAAATCTTCAAAACTTGAAATCGTAGAATTTCAACCGTATCTCAAAATGAAATAATCTATATATGAAAAATTATTAGAAAAATCCAAAGAATCCATCTCTACCATTTCCATGCATGAAAAACCAACTTATACCTACTGCATAAGTGAAAACCACTAAATGACATCTTAAATGCTTAACTTTGGAGGTGCATTTAAATCATTAGTTCAAATGGACTTCATCTAAATTGAATGTTAGATGCATTAGCTCAAACCACAACATATCTCCATGCCATGATCATGCATCTAAATTGATCAACTTATACCTTTCCGGTACTATTCTCCTCGATAGGTTCTTCCTCTGTGAGTGGCACTAACTACCTATCTAAGGAGCAGTGCTATCGTGTTGATAATCCAGGCAAGCAAACCCCCTTGGTCATTTTGATACAATCCCACTCTCTCGCTCCTGCTCTCTTTTTTATTGCATTAGGACAACAATGATTCAACTGTTACTTGTTGCGGTAGTTGAACCCATTCCTCTGCATGACCTGTCATTGTCACAATAAATAGTTAAACCTTCCTAGCATGATTAGGAGTTGCATCAGCCATGTTCTGGCTTCATCCATGACACTCTTGCTACTGCTTAGAGTTGTGTCAAGTCTAATTCATCTGGGAATAAAGTGGAATGTTGTGATCATGTTCTGATGTTGAGAGCTAAGTGTGTGGACACAATTTGGTAAAGGAAGCGATGAGAGGCCTTATAGGAGTACATGGTGGGTTGTCTCATTGAAACCGTCCTTAACAACTGAGTTCTATGTTTGTTATCCAAGAACAGTTACTACCACATATTGGGCGCAAAACCCATGGACCCACTCGGTTTATTAATCGCCTCGATCTCCGTCTAGGAGTTGCAACGAGTTTTTGGTGTTTGTATGTCATGATATTTGCCTATCAAGTGGCACCCCAGTACTGACGGGCTTCGGCCAGACTAGGCACCATGGCCCTATGTACGAAGCATAGTTTCATCCAGCGAGGTGGGCTTGGGAACCCCGCACACATAATTTGGGGTCGTAATGAAAACTTTGGTTGGACTTCCCGTGCGGGTTCAGCCTCTGATAGGCGATAAACCTGGACTAGAGTCTTATGAGGTTAGTCAGGTTGTGGCCGACACCCTCGCTAGGCTTTCGCTTGAAGGCATTCCTGAGATATATAGGGTGTGTTTGGTAGCATGTATGGGCTTAGCCTAGTTGTTCTCCTCTAATACATGCTCAGTGTAGACACGCTGAGTCCATGCATTCGCTGTTGTTTGGCAGCGGTGTATGCACCAACACATACCGAGCTGAGACTTTGTTTCACAGCCTGCATGTGTTTAAACATGTCGAACAATTCTAAATTCCAAATATTTTTTAAAATTGTGAACAAAATTTAAAAAATGTGAACAAAAATTTTAATATATTTTGAAATTCTAAACTTCTATTTAAAAGTTAAACACAATTTGAAATTCGAAAGATTTTTCAAAATTTAAATAAATTTTAAAATTCTAACCATTTTTTGAAAATGTAAGCATATTTTGAAAGTCTAAACTTTTTTTTTATTTTTTTAAGAAATTTAATTTTGATTTTTTTTAAAAATGAAACAAAATTTGAAATTTTGAACATTTTTTGAAATTTAAATGAAAAATTATATACTAAATAGTTTTTGAAATTTAAACAAAAGTTGAAATTCTGAAAGTTTTTGAAAATTTTAATAAAATTCGAAATTGTGAATAGTTTTTTGAAAATTGAGACAATTTTGAAATTCTGGACATTTTCAAAAAAATGCAGTGTTAAACCTTTTCAAAAGTTTAAACAAATTCTGAATATTTTTTGAAAATTTAAACAAAATTTGAAATTATGATTTTTTTTTTTAATTTATACATATCTGGACGTGGTCTGGTGGGTGGGGACGAGGGTCGCGACCAACATGGCTGCCTCCATGCACCCTCTTTGGGGTGCATTTAAACAGAATTTGAAATTCTAAACATTTTTGAAAATTTAAACAAAATTAGGAGTTATGAATATATTTTGAAAATTTACACAATTTTTAAATTCTGAACATTTTCGATTTTTTTTGAAATTTTAAACTTTTTCAAAAATCTATTTTTTTTAAATTCTGAATATTTTTTGAAAATTTATATAAAATTTGAAATTATGAACATTTTTGTTAAATTTAAACATATCTGGACGTGGTCTCGTGGGTGGGGACGAGCATCGGGGCCAGCATGGCTGCCTGCGTGCACCCTCTCTGGGGTGCATGAGTTGGGCATGGCTGAGGGCCCTTTTTGTGCATCAGTTGGGCATAGCCTAGGTGATCCCATGCACCCTACCAAATAAGAAAAAGTGGGTCAGATTGGGAACTTTTGCCCTCATGCACTCTCCATGCGCCCTACCAAACACACCCATAGTGGTGTACGAACTACTTGGAGGCTTATATGGTTCATAGACAACTTTAAGTGGATACTCTAAAATGCGGAAGATAAGTGTGAGTGCTATGGATGGCCTTCTCGTAGGGAGACGGGAGAGGATTCATAGTGGTGTATTGTTGTGGTGACTATGTGGACTCGTGTCCGCTCTCTTACCTCAAAAAATTACTGGTAGTCATAGTACATGATAGCCACTAAGTCAAAGCTGGCTTGCTGCAGTTAAACCCCACAACCCGCTTCATTGATACTTGCTACCTATTGCGCACTGCGTTGGATTTCCCTGAAGAGGAAGGGATGATGCAGCAAAGTAGCGTAAGTATTTCCCTCAGTTTTTGAGAACCAAGGCATCAATCCAGTAGGAGGCTACGCTCGAGTACCTCGTACCTACACAAAAACAATAGCTCAACGCAACCAATGCGCTTAGGGGTTGTCAATCCCTTCACAGTCACTTACGAAAGTGAGATCTAATAGAGATGATAAATAATATTTTTGGTATTCTTGATATAGAGATGCAAATTAAATAAAGTAAAAGCAAAACAATAATAAAGTGATGGAGATTGATATGATGAGAAAGAGACCCGGGGGCCATAGGTTTCACCACTGGCTTCTCTCAAGAGCATAAGTATTCTACGGTGGGTGAACAAATTACTGTAGAGCAATTGACAGAATTGAGCATAGTTATGAGAATATCTAGGTATGATCATGTATATAGGCATCACGTCCGAGACAAGTAGACCGAAACGATTCTGCATCTACTACTATTACTCCACTCATCGACCGCTATCCAACGTGCATCTAGAGTATTAAGTTAAAAACAGAGTAACGCCTTAAGCAAGATGACATGATGTAGAGGGATAGTTTCATTGAATATGATGAAAACCCCATCTTGTTATCCTCGAGGGCAACAATACAATACGTGCCTTGCTTCCCCTTCTGTCACTGGGAAAGGACACCACAAGACTGAACCCAAAGCTAAGCACTTCTCCCATGGCAAGAACAACCAATCTAGTAGGCCAAACCAAACTAATAATTCGAAGAGACTTGCAAAGATAACCAATCATACATAAAAGAATTCAGAGAAGATTCAAATATTATTCATAGATAAACTTGATCTTAAACCCACAATTCATCGGTCTCAACAAACACACCCCAAAAAGAAGATTACATCGAATAGATCTCCACAAGAGAGGGGGAGAACATTGTATTGAGATCCAAAAAGATAGAAGAAGCCATCTAGCTACTAGCTATGGACCCATAGGTTTGAAGTAAACTACTCACACTTCATCGGAGGGGCTTGGTTGATGATGTAGAAGTCCTCCGTGATCGATGCCCCCTCCGGCGGAGCTCTGGAACAGGCCCCAAGATGGGGTCTCGTGGATACAGAAAGGTGCGGCGGTGGAATTAGGTTTTTGGCTCCGTCACCGATCGTTTGGGGGTACGTGGATATATAGGAGGAAGAAGTACGTCCGTGGAGCTTCCAGGGGCCCACAAGGCAGGGGGCGCGCCCTAGGGGGGGCCCTACCCTCGTGACCACCTCGTGGCTTTCTTGACGGAGGGTCCAAGTCTCCTGGATCTTATCTGATGAGAAAATCACGTTTTTGAAGGTTTCATTCTGTTTGGACTCCGTTTGATATTCCTTTTCTTCGCAACCCTAAAACAGGCAAAAACAACAATTCTGGGTTGGGCCTCCGGTTAATAGGTTAGTCCAGAAAATAATATAAAAGTGGATAATAAATCCCAATAATGTTTAAAACAGTAGATAATATAGCATGGAGCAATCAAAAATTATAGATACGTTGGAGATGTATCAAGCATCCCTAAGCTTAATTCCTACTCGTCCGCGAGTAGGTAATGATAAAAACAGAATTTTTGATGCGAAGTGCTACTTGGCATAATTTTAATGTAATTCTTCTTAATTGTGGTATGAATATTCAGATCCGAAAGATTCAGGACAAAAGTTCATATTGACATAAAATGATAATACTTCAAGCATACTAACTAAGTAATTATATCTTCTCAAAATAACATGGCCAAAGAAAGTTCATCCCTACAAAATCATATAGTTTAGTCATGTTTCATTTTCGTCACACAAGAATGCTATCATCATGCACAACCCTGATGACAAGCCAAGAAATTGTTTCATACTTTAGTAATCTCAAACCTATAAACTTTCACGCAATATATGAGCGCGAGCCATGGACATAGCACTATGGGTGGAATAGAATATAATGAAGGGGGGTTATGTGGAGAAGACAAAAAAGGAGAAAGTCTCACATCAACGAGGCTAATCAATGGGCTATGGAGATGCCCACCGATTGATGTTAATGCAAGGAGTAGGGATTTCCATGCAACAGATGCACTAGAGCTATAAATGTATGAAAGCTCAACAAAAGAAACTAGTGGGTGTGCATCCAACTTGCTTGCTCATGAAGACCTAGGGCACTTGAGGAGGCCCATTGTTGGAATATACAAGCCAAGTTCTATAATGAAAAATTCCCAGTAGCATATGAAATAGATAACATGAGAGACTCTCTACTATGAAGATCATGGTGCTACTTTGAAGCACAAGTGTGGTAAAAGGATAGATACATTGTCCCTTCTCTCTTTTTCTCTCATTTTTTGGGCCTTATCTTTTTTATGGCCTTTCTCTTTTTTTTATTCCTCACTTGGGACAATGCTCTAATAATGATGGTCATCGCACTTCTATTTATTTACAACTCAATGATTACAACTCGATACTAGAACAAAGATGACTCTATGTGAATGCCTCCGGCGGTGTACTGGGATATGCAATGAACCAAGAGTGACATGTATGAAAGAATTACGAACGATGGCTTTGCCACAAATACTATGTCAACTACATGATCATGCTAAGCAATATGACAATGATGAATGTGTCATGATGAACGGAATGATGGAAAGTTGCATGGCAATATATCTCGGAATGGCTATGGAAATGCCATAATAGGTAGGTATGGTGGCTGTTTTGAGGAAGATATAAGGAGGTTTATGTGTGAAAGAGCGTATCATATCACGAGGTTTGGATGCACCGGCGAATTTTGCGCCAACTCTCAATGTGAGAAAGGGCAATGCACGGTACCGAAGAGGCTAGCAAGGATGGAAGGGTGAGAGTGCGTATAATCCATGGACTCAACATTAGTCATAAAGAACTCACATACTTATTGCAAAAATCTACAAGTCATCAAAAACCTCGGCACTACGTGCATGCTCCTAGGGGGATACATTTTTAGGAAAAGACCATCGCTCGTCCCCGACCACCACTCATAAGGAAGACAATCAAACAACACCTCATGTTTCAAATTTGTTGCATAACGTTTACCATACGCGCATTCTACGGGACTTGCAAACCTCAAAACAAGTATTTCTCAATTTCACAACTACTCAACTAGCATGACTTTGATATTATTACCTCCATATCTCAAAACAATCATCAAGCATCAAATTTTTTCTTAGTACTCAACACACTCATACAAAAGTTTTATTATTAATCTTGCATACCAAGCATATTAGGATTTTAAGCAAATTACCATGCTATTAAGACTCTCAAAATAATCTAAGTTAAGCATGAGAGAACAATAGTTTCTATAAAACAAATCCACCACTGTGCTCTAAAAGATATAAGTGAAGCACTAGAGCAAAACTGTAAAGCTCAAAAGATATAAGTGAAGCACATAGAGTATTCTATCAAATTCCAAATCATGTATGGCTCTCTCAAAAGGTGTGTACAGCAAGGATTATTGTGGTAAACTAATAAGCAAAGACTCAAATCATAAAAGACGCTCCAAGCAAAACACAAATCATGTGGTGAATAAAAATATAGCTCCAAGTAAAGTTACCGATAGAAGTAGACAAAAGAGGGGATGCCTTCCGGGCCATCCCTAAGCTTTGGATTTTAGGTGTCCTTACATTATATTGGGGGTTCCATGGGCATCCCCAAGCTTAGGTTCTTGCCACTTCTTGTTCCATAATCCATCAAATCTTTACCCAAAACTTGAAAACTTCACAACACAAAACTTAAAGTAGAAAATCTCGTGAGCTCCGTTAGCGAAAGAAAATAAAAGACCACTTCAAGGTACTGTGATTAACTCATTATTTATTTATATTGGTTCTAAACCTACTGTACTCCAACTTCTGTATGGATTATAAACTATTTTACTAGCCATAGATTCATCAAAATAAGAAAACAACACACGGAAAACAGAATCTGTCAAAAACAGAACAGTCTGTAATAATCTGTAGCTAGCGCAAGATCTGGAACCCCAAACATTCTATAAAAAATTTATGGACGTGAGGAATTTATCTATTAATCACCTACAAAAATAATTAACTAAATATCACTTTCCAAATAAAAATGACAGCAGTTCTCGTGAGCGCTAAAGTTTCTGTTTTTTACAGCAAGTTCAACTAGACTTTCCCCAAGTCTTCCCAACGGTTCTACTTGGCACAAACAGTAATTAAACACAAAAAACACAACCAAAACAGAGGCTAAATAATTTATTTATTACTAAACAGGATCAAAAAGCAAGGAATAAAAATAAAATTGGGTTGCCTCCCAACAAGCGCTATCGTTTAACGCCCCTAGCTAGGCATAACAAGCAAGAATAGATCTAGGTATTGCCATCTTTGGTAGGCAATCCATAAGTGGCTCTCATGATAGATTCATATGGTAATTTTATTTTCTTTCTAGTGTTCCATGCCCTTTTTTAATGGAAATTGAAATCTAATATTCCCTTCCTTCATATCAATAATTGCACCAACCGTTCTAAGGAAAGGTCTACCAAGAATAATAGGGCAAGAAGGATTGCAATCTATATCAAGAAGGATAAAATATACGGGCACATAATTCCTATTTGCAACAATAAGAACATCATTAATTCTTCCCATAGGTTTCTTAATAGTGGAATCTGCAAGATGCAAGGTTAGAGAGCAATCATCAAAATCACAGAAATCTAGTAAATCATACAAAGTTTTGGGAATAGTAGAGACACTAGCACCCAAATCACATAAAGCATAAAACTCATAATTTTTGATTTTAATTTTAATAGTAGGTTCCCACTCATCATAATGTTTTCTAGGGATAGAACCTTCCAATTCAAGTTTTTCTTCACAAGATTGCATCAAGGCATCAACGGTATGTTTAGTAAACGCTTTATTTTGACTATAAGTGTGAGGAGATTTTAGCACGGATTGCAACAAGGAAATACAATCAATAAAAGAGAAATTTTCATATTTAAATTCCTTGAAATCCATAATAGTGGGTTTAACAAAATCTAGGGTTTTAATTTCTTCACTCCCACTTTTATCAAATTTAGCATCAAGATCAACAAATTCCGAATTTTTAGAACGCCTTCTAGGTAAATGTGGATCATATTCAGTCCCATAATTATCAAGATTCATATTGCAAAACAAAGATTTAATAGGGGCACATCAATAACTTTTAGATCTTCATCATTATTTTCATAGGAACTAGAAGAACACGCTTTTATAATGGCATCTTTCTTAGCACGCATCCTAGCAGTTCTTTCTTTGCACTCGTCAATGGAAATTCTCATGGATTTGAGAGACGCATTGATATCATGCTTAGGTGGAATAGATCTAAGTTTCAAAGAATCAACATCAAGAGCAATTCTATCAACGTTCCTAGCCAAATCATCAATCTTAAGCAATTTTTCTTCAATCATAGCATTAAAATTCTTTTGCGAAGAAATAAATTCTTTAATATTAGATTCAAAATCAGAGGGAATCTTATTATAATTTCCATAAGAATTGTTGTAGGAATTACCATAATTATTAGAGGGATTACTAGGATAAGGCCTAGGGTTCAAATTTCCTCTATACGCGTTGTTACCAAAATTGTTCCTACCAACAAAATTCACATCCATAGATTCATTATTATTCTCAATCAAAGTAGACAAGGGCACATCAGTAGGATCAGAAGAAACACTCTTATTAGCAAATAATTTCATAAGTTCATCCATCTTTCCACTCAAAACATTAATTTCTTCTATCGCATGCACCTTTTTAGTAGATCTTTCAGTATGCCATTGAGAATAATTAACCATAATATTATCTAGGAGTTTAGTAGCTTCTCCTAAAGTGATTTCCATAAAAGTGCCTCCCGCGGCCGAATCTAAAAGATTTCTAGAAGCACAATTCAATCCGGCATAAAAATTCTGAACAATCATCCACAAGTTAAAACCATGAGTAGGGCAATTACGTATCATTAATTTCATTCTCTCCCAAGCTTGTGCAACATGTTCATGAGCAAGTTGTTTAAAATTCATAATATTGTTTCTAAGAGAGATGATCTTAGCGGGAGGAAAATATTTAGAGATAAAAGCATCTTTGCACTTGTTCCATGAATCAATACTATTTTTAGGCAAAGATGAAAACCAAGCTTTAGCACGATCTCTAAGAGAAAAAGGAAATAGCTTCAATTTAACAATATCATTATCGACATCTTTCTTCTTTTGCATGTCACACAAATCAACGAAGCTATTAAGATGGGTAGCGACATCTTAACTAGGAAGGCCGGAGAACGGATCTTTCATCACAAGATTGAACAAGGCAGTATTAATTTCACAAGATTCAGCATCGGTAAGAGGAGCAACCGGAGTGCTAAGGAAATCATTATTATTGGTATTGGTGAAGTCACACAATTTAGTATTATCTTGAGCCATCGCGACAAACAGGCAATCCAACACACGAGAAAACAAAAAGCAAATGGGCAAAAAGAGGTAATAGAGAGGGAGGATAGAGAGAGAGAGAGGGCGAATAAAACGGCAAGGGCAAAGTCGGGGAGAGGAAAACGAGAGGCAAATGGCAAATAATGTAATGCGGGAGATAGGGATTGTGATGGGTACTTGGTATGTTGACTTTTGCATAGACTCCCCGGCAATGGCGCTAGAAATTCTTCTTGCTACCTCTTGAGCACTGCGTTAGATTTCCCCGAAGAGGAAGGGATGATGCAGCAAAGTAGCGTAAGTATTTCCCTCAGTTTTTGAGAACCGAGGTATCAATCTGGTAGGAGGCTACGCTGGAGTCCCTCATACCTACACAAAAACAATAGCTCAACGCAACCAACACGCTTAGGGGTTGTCAATCCCTTCACGGTCACTTGTGAAAGTGAGCTCTGGTAGAGAAGATAAATAATATTTTTGGTATTTTTGATATAGAGATGCAAAGTAAATAAAGTAAAAGCAAAGTAAAAGCAAAACAATAATAAAGTGATGGAGATTGATATGATGAGAAAGAGACCCGGGGTCCATAGGTTTCACTAGTGGCTTCTCTCAAGAGCATAAGTCATCTACGGTGGGTGAACAAATTACTGTTGAGCAATTGACAGAATTGAGCATAGTTATGAGAATATCTAGGTATAATCATGTATATAGGCATCACGTCCGAGACAAGTACCCTGAAATGATTCTGCATCTACTACTGGTACTCCACTCATCGACCGCTATCCAGCATGCATCTAGAGTATTAAGTTAAAAATAGAGTAACGCCTTAAGCAAGATGACATGATGTAGAGGGATAGTTTCATGCAATATGATAAAAACCCCATCTTGTTATCCTGGATGGCAACAATACAATACGTGCCTTGCTGCCCCGTCTGTCACTGGGAAAGGACACCACAAGATTGAACCCAAAGCTAAGCACTTCTCCCATGGCAAGAACAACCAATCTAGTAGGCCAAGCCAAACTGATAATTCGAAGAGACTTGCAAAGATAACCAATCATACATAAAAGAATTCAGAGAAGATTCAAATATTATTCATAGATAAACTTGATCATAAACCCACAATTCATCGGTCTCAACAAACACACCGCAAAAAGAAGATTACATCGAATAGATCTCCACAAGAGAGGGGAGAACATTGTATTGAGATCCAAAAAGAGAGAAGAAGCCATCTAGCTACTAGCTATGGACCCATAGGTCTGAAGTAAACTACTCACACTTCATCGGAGGGGCTTGGATGATGATGTAGAAGCCCTCCATGAACGATGCCCCCTCCGGCGGAGCTCCGAAACAGGCCCCAAGATGGGATCTCATGGATACAGAAAGTTGCGGCGGTGGTAGGTTTTTGGCTGCGTCCCCGATCATTTGGGGGTACGTGGATATATATAGGAGGAAGAAGTACGTCGGTGGAGCTTTGAGGGGCCCACGAGGCAGGGGGCGCGCCCTAGGGGGGGCGCCCCCTACCCTCGTGACCACCTCGTGGCTTTCTTGATGGAGGGTCCAAGTCTCCTGGATCTTATCTGATGAGAAAATCACGTTTCCGAAGGTTTCATTCCGTTTGGACTCCGTTTGATATTCCTTTTCTTCGAAACCCTAAAACAGGCAAAAACAACAATTCTGGGCTGGGCCTCTTGTTAATAGGTTAGTCCCAAAAATAATATAAAAGTGGATAATAAAGCCCAATAATGTTTAAAACAATAGATAATATAGCATGGAGCAATCAAAAATTATAGATACGTTGGTGACGTATCAATACTCATGCTTATGTAGATAGTTCTGATTTAAGTCTTGCTGAGTACCTTTGTAATCACGATTGCTTAATTTATGTTTTTGCAGGGAAGACTTCAGACTCACTAGTAGTTCCACGTGGATTTGAATGAGTAGCTTGGGAATCCCAGATAGAGGTCTGGTTCCTATGGAGGGTCTTGTAGATAGTCAGGCTTCTTAGCCTTCTTTGGTTTCAGTTGTCTATACTCAGACAAGTTTATGCTTCTGTTGCTTGTGTGACTTTGTATGTTGAGTCATGAGGCCCATGTTTTTAGTAATATACTATGTATGGCTCTTGTGAGCCTTATCTATACTTCAATTGTAGAGTAATGCTGTGATGCCATGTTGTACAACACATACTTGCATGTTATGCGTACGGGTGACATGTATTTCTATGTTTGGGGTTCGATACCAAGTTATGTGCCTTTAGTAGCCTTTCTTACAGGGAAATGTCTCCTAGTGCTACTGCTCCCGAACACATGGATTGACCAACATGTATCCTTCTTTGCCCCTATCTCTATCCCTATGGGGAAATGTCATGCAATGTTTACTATAGTCCTTGTAGCTTTGCTACGACTTGGTTACAGTCACTTCTGTCTAACACATGCATTACTGGGTTACCTATGTATGCCCCTTTACGTTTGTGCCTACTTGGTCTATAACTAATCATGTCAACCGAGTTCTCAGTCATATGGATGCTAGTGGCATATCATATATGTGAGCCAAAAGAAACAAACAACCCCGACAAAGGTAATAGTTGCAGGAGTGGGAATACCATGCGTGAGGCTGTAAAGTGATATGATGTGTTACATGCTACATTTTGTGTGACCTATGATCAAGGTACCATCAGCTTTGATATCAGAGCCTGAATGGCTGTAGGATTACCAAGCCAAACTGGTCGAAGTGCAGTCTAGAAATGTTTTAGTTATTTAGGGGAATTGATTGTGGAAGGGAACATAAGGATCTTTTT
The DNA here is from genome assembly GCF_002162155.2 of Triticum dicoccoides. Taxonomy (NCBI): domain Eukaryota; kingdom Viridiplantae; phylum Streptophyta; class Magnoliopsida; order Poales; family Poaceae; genus Triticum; species Triticum dicoccoides. Next base: position 600,732,162 of record NC_041392.1, on the reverse strand, counting down.
ACTCCTTTCCTTGTGTCTTTCTGATTCTGAGTCACCTCTTCTTTTCTACAGGGTTAAGAAACTAGGTTTTCTCATCTAGATATTAGAATCACGAGCTACTAGTCTGTAGTCTTATAGGAATGGTTAATCAGAGTCACATGCTTGTTTTAGAGTACTTCATGTGTAGTAATGTTTAGCCTTATCACAGAACCTTGAGTGATGATGTCGAGTTGTTCTGTTGCACCAAATTTTGCAAGATGTCTCATATTTTGAGCATTTTACTGCCGTGATGTTGCCCAAAATTTCCTAGGAATTTGGGAGATTGTAATGCGTTTGTGCTACACTCTGCATCCTTATGTTGATGATGATTCCATCCTTGTTTTCCCATGATTTTTATTACTTGGGATGCCGTTAGTTACCCGAGGTTCTGTTTCTCGTAGCCAAAACCACAGAGGTGTTAGGGATGAGGAGGGTCCTCTCCAGTACGCGTCAGTGCTATACAAACGGTTTTTAACCCCTTTCCGTGACGACATTTGGAACCGTCGCCTAGTGAGTGACGGCGATAGGGGGGTCCTACCCACACGACCCAGAAACCATCGGGGATATGCCCTCCTGGCACACACGCTCTACAAAATGAGGTCATGTGCGACCGACGAGCGCTCAAATACGGAAATACGTACAATAGAGCTAAAAAAATTCAATTATACATGCATAATTGTTTCCGATCGCAAGTACATCCCACACAGTCAGTCCCTCCTAAACGTTTCCATTTGTATGTACATACCGCACAGTCGCTCCAAGGAAAACGTTTTCGTTCATAGGTACGTCACACACAATATTTCATGTTAAATCATTTGTGATAGAGTTGCCATTGCACACGGTATTGTCAATTTTATTGTTTGCGTTATTGAATGCATCACACACGGTCCGTAGAAGAAACTGTGTGGAAACGTCTGTCCATCACACACAATTTTTATGTGGTAAACGTTTGCGCAAGGTGGCCTAATGCAAATATTTTTCAAGAGAAAGTCATGTGTGATTGTTCATTGATCCAACACGGTTTATTCCTAGAAACTGTGTGCGTTGCCTAAGGTCATCGCCCACGGTATTTTTTCAATAACCATTTGCAATAGCAAAACCCAATTAGTAGGCGAATTGCCCTATTATTAATAATCCATTTATTAATCTAATTGACATTCATATTAAGCACATAATATATTTCATTTCCATATTAAGGAAGCAGAATTTCATAATTGAAATACATCAGAGTACAACATCATATAACTTCAACACTCAGCTACCCCATTACACAACTGCACCAGCACCAAGTTTCACATGCAGCATCTAGAACCTTCCGAAATTAGCATCATAGACAATATATAGACAGATGCATCTCATCTGGAAAACTACTGAAGCGGAAGGCGAATATTGATCTTTCATTCATGTTGAAGGTCTTTGCAACTTTAGGCCAGTGCCTGTGGATGATTGACCATCCGTCCTTCGTCCTCTTCAGAAACACTTCAATATTGAACCGTGGGTGTTGTATGAAAACCTTCCTCGCCTCCTGACCATAGAGGTGGTTTGAGAGGTAATCATCAGTGAACTGCTTTGGAAAGGCCTGAAAACTAGGATAGGGCAAAGGAATAAAAATGGCAAGGTATAATAGTTAGTACCATCTTGTAGTGAACAGATGTCTTCTTCATTGTGCAGACAAAGATTTTGTTTTTTTTGTCGCTAATTTCATTATCCTAACAATCTTTCTGAGTTTCTTGACTTGATTGATATTCATGGACAACTCATTTCCCCATATGCAAAAAGGGTCGAATAGTGGGTCAAAACCTCTGACAGCAGGACCTACATGTGCAAGACCAAATTCTTAAAAACCTAAATATTGGAATGGTTCCTACAATTGCACAATAATGTGCTATTAGACAACGGACCATGCACGTGCAGTTAACTAAACACCACAACAAATGAACCAAATGTCAACTGAGCACCACATTGCACAATATAACATACTCCTAATAGAATATCCGACAGTTAACCAAACTAAGCATGGTTAACAACTTGGAAATATAACAATTGTATTTGTTTCTCATGTGTTTTGTATATCCAAATTTGATTTATTTCTCACATGGTATATAATAACAGAATTTAGCCACAACAATTGAACATCGCATTGCATAATTGAACCAAATAGTTAACTAAACACCACAACAAATGAACCAAACGTTAACTGAGTACCACATTGCACAATATAACATACTCCTAATAGAAGATCAGACAGTTAACCAAACCAAGCATGCTTAACAACTTGGAAATATAGCAATTGTATTTGTTTCTCATGTATTTAGTACAGCCAAATTCGATTTATTTCTCACATGGTATACAATAATAGAATGCACCCACAACAATTGAACACCGCATTGCAGAATTGAACCAAACAGTTAACTAAACACCACAACAATTGAACCAATCATTAACCGAGCACCACATTGCACAATATAACATACTCCTAACAGAAGATCGGACAGTTAACCATACCAAGCATGCTAGACAACTTGGAAAATTGCACCCTGAAGAATTGAACATCACATTTGTAGAATTGAACCAAACAGTTAACTGAACACCACATTGCATGACATATAGAACATATACTCTAGAGCAGAAGATTGCATGGTAAAAGTAGATAGCACGATTCACTAGAATTTGTTAAGGAAAGGCAGCAGCTAGCAAACTGAACATGGGTCCTTATAGTGAGCTAATAAGACAAGCTACTCCTCATTGTCGGAGATATCAATGACGATTGGCTCCTTGTACATGGAAGAGGGCGAGGCCTCTGCTTTGTGGGTGCCCTCGTCGTAGTGGTGAGTTTCCCGAGCCACTCCGGGCACCAACCTGCTGGCTCTCGAGATGAGGTAAGCACGTGCACACTAAGAAAACACCTCGTAGTCTTCGTCGAAGGCACCGATGGTGGCCTCGAGAAATCGCCACGAACTGTCGCTTAAAGTAGAGAACCGCGTCGCGGCATTGGCGCGTGAGGCCTCGACGCTGGCCTCGACGGCGAGGTGCTCCTCCAAGATCCGGGTGTCGGCACGAATGGCAGCCATCGCGACCTCATCCGCGCATGCGGCCGCGATTTGCTTCTCTGCTGCCAAATGCTCCTTGAGATCCTGGCTATACTATGTGCACCATGAATTAGGGTGGCGCTTATTTGGTGGAGGGGTCGGTAGGTGGAAGGTGTCGCGCTCGTGCCGGCGGTCGGGGCATGTGGGATGTGGAAGGAGGAGGAGGATGGGGGTTGGGTGTGGATTACCTGCCTGGATAGGCGAGGCCGAGCAGCGTGAAGGAGGGTCACCGGCAAGGAGGCGGCACTGCAAGCAAGGAGTGAAGGTTTCAACCTAGAAAGGAAGGCGGAAATAGGGGAAATGTGGCTTTTGGTAAGGGGGAGGGGGAGGGGAGGTAGATATTTCTGCGTAAGCCGAAAATTTGGAATCGCTTCAGCGAAAAAACTGGCGCGCAAAGTGTCATCAGACACGGTCCCTTATTAAGAACTGTGTACGATAGGTGAACATCACAAACGATTCAGATAGCCTAACCCGTGTGTGATGAGTTTGAACGTCAAAAGTTTTGGTTTGAATTTCCCTGGTTACACTGATCATCCATGTCATTGAATAATTTGGGTACACAATGGAGACTACAACACACCCACACTTCTTAATCGAGCAAGTTCAACAATTAAACAGAGCTAGCTGACCTAAACATTACTCTAACAAATTAAAGACCGGTGTTCTTATAATTAAACAAGCAAAGAGTACTACTACGGCTGGTGCTCCTCGATCTCTACCGCCGCCTCCATGTCCAGCTCGCGCTCGATGGTCACCTCGGGAAGGGGATCCATGGCATCCATCGCACCATACTCGGCAAGCATATTGCCATCCGCGTCTGCCATCTCTTTGGAAAAGGCTGCCACGAGCTGGGTGTCGCCGGCCGTGATATGGGCTTGGATGGGCTCCATCGTTTCAAGGTATGCGGCGAAGAACAGATAGCTGCTTGAATGCTCTCGGCGATTGCCAGCTCTTCGACCATGGGTTGCCGACCGTTGCTGGAGAAGATTCGTTCGATTTGTGCGGTAACCGCCAGGATCTGGGCGTGGGCGGCCTCCATCAGGGCTAAGGTCACCGCTGCGGAACAGACAACTGTTGTGCCGCTCTCGCCAGTTGCTATCCCCGAGGGAGATGTTGCTGCCGCCACCTGAGAAGCAACAACGGCCGTTTGGGCTGCCTTGGCAGCTCGGTCGTAGATTGCGGCCGCGTTCATGCACCTTGTTAGCACGCGCATGGCGGTTGCGGCCGTGCTCTTGCTGGAGTGGGCCACCAAAGTTGCCCTCTCGACACGGGTCCATGTGCCCATCTTTCACCGATGACGATTGAACAGTGAAATGATATTTCGGGAGCGAGCTAGTGTGCTTGAGACGTCGGCTGTGGACTGTAGCCGACACACCTTCTCGCATAAGCCATAGGAGTACGATGCTCCAGGATATTTTGTGCTGCATCTCACACGGTTGGTGATAATAAACTATGTGCGATCTTCTTGATTTTTCATCTTGATTTGAATTACATAATGGGGTCACATCGGCAATGGACGGTGTTTGAATTGCTAGACCTTTTATCTGCAGTGAACATGCAACTATATGTGTGTCGTAAAAGAATTGGAATTATTCAGTTTTCATTTGAACATTTTATACATTAAATTGGTTTTCTAGCCATTTCAGGTGCACAATTCAAAATTAATGTACATGCACATGCTCCGGTGCACCAACATGGGTTGTAAAATCATATATGTGGCCATGAGTTTATTCTTATGTCCCATGCAAGAAATGGGGATGAAATTCGAACACCACGGCACCGTGGATCTCCGGCAAACGTCGACATACTTGCTTTTGTAATTCTAGTAAATCCAAAATTCATCCGAAATTCATGAAACTTGGCATGATATCATGGAGTGGCATCAACATGCCGTGGTAAATTTTTTGTCCCATTTGGGGCAGGTTTGGTACAAGCTTCTCATAAGAGCTTCTCACAACAAGTGTGATGGTTTCGGTAGGGAACCTTTCACCATTCTGGAAGAAACGATATCCGTTGACTCTTCTCGATTACAATTTTTTTCCTAGTGTCAACATAGAACAACAGGAGTGTTCTGTCAATTTTTGGGATTTTTCGGGGTTCGCTTGGACATTTTTATACATTAACTGAGTTTTCTATGCATATATGTGCATAATTCAAATTTTAACTACAGGCACATGCTCTAATGCATATAAATTAGTTGAAAATTCAAATCTGTGTCCTTGGTTGCCAGCTTAGGTCCCATGCAAGAAATGGGAATGAATGTCAAACTCCCTGCCACCGTCACTCGATCACAAACATTGAGATACGTGGTTTTTAAATTCTAGTAAGTCCAAAACTCGTCTCAAATTCATGAAACTTGGCATGCAATCATGGAGCGGCATCAACATGCCGTGGTAATTTTCTTGTCCCATTTGGGATAGGTTTGGGGATTTGCCTCTCACAAACCAGAACTTCTCACAACAAGCTTGATGGTTTCGGTAGGGAACGTCCCACCTTTGGGGACGAAACGATATCCATTGCCTCTTATTGCTTTCAAAATTTTTCTCGTGTCAACATAGAACAACAGGAGTGTTGTGTCAATTTTTGGGATTTTTCTCGGTTAGTTTCGATATTTTTATGCATTAATTGAGTTTTCAATGCATTTATGTGCATAATTCAAATTTGAACTACATGCACATGCTCTAATGCTTATAAATTGGTTGAAAATTCAAATTTGTGCCCTTGGTTGCATGCTTAGGTCCCATGCAAGAAATGAGAATGAATGTCAAACACGCTGCCACGGTCACTCGGCCGCAAACATTGAGATACCTGGTTCTTAAATTCTAGTAAATCCAAAGCTTGTCTGAAATTCATGAAACTTGGCATGCTATCATGGAGCGGCATCAACATGTTGTGGTAAATTTTTTGTCCCATTTGGGGCAGGTTTGGGGATATGCTTCTCACAAACCAGAGCTTCTCACAACAAGCCTGGTGGTTTTGGTAGGGAACGTCCCACCTTTGGGGAGTGTTGTGTCAATTTTTGGGACTTCTCGGGGAGTGTTGTGTCAATTTTTCTCGTGTCAACATAGAACAACAGGAGTGTTGTGTCAATTTTTGGGACTTCTCGGGGTTCGTTTGGACATTTTTATGCATTAATTGAGTTCTCAATGCATTTAGGTGCATAATTAAAATTTGAACTACAGGCACATGCTCCAATGCATATAAATTAGTTGAAAAATCAAATCTGTGTCCTTGGGTGCATGCTTAGGACCCATGCAAGAAATGGGAATGAATGTCAAACACCCTGCCATGGTCTCTTGGCTGCAAACATTGAGATACCTGGTTTTTAAATTCTAGTAAATCCAAAGCTCGTTCAAAATTCATGAAACTTGGCAGGCTATCATGGAGCGGCATCAACATGCCGCGGTAATTTTTTTGTCTCATTTGGGGCAGGTTTGGGGATATGCTTCTCATAAACCAGAGCTTCTCACAACAAGGTTGACGGTTTCGGTAGGGAACGTCCCACCACAGGAGTGTTGTGTCAATTTTTGTGATTTTTTGGGGTTCGTTTGGACATTTCTATAAATTAATTGAGTTTTCAATGCATTTATGTGCATAATTCAAATTTGAACTACATGCACATGCTCTAATGCATATAAATTGGTTGAAAAATGAAATCTGTGTCCTAGGGTGCATGCTTAGGTCCCATGCAAGAAATGAGAATGAATGTTAAACACCCTGCCACAGTCACTCGGCCGCAAACATTGAGATATCTGGTTTTTAATCTAGCAAATCTAAAGCTCGTCCGACATTCATGAAACTTGGCATGCTATCATGGAGTGGCATCAACATGGTGTGGTAAATTTGTTGTCCCATTTGGAGCAGGTTTGGGGATGCTTCTAACAAACCAGAGCTTCTCACAACAAACTTGATGGTTTCGGTAGGGAACGCCCCACCTTTGGGGACAAAATGATATCCATTGCCTCTTATTGCTTTCAAAAATTTTCTCGTGTAAACATAGAACAACAGGAGTGTGGTGTCAATTTTTGGGATTTTTCGGGGTTCGTTTGGACATTTTTATGCATTAATCGAGTTTCAATGCATTAATGTGCATAATTCAAATTTGAACTATATGCACATGCTCTAATGCTTATAAATTGGTTGAAAAAAATCAAATATGTGTCCTTGGGTGCATGCTTAGGTCCCATGCAAGAAATGAGAATGTATTTCAAACACCAGGGCACCGTTGATTGCGGACAAAATGTTGAGATACTTTGTTTTTAAATTCTAGTAAATCCAAAACTTGTCTGAAATTCATGCAACTTGGCATGCTATCATGGAATGTCACCTGACAAGTTGTGGCATTTTTCATGTCCATTTTCAGAGAAGGCGCACTCGAATAACAACCAACAAAGGCATTTTGAAAAAATAGCTTCCACTTTAATATCTCAAACATTTGTGTAATTCAAATCATGTGTGTTCTGTTAACCATTCACGTGACGCCACATGTCTTCGTTTTAATGGCTATAGGAGGTGCCGTGCGGACAACTGGTTTACTTGACTAAACGGGAGGCGTGCGAGTGGTGTCCGGTGCACAGGCTGACCGAGAGGCGTGCAAGCTGTCCTGCAATGCGTAGGCTCACCGGGAAGCGTGCTAGCTGTACGCTGCGCAGGCTCACTAGGAAGCGAGCCCTTTGACTTCCATGACCGCCCGCCTTCCTCTCCATTAATGGCGCCCGAGCCGCTGTTTAATACGGGCGGCCTTACTGTTCACCTCCCATTCCCGTCCCTCCCGCAGAACTCCACCAACGCCATGGCGCAGAATGATCATCTGCCTCTAGTCTTCAAGTTTGGTTAAGTCGACTCTGAGCCGAAGGAGATAGAAAATAAGGAGGAATGGGGCCTCATGGATGTGGCCCAGAATGAGCTGGCCGCGGCGGTTGCTGCCCCCGCTCCCGTCCAAGCTCCCATCCCCATGCCCACGCTAGCAACCATCCCCGTAGTATTGACGGGCTGGTCGCCGAGCACTATCGCAAAGCCGGAAGCTGTGGGCATCAGCAACGTCTCCGCGGACCCGCGCGAGCTCGTGTATATGCCAGTGCCAGCGCATGTGCCCGTGCATGCCCCTCCACCCACCGTGGCGCCGGCCCCCATGCGTTTGGCTGCACCCGCTGCGCCCGTGCCCCTGCCCGTGCACGCCCGTCCACCCACCACGGCGCCGGTCCCCATGCGTTTGGCTGCACCCGCCGCGCCCGTGCCCGTGCGCGTGCCCCCCTCAGCGGCATGGGACGCTGCCGTCGACCTCTACCTCTCAGTGGCGCCAGTTGCCGTCCTCCTGCGCCCGGCCCGTCGATCACACGACGACATGATGTTTGATTTACAAGTGAAGAACATTTTGTGCTGCCTTAAAGACTTCAACAACGGCGTCCCGGAGGACGACAACGACAACGACGGCACGGCACGCCGCCTTCGCCGCCGCCGAAAATAGTTTTTTCGGGTTTAATACTGTATCTCGAGTTCTCGATCATACAAATATAAATTCGTAGTGTGACTGAATGAAAGATTTGGTTTGAACGAACTTGCGTTTTCCTCTCTTAATGTACAGACTTATCAAACGATTTATTTTGAAAAAACATCAATGGTATTTAAATATAAAACACTCATTGAAAATGTTTTAGTTAGAGCACTCGTATGCAAACCGACAGCTTCCCCAGGAAGCCAAGGGAAAATGTGCCGAGTAGGATTTCTGAAGCTCTTGATCGCAAACGTTTTAGATAGAACACATGTATGCAAATGGAGAGCTATGGTCTTGCCTCATAGTGCAGGATTTGTGCATCCCTTCAACGCAAACGGTTGTTTTGCATGACTCATGTGCAACCACGTAGAAACAATTGGGTAAGATTTGCATCTGTCATTTTGGGTGTGTTGCCATTTGTCAAACTGGAAAGATTGACATTTGTTTATCTAGTAACATTGCCATTTGTCAACCTTGTAACACTGCGATTTGTCAAAATATGCAGCTAAAAATCACTAGCACTATCTAATTTTGCAACTTAAATCACTCGCACTATTCATATGGACACCACTAGCAGGCGTGAGTTGATGGACACATATGCAAATGTACCATTGATTACATACAACAAGTCATCAACCCACAACGACAACGAGGATACACATTGGATTATAGATCGTTTCCAACAAAACATTCTAGTAACGTAAAGTTTTTCTCACACAACAAATAACAAAGCGATGAAATGAACTTTAGCTCAACCACTTGTCGGCGTTGGAAACACTTGCTTTGAACTAGAAGTTATTCTCTGGGAAGGGCCAGCTACTGTCAATCTCGAGACCAACGCAGAATTGATCCTCCAGGATGAAGCGGGCTATGTCAGGATCCATATTGTGATGGTAGGGAAGCATAGCAATGACCGAGGTATAGATATAGTTACTTCTCATAAATGGTAGTAACATTGTGTCAACAGCAGCTAGATCGCCTTTCACCATCATTGGATAGTTTTGTCCAAGGAAGAGCGAGTTTCCTCCAAGACTTTCAATACTGAACCAGGGAGAAGGTGTTGACGCAAGTACACTAGTATCCATCCCTAATACCCTGCAACGGATGTTGGAATAGGTCCGGAGAGTGCGACCATGCGAGACACCACCTGCTTCCTTAGTAACATCAGTAGTTCCCTGTATATAGACAAGAAGAGGTGATCCATCAGAATAAGTTGCCAGGTGCCACTAAGTATATGGGTCCTGCTCCTCCTCATGCTCGTGATCATCAACATCGTCATCTCCCCCTTGGTTATAAATATTTTCAAGTATAGGTGGTGGAATGTTCACAGGACCTTGGAAACACAAGAAGGTTAATTAGTAAAGGGAAACTAGCTAACCCACTGCATGCGGATGAAACAATTATAATTACGGTGGAAGACAAATGTACCGAAAGCATGATGATTTCATGCAAAAACTGTGCCACGAGTGGTGGCAGCAAACACAAGACCCTCGTACTGAATTGCATCACAATACTCATCCGTGTACAGAAATTGATTTTTGAGCAATATCCATCGAGGCGTTGAAGTAAGGACGGATCAAGCTTGTCGAAGATAGCAACAACTTCGTAGTTCGTGTAATCCCAAGAGCGGTTGGGAACTCGACAAATTGCTATCTTCCATAGATGACAACCACCATGATCGTATTTGAACTCACATAGATCATCTGTGTGCTCAACCTCTGGGCAGTCTGAGATTTTTGGAAGTGGAACCGGATGACGAGTGAACACATTCAAAATTTCCCACTTGCAGTTGTACCTAACATAAACAACCCAATCTTCATTTGCGCCTGCCCAAGACTTGCCCTCAAGGGATGACATCTTAACATCACATGTATCATTGTCAAGCGGCATCAACTTGCACAAGGCGAGGCTTCCCTCGTGCCCGCGCCAGTCAGCAGGGTCACGACGAAGAGGATAGGGGAGATCAAACTGCTCATGGACCCTTGGGTTTCTTGTAATGATGTTATTAGTTGAGTCAAGAATGGTCTTGAACGAACCTGCCATGCTAGCTGAGGTGATGACGTTGCACCGATCAATGATTTCCTCCACCATGTCATCTTTCAAATCAGGGCAAGAATAATGGGGTCGTTTTCGGCCTGTTCCCTCCATGGAGAAGATGATCGAAGAACGGTAGAAGGAAGGGTGAAGGAAAATTGAGGGAGGAAGAGCGTGCAACAGCAGTTCCAAATTGAGAGGGAAAGGCAAAGAGGCGGTGGATGGCTGCCACGGTAAAAGAAGAGGCTAGTGGGGAGCGAACGGTTGCCACAGAGGTCACACACTGATGACAAGGCCGAGTGAACCGCATGCCATATATCGCACACACCTTGATCTGGCTGACCGTTTATTTTGTGTTGCCTAATCACAAACAGTTCATCCGAGTGAACCGTATGTTATACATCGCACACACCTTCATCTGGCTGCCTGTTTCTTTTGTGTTGCCTAATCACAAACAGTTCATCCGAGTGAACCGTATGATGTATATCGCACACACCTTCATCTGGCTGCCCGTTTCTTTTATTCCTGCTCATCGCAAACAATTAATTGAACTGAACCGTATGCCCTGCATCACACACACAACTAAAATCCAAACCGTGTTTGAGGCATCCGTCATCGCAAATGCTTTGTATCTTTTTTGATGGGTTTTTACACCACCGTTTGCGATTATTGCATCGCACACAGTTTCGTCGAAGGGTCTCTGATCGTAGTGTCGCATTAGCAGCATCTTGCAGTAGTGCCTCCTGACCAACATTCATTGGCAGAGTTCATGTTAGAGGTTGAGAGGAACAAGCATGAGACTAATCACTTGTTGACACGGATTGAGCAGAACACAACATATCAGTGTAATGAGTTGGTTGCCATCACAAACTTTATTGGGCTTGACCCACCCACCTTCCATCATTCCATTGAGCCAATCATGCCAATGGCTGGCTCCGTACCATCACCCATAAGCTACATTCTATGAACATGGCTAAAGGTGACAAGGTCACCTATGCTACATATCACTTGGAGGGTCCTGCTAGTCTTTGGTGGGATAACTATGAGGCTATGCTTCCGGATGTCCAGATTCCTACCTAGAGAGATTTCACAGAAGCCTTTCACGAGCACCACATTCCTCAGGGTCTCATTGACCGCAAGAGGTCTCAGCCCTAAGTTGCGCCATGAGCTTCACTTACACAATTGCAATACTTTCCAGGCTATTGTGAACAAGGCCATTAACACAGAGACAACTCGGTTCACATACACACACACGTGACTTCGGATCTTCCTCCGGCTCTAGTTCTCAAAAGTGCCGGATTTGGGTTCCGAACACCGCTCTTCCACCCGGATATATATGCACCAAGGCCATCCTATGTGGCACCTCACCCAGTTTAATAGTATGCTCCACCTAGGCCTATTGGTGGACCAATTGTTAATGCGGGTCCATGTCCTACTTCCACGATTTCCTACAAGTGTGGAGAGCTAGGCCATATTGCTCATGCTTGCACTCAGACCAGTATTGCTTCACCCTAGTCTGGGAAGTCTGTTAGCTGTGGTAAGCCATCCACCAAGATGTTCCATGCCAAGCCAGCTACCACTGTGTCAGCGTCCTAGGAACGGGGGAACCCAGACTTGCCTGCCTGCAGCCCAGGGTGTGGCTCCTCCAACGGCCTGGGACAACCCATCTTTATCAGCAACCACTCAAAACCTTCGCGAGGGGCCAATCCTCGTGAGGTGGACGACACCAAGACCTCCCCAGGGGTGTCCTCGCTAGGCTGGCTCCTGAGGAGCGGAGATATCTATGCAAGGGGCACCTCACGAGGTCCGCTTGACGTGAGCCATGACGACCAAGGCCAGGTGGGCGCCAGCAGGCGCAGAGTACCTGTTTCCTCTTTGCTTCCTAGGAAGCAGGCGCAGGTGAGGAGTCTCGATTCATCAGGCAAAGGTTTCCATATCGGTGCAACAAGACCAAGACCAGCAGGACGTAGGTCACCGCGGAGCCCATGGCGGCATCACCACTAGAACCTTTGGCAGGCGAAGACCACCTTTTGTCAGGATAGCTTATACTATTTGTCTCCCTTCGAAATTGGCCATTGTGGGATCCCTTCCTGCCTAACATTTGGGAAGAGTACCAGGGCCTCTATAAATAGGACTAGCCACCATCGTAGTAAAGGATCAGCTCATCTTGGATCGAATCCACTCCACCAAGGCCATCTCACCAGCTCATCGAGCTCAAGAACACCTCTCATCCATTGTACTAATCCAACCTCAGCCCACGAGGCAATCCACCACACCACTCTGGAATAGGGTATTACACCACAACGGTGTCTCGAATCAATATAAACCGCCGAGTCTCTTGTTCCCTGAGTTCGGCGAGCTAGGCCTTGAGATCATGGCGAGAACGAGCTAGGGAGAGAGAGATATTCATGCGCACCCTAGAGTTTGAACCTCAAGGGTTTGCCGAAACCCAAAATCCGACATTTGGCACACCAGGTAGGGGTCTGCTAAAGCCTTTCTTCTGTCGATCCACGCTCCACTTCTGCACCGCATCCATGGCTGACGCTCGCCCAACCCGTGCTGAGCGTCGGGCCACCCTCGCCACCTGCATCGCTCATACAGCACCCGCTGGTGGACCTCCCCGCCGTTCTCCATCACCCGGTGCCAACACCGCCACCGGCCTGACAGCAAACGAGAAGCAAGCTTCATCGCTGCACCCCTTCGTGCAACGGGGCGGACATACCGCCACCCCGTTGCTGACTCTGGCCAACTTGTCATCCCATGCTCGTCGCCCGCCCATTGCCGCGTAGGCCGCGCTGCTCATGGCACATGAGCTCCTGCGTTACCTCCTGGTCGACAACCTCTATGAGGACTGGCTGGACCGCATCGCCGAACTCGTCAGCGCCGCTGGGGGATCTCCCGCGCCGTATCTCTCGCTACCTCGCTCACCTCCATCTGAGAGCGTCGTGGCTCACGGAGCGCCTCCAGCACCTCCGTATCAAGAAGACGCCCTCGCACCAAGACGTGTGGTCCCGCGGCATGACCCGCCACGCTGGGTACCCGCGCACGAAGAAGGAAGCTGCCAAGAAGTCCCAAGGCCACAAGAAAATGCTCCCGCACTCCCAGCACCACCGCGTCAAGACCATGTACTACCTGCAGCGGCGACGTGTGGACACCAGGACCGGGCTCCACCTCCACAACGGGCTCCGATGACCATAGCAGGCTGTCGCACCTTCACCCATGAGCTGTGCAGCATCGTCTGGCCCGGCAAGTTCAAGCAAACAACCGGAAAGAAGCAAACAACATGGTGAACACACAACACATAAACAAGACATGATGCTCAACCAAGTATGAGGCATAACAAGGCTACATGATGCTACTCATGGCAAGAGATGATGCATACAAGAACAACACATCAAAGCACATTTAAAGGAGGTCGAACACAACATATAACAACTTCGGTAAGTCCTCATATGCAAATTTAAAAATTGGTTCAGATCTGATTAACCCACAATGTTGAAGTTGATAAACATCAAGTTAAAATCCACCAAGATGATCTACTCAGTTTTCGAGTCAAGTTACATATAAAGTTCGTTTAATTCGGAGCTACGGCCTAAAAGATATGAGCAAAACAAGTTAAACATGACATAGGTGCAAAATGCATACAACCATCAAGAAAAGACACTCAAAACACGGATGCAACAAGGTAACATGAAGTTACATGCAAAACCAGGCAAGTTTCATATAGAGCATGCTCAAAACGGAGCAACGGTTCAACACATACACTCAATACAAGATTTAAACACGATCTGCCCAAAAGAACAACTAATTACTTTCCAATCAAGGAAACAACACGCTACAGGAATCACATGGACATAAACTTCATATGCACTCAAAGTACAGACAACATGCTTCAAATATCGTTAAGGTTCAGGTTCATAGGCATCAGGATTAAACCAATATGATCAATGAACAAAGCAACATAATAACACAAATTATGACCTGGTGAAAAACATGGCATGTGCATGAGCAGAAGTAACATATTGACATGTTGGAGGCATGAAACAAATATGATATATTGCATGAACATAACAAGCAAAAGCATGGCATTAAAGTACAGGCTAAACATGGCAAACCATGATTACTAAGCATCTCCATATGAGCCCTAGATCAATGGCAATTAACAAGACAAGATGCAACATGATATAAGCTGATTCTCGGACTTAGAGGAAAATTGGGAATGCAAAACATAAAATTATGATACTGACTTTGAAGGCACATAACAGCAAGCATAGCAACTTTAATAATCATTCAAAAGACACTACTAGGAAAAGGGCTATAGATAGGATTGACACTAATGGCGCACCAGGGAAGTAGTGCGCCACTACTATATACTAATGGCGCACCAGTTGGTGAGGCGCCATTAGTGTGGAAGACACTAATGGCGCAAAAACGGGTGTGCCACTAGTGATAATTTTTTTCTTTTCATTTTTACATACATACTAATGGCGCATCCTACCTCTGGTGCGCCATTACTAGTTCTAACTAGTAATGGCGCACCAGACATGGAGTGCGCCAGTACTGAAATTTTTTTTATTCTTTTTTTTGCAAAACTACTAATGGCGCACCGCCTCACAGTCCGCCATTACTAGTTTAAACTACTAATGGCGCACCCTGTAGAAGTGCGCCATTAGTATATATTTTGATATCATGAATATTTTTAAATATCATGTGCACTTTTGGATATCATGAATATTTTTAAATTTCATGGGCACTTTTTGAATTCATGAATATTTTTTTAAATTTGATGATATTTTTTCATATTCAATATGATAAAATATTGAATATTCATGAGGACACTCGATCTCGATCCCCCTCCATCTCGATCTCGATCCCACCCGCGCCTCCTCTCCCCTCTTCATTTTTTAAAAAATAATAATAAAAAAGTGTAGACTACAATTGTTGTTAAACAATATTTATTACTGTTTTTATAAAAAAATATTATTGTTTCATATTCATATTCATTTTCTAAAAAATTATTACATGCAACAAAAAAAATTACTTATGGCGCACCTCTGGCCGGTGCGCCATTGCTATATATATATATAAAGATTACTAATGGCGCACCTCTGCTCGGTGCGCCATTGCTATGTAAAAAAAGATTACTAATGGCGCACCGATCGCTGGTGCGCCATTAGTAAGATTCCCCCTAGCTAATTCCCTCCCTCTCGCCAGATCCCCTTCATCCCTCTCCCTCACCCCCTAGCT
>NC_041392.1:600689371-600715879 GCF_002162155.2 Triticum dicoccoides | reverse complement strand
TGCACCCTCCCCCGTCCCGCTCCACCGCGGCCGCCGACACCCCGCACCCTCCCCCGCTTTTTGATAATATTTTCAAATAACAATTTTGATGATATTTTCAAATAACAAATTTGATGATATTTTCAATTAAAAATAAAAAACAAATTTGATGATATTAAAAAAACAAATTTGATGATATTTGATGATATATTTTGTTCTAGTCCTCATGAAAATAACAAATTTGATAAAAAACAAATTATTAGATGCAACAAGAAATAATGAAAAAAAGAAGTTACTAATGGCGCACTAGAGGAGGGTGCGCCATTGCTATCAGAAAAAAAAGTTACTAATGGCGCACCAGAGAATGGTGCGCCATTGCTATGAGTGTTTTTATGGCGCACCCCTCAACGGTGCGCCGTTACTAACATTCCCCCCTCTATAGCTGGATACCCGGCCCTTCGCCCAATACCTCCTTCCCTCTCCCTCGCCAGATCCCCTTCCATCCCTCGCCACACCCACTCCGGCTCCCCCGCGCCCCCCGACCCGCGAAGCATGTGGCCGCCGGCCTCCCCACGACCAACCGAGGCGCCCAGGAGGACCGCCGTCGTCTTGCTCTTCGACTATGAGGACCCGGACAAGCTCGGACGCCCTCGAGCCACCCCTTCGACGCCGCCGCCGACCCCGACCCCGTCCCCTCTGGCGACTGGCCACGCCCGCCCAGGTACCTCTCCTCCTTCCTCCCTCTCCACCCTTCCTCCCCATTCCCTTCCTCCCTAGTTCTTCTTGCTATATGGATCAGAACATATGGAGCATTACTATTGCTATATAGAGCATTACTATTGTTCTTCTTTGAACCATTACCATTCTCTCCCTCCCTAGTTCTTCCTCCCCATTAATTTGTAGGATCAGAACAAGTTTGTAACAGGATGCTCTACAATGTTGATTAGGTGCATTACTATTGCTATATGGAGCACAATTTAGTATTGCTATATGCTCTAGTTTGTATCAATGTGATTGTAGTTTTTCTTGTCATCAAGTTTAGTTGATGTTTATTTAAATATAGCTTATATGATCAGCCACTCTATGTATGATTGTGGCTTGATGGTTCTGGAAGAACGTTTTTCCTTCAAATTCTATCTGGTGGCATTGTCCTAGACTCCCTAGTTGTGTTGTTAATTGTGCTTCTATTAAAAGAATTGGGAGTTACTCACTGTACTAGAACTCTGTAGGTTGAATTTTGGTTAACTAATACTGACGTTATGAGAATGTAAGCACCTATTACTGCTACTGATATCATTGGCTCATTGCTGCCTTTATGCAATGCAGAACTGTTAAGAGTGATTTGGAGGATTCAAGATTCTGTGAAGCTCTTTTGACATTTAAAACTTAGAACTGAAGGTACTTAATAAACTCAAAAGCATTGATGATAACTCTTGTTGCCTAGAAACAAAGGTAGTTTACATATTGCATTGCTGGTGTTTGTTTATGTTCAGAGTTTAAGCATGTGTAGTGTAGTGTAGTGAGCTTGTTCTAGTGTAGTGAGGTCTGAACCATTGCATGATGTAGTGTAGTGTAGTGAGCTCTGAACCATGTTTAGTGTTGAGTACTTCAAGTTTACTGAACCTATTCATTTTTGTGGACTTAGTGAACATGATAAGACAAGCCAGATGCTCTATTTTTAATTAACAGTAATCCATGATCAGCAACAGTTTCTTTCACTAATTTTTAGTTAACAGCAATCCATGATTTTTTTTCCAGCTAAAACTAATCATGATTTTTTGTTGGGTGACCTATTAGATCTGGAATGGAAGCTCACATAAGTTGAGCTGATTTTTGTCCATATGAAAGCAGAGGACCATATGGTCTGTGGCCTTTTCATCCATATGAAAGTAGAGGCACATTGTGGTGCTAGTTTGCTGGGTTTTGTCTCTGTCCATCGTGTCGTGATGATTTCTCAGGTACCCCGAGAGGCCCTTGAGTTTGCCGGAATGTCGATTAACTTCCGTTCCAGAAAATTCGGGTACTCCATATGTCTTATTTTCAGCAAAGGTCATGCTGAAATTTTCCATGAATTTTAGCATGACTTTGCTAAAAATCGGACATATGGGGTACTTGATACTAATGCATGGGCCGGGGTATCTTAGTACTTAATTAAGTAGGATCAACTGCCCCGCCATTCTTGCTGCATTAAACCATAGGTGGCAATAGAGCAAAGTGATTAGGCCCAACTTGGAATTCTTGTTAGCATCGATAAACCCTAGATGATAAACCCAACATAGGTGGCAATAGAGCCAAGTGATTAGTGCCAAGTGATTAGGCCCAACCTAGGGTGCCTCGGCATCAATAAAACCCTAAATGATGAAAACTTAACTTCGCTTCTATAGGGTGCCTCGGTGTCGATGAGAACCTAAATGATGTACGCTTAGGCTTTTAGGGTGCCTCGACGTCGACAAACCCTAAACGATAAAACCTTGGCTTTTAGGGTGCCTCAGTGTCGATAAGAACCTAAATGATGAAAGTTTAGGCTTTTAGGGTGCCTCAGCGTCGACAAACCCTAAATGTTAAAAGCTTAGCTTTTAGGATGCCTCAGTGTCGACAAACCCTAAATGATGTAGTTTTGAATGATGAACGTAGGATATGTCATCATCATCATCGGACGACGAAAGGGACGACGAAAGTCTCCCAGCGGAGTGCGACTGGTGCCACGACGATCGAGGTCTGTGCGACATGCCTCACCTGGATGATGATCGGCGCTTCAGCATTAAGCTCGAGGAGACCTTCGAAGTTGAAATGGTACACAACGACGACAAGTGTAATTTTCATCTTTTACAATTCAAGTATAGCTTATCCCATGCCATGCAAGACGCTATGTCTTGGAGAGGATGGATTTTGAAGACCATGAAATTTCTGAAACAAAGAAAATTCACCTAAGGACTCATCACGATGTGGACTTTGAAGTAAATCTATATAATTCTGAGAGCTTAACCCATTTTGGTTGCAAAAATTGGGAAGCATTTTGCAAGATGTATGGTTTTGATGAGGGTATGCTTATCACCATGGATCTTGGTAATCCTGGCATCAACCAAGACAATATGGACATTTGGGTCCTTGTTGATACGCCTCCAGTTCTACCGCTATGTGAGTTTCTCAAACATAGTTATTAGCTAATTTATATTGTTCATTTCAAAATAGTTGACAACTTATTTCCATTGACAGCTTATTTTTATTGTTCAAAGAATGTGCGGGAGATGGTAGACAAAACCCACTACACCGATGGCTCTGAATTAACAACTTACAAGGAGAAAAATCATTTGGTCGGATTTTGTACTGACATTGAGAATTACAATATCTACAATCAAACTCCTCAACATTATGGTAAATACGTGCCAGTAGTGCATGTGTTCAACTACGGTAACTACCATGGAGATACCCTCGTAAGATTTTTACTATTACGACATCCGTGCATCTTTTGCATACTTCTAAAACTAGTACATCATTGCTAACTATGAAGTTATTACTATGTTTTTCAACAGATAATCCCAGAAATTGTGTGCCTCATATGATGTATCTGAAAGGTAGTGTTAATGTTTTGAACATATAGCCAGGTCGTCCTACGAATCTCAACTGTCCATACGAGATTTCTAAAAGAAGTGGAGACATGAAAATCAAAGGATGGAAAAAATGTATGGACAGTCGTAAGGAGCTTCTTGGAAGCAAAAGGAAGCGAAGCGTAAGAATTGGAGACAGGATGATCTCCATTCTCCATAATGGAGAGTCAGGGTCTATATTGTTTTATGCTATTTTAGCTTAAATAGGGTATTTAGGTCCTGCCTAATACTGATGATCATGTGCTAAGAACAATTAAGTAGGGTTGGTTCGAAGACTATCAAGATGATGATCGTATGACTTGTTATGAATAACGAGTAGAAGTTGTATGATGATGATTAGTAGGACTTGTTAGGATTAGTATTACTTCCGACAAACTCGATACTCGCGGTCTCGAGACTTGTAATGTTTTATCTTTGTTCGGTCTTTTGAATTCGGAGACTAATATGATGAATTGTATTCGGAGACTAATCTTCTATTGTATTCGATGAATCTATTATTGCTGTGTGCTACTGTCTATATTATGTCAAATAATATATTTTGTAACATGTGCAAAATCAGAAAAGTAAAAAAAATAAAACCTAATATTGATACTAATGGCGCATCACTACAGAGTGCGCCATTAGTATGCCAAGTATACTAGTGGCGCATCCATCCGCAGTGTGCCATTAGTGTGCCAAAGCACATGGTTAAATATGGCCCCTAGGAGACACACTAATGGCGCATGGTGTTATATACTAATGGCGCACTGGATGGTGCGCCATTAGTATACCAGATACTAATGGCGCACCAGTGGTGCGCCATTAGTAAAAATTACTAGTGGCGTGCTACTAATGGCGCACCGGTGATGCGCCATTAGTAGGCAAAACCGGTGCGCCATTAGTAGGCCTTTTCCTAGTAGTGAGACATGGACATGTAGTAGACATGATATAATTTAACTTAGTCCATGGGCACAAGTTCATGTGAAGCATGGAGCAATTACTATGATTCATGCAAAAAGGAACATGCTATTAACAGGATGACAGATTTAGCATGATGGCAACTTGAGAGCAAGAAAGAGTTAAACTACAACAATTTATAGGGAAACCAAGGGCATGGCATCAAGGTACACAGAGCAAGGAGCAAATAACATCAAGGCATCAGATACGTATGACTGAAGGACTAGTGGGAACCATCAAGACAAGATTGAATGATGTAACAGTTTCAACAAGTGTAAAACAGCAACAACAACATAGCATGTTTGCAAGCTTGAAATAGAAGTCATATGAAGTCCAAAATTAACAAACTTGGCATGTGGATAAAGTACTCATATCATACTTCAATTCATGTAATTGGAGCAACTCCAAAAGAGGCATAGATCAATCAATAACAAGCTCACAACATGGCATCATGAAGTTAACAGAAAATTGGAACATCATATAGGCATGTTAATGGCAATGAAAACATATCCTACAGGACATGTATAAGGCATCAAAAGGAATGAGATCATAGAGCATAGCATGGACATCAAAACATGTCAACTAGGCATCTCCAGATTATGCATGGAATAGATGGTAGCATCAAGTTAACATAGCAACATAATGTAACAGTTACAGACTTAGCAAAAATCACTAAGTCTTAGAAATCTGCAACATCAAGTAGCTCACTTCACAAGCTTGTGCCAGACACCACAAGGCACATAAAAAATACATGGATTGCACCACTATAAATATGGCATGATGATGCTCCTAAAACATGTAGACATGATGCACACACAAAATGCAATGGAAAAGACAAAACAACAAGTTATAACAATCTCAGCAAGTTAACATCATATAGCACTCTTGCAATGATGATTACCATGGCATAATGCATCGTAACATGAATGCAAATCACACCATCATGTAGAGCTCTCCGAGAAGAACAATTTGACATATCATACCCTCAAAACGGAGAAACATGCACATATTTATGCCATGATGAATATGCACACATGATGCTGAGGACTTGGCCATTTTCAAGAAAAAACAGGGTGAGCGCTAAGTAGCTATATTACGCACAGAGCATTGCATAGAGGGGTGCTCACCATGGGCTTATGACAAGTCGCAGGAGAGGCGAGGTGGGCCAGCGGAGCTGGGCCGGCCCATAAGGCGGCGCTGGCTGGCTGGGCCACGACCCATGTGGCCGAAACGGAGGGGGGCGAGTGGCGTCGCTGTCCTCCTTGTGCTCGAGCCCGAGCAGGAAGCAAGGGGCGGCGGCACTGCCGTGGAGAGGTCCGCCAGCGACGGGGCAGGCCGGGGAGGAGGCCGGGGTGACGGGATCTGGCCGGAAATGGAGAAGGGCGGCGGAGGGCTGCCGGATCTGGGCGGTGGCGACGGTGCAGATGTTGGGAAGGCGTGGGGCGAGCTCGGGCCGCGCGGCCATGGCGGCCAGGGCGCACTGCGGCGGAGAAGACCAGTGGCGAGGCGGCAGGGTAACGTCCGGGGAGGTCGAGGCAAACGGGAGGCGAGTTGGGGTGGGAGCCGCTCAGGATTAGGCGGCAGGGCGTTTCGGGCCTGCGTGGGCCTGGTTCGGGCTCTGCGTGCCCGCACAGTGGCTGGCGGTGCTGCTGGACAGTGGCGGCATGGGAAAGGCTGCGGGCGGCGGCAGTGATGACGTGGCGGCTGAGGATTGGCCGGGAGCGGTTGCGCGGACATGTGTGGCAGCGTGGACGCGTTTGGTGGCGTGGAGAGGAGAGGGACTAGGGTTTCGTCTGCGAAAAATGGAGGGGAAGGTCTATTTATAGGTAGAAGGAGCTACGAGAGTCCAAATGAGGTGCGGTTTTCGCCCACATGATTGTGATCCAACGACATAGTGCATGTAGGGGGTTTATATGGGCTATTGGGCTGTTGTGGAGGGGTGCTGGGCTGCAAAGAGAAGGTGGGTTTCACGGTTACACGGTTAACCGTTGGGCATCAAACGACCTCCAAATGGCACAAAATTTGACAAGCGGTCTATCGGTGATATACCAAGACCACTCGACAAATATCGGCCCATTCCGAGAACGTTTTAATCCCGCTAACAAAACAAGATCTGAGAGGTGCAACGGGTGCATGTGAGAGTGTCAGAATCCGTAATGGACAACGGAGAAAGTGACCGGATGCAAGTTTAGAAAACATGAGGATGCAATGCACATGATGACATGGCAAAATGTAACACGCAAGCAAAAGACACGACAAGACAACGAATAACTGGAAGACACCAGATGCATCGGACTCGGGGCGTTACAATCATGCTCAAGATCAGAGAGGTATCAAATAGCATAATGGATCTGAACATATAATTTTTCACCAAATAAACCATATAGTAATCAACACTACTAGTCACCCACAAGCACCAATCTAAGGTTCTGGTAGAAAGATTGAACACAAGAGATGACCTAGGGTTTGAGAGGAGATGGTGCTATTGAAGATGTTGATGGAGATTGCCCTCCCCAAGATGGGAGGGTTGTTGGTGATGATGATGACGATGATTTGTCCCTCCGAGAGGGAAGTTCCCTTGGCGGAATCGCTCCGCCGGGGTGCAAAAGTGCTCCTACCTGAGTTCCGGCTTGAGACGACGGCGTTTCATCCCGAAAGCCCTCTCCTTATTGTTTCTAGGTCAAAAAGACTAATGTACCAAAAGAGGGGCACCAGAGGTGGGCCGGGAGGGCACAACCCACCATGGCGTGCTTGGTGGCCCTGCACACCCAGGTGGGTTGTGCCCACCTGGTGGGCCCACTCTGGTGGTTATTTGCTCCAATAATTCTTATATTTTCCATAAAAAATCTCCGTGAAGTTTTAGCTCATTTGGAGTTGTGTAGAATAGGTGGCCTGATGTTGCTTTTTCAGGTCTAGAATTCTACCTGTCGGTATTCTCCCTCTTTGTGTGAACCTTGCATATTATGACAGAAAAGGCATTAGAATTACTCCAAAAAGCATTATTATGCATAAAAACATTATAAATAACAGTAGGAAAACATGATGTAAAATGGACGTATCAACTCCCACAAGCTTAGCCCTCACTTGTCCAAAGAAATAGAGAGAAGTACTTTGACTCTTGCATAAATGTAAATACATAAAAGTAAAAGATAGGCCCTTCGCAGAGGGAAGCAGAGGTTTTCATGTGCTTTTTGGTTGTATGCTCAATCTCTTAGTGCAAAAGAACGTCATGTTGTATTGCCCATTATGGTAGGAACCTTTATTATGCAGTCTGTCGCTTTTATTCTTTGCCATCACAAGTTTGTCCAACGCTCAATTTTCTCTTACACTAAATGATCTAACACTTTTAGAACCAATTTTTATTGCCTTATTGCACCAATAACAACTTAGTTGAAGGATCTTACTCAATCCATAGGTAGGTATGGTGAACTCTCAAAGCAAGATTTGGTTTAAGGGTTTTGGATGCACAAGTAGTATCTCTACTTAGTGCAGAATTTTTGCCTAGCAAAGATGGGTGACAAGCACCACATGTTAAAGGATCTATGACAATATAACTTCTATGTGAATATGAACAAACATAAATCATTATGTTGTCTTCCTTGTCCAACGTCAACAATTTTGGCATATAATATTTTGATGGGGGCTCACAATCATAAATGATGTCCAAGATAGTGTATTTGCATGTGAATCTTCTCTTCCCTTATTAATTTTTTCTCGAGTTGCATCATTGACCAATGCTATTTTTGTCAATCTCCAATAAATTTTATTACTTATACTCCATAAGATTAGCATATGATCTTTTTGATTTGTTTCCTTTCTTTATATTGAACATGAAAATAAAGAAAGCAAAAGTCAAACTAAACTTTGTTATATATCTTGCACATGATTAAAAGGATAGATCACTAAGTAAGCACTCAAAAAGGAAGGATCGAATTGAACTTTTATTCAACTAAAGCAAAAGATAACTAAGGTTCAAACTAAGATAAGTAAAGGCAAAAGATAGTGGAGGTGATACGATACCGGGGCACCTCCCCAAAGCTTGGCACAAGCCAAGGGGAGTGCCCATACCCGATACTCAAGTCTGCTTTGGTGATGAACACGGAGGTGGTGGTGATGAAGTAGAGGGTTCGTCCTTCTCTTTCAGGCTCAAAAGATACTCCAATCTTTGGATGACACTCCAAAGGGTAATGATGTGCTCTTGCAATAAAAAAATTTTGCGAGTGAGATATTTGTCTTGAACACGAACCGTTTCAATGACCGTAAAGGCTTCAATCTTAGTGGGAGTGAGTTATTCATAGTATGGTTGAAGAATATCTTCTTCTTTCTCCTCGGGAAAGGCTTGCTCTACTGCTGGAGCTTGATCTTGGATAGCTTCCTTGGTCTTGTCCTCCTTGAAAGTTTCTTCAGGCTCCTCTCTCTTCAATTCAATCTTCATCAACCAAGCATCCTCTTCTACGTTGTTGGTGGGGTAAGGAGACATGATGCTGGTCTTGATGGAACTGGCAGAAAACAAGAAGAAAAGAAAATAGAAGATTTCTCCGTGATACGGTGGCCAATAGGTTTGAGGGGTTATATAAAGATTTTTTTTATCTAGGGAAACAAGCAAACGGAAGAAAAACGGAGTCCGGAAGGTACCCGAGTGGGCACAACCCACCTGGGCGCGCGTGGCAAGCCAAGCGCGCCCTATTGTCTTGTGCCCACCAGGGTTACCTTCATGGCTATTTCTTATTTTCCTAATTTTTAATATATTCCAAAACTGACATAAAATATTTTTTCGGATTTTTCGGAGTCCATTTACTTATAGTATCACGTACCTCCTCTTTTTTCATGATTCTGGAGTGTTCCGGAAGGTTTCTTTTATGTGTTCTTCTAGTGTCATAAAATGGATAATATTGCTTTCAACATTAATGGGCGTACCTGAGATATAATGTTTCATTCTTTGCCCATTGACAACCTTCGGGTTAGTACCTTTGGAAGAACACATAGACATCATGTATCTGAATTATGGCAGACCAACCCATTTTCTAAAGACATAATATAGTTATATCATATCATCCTCTTTACATAGTTATCATATTTTGAATTATGTTTTATCCATGAATTATATCATGCCATAATGTTTTCATCGACGATAGGTTTGTGAATCATGGCATGCCAACCACTTTAATAGACACATCATATAGTTATATCATGTCATGTTGTTTACATAGTCATCATATTTTGAAGTATGTCATCCTATCCTGTTTAGTTAGCCATCATATATGTGAAATTGTGTCATGCTATCCTGTTTAATTAGCTATCATATATGTGAAATTGTGGCATGCTATCCTGTTTGGTTAGACAACATAAATGTGAATTATTTCATGTCCTGTTTTCTTCCCTACTATCCATTGCACCTGTCTATCATACAATGTCTATACATTCAATTACTTTTCTTGTTTATCAGCCATTTGAATTGGAGGGGGTGATGGCAGTATCTATGGGAGTAAAAACACGGTCTTTATAAAAGATCGTGCTACCCGTCGATGCATATAGAACCACGGTTGTACTTGCGTCAGAACCATCCCCACCACACATAACCCAGACTCACGCAGATTGTACCTCTACCCAGTTGGACAGAGAACCAGCTATACCCCTTCTAACCCCAACCCCAGTAGATAGTAACCCAGTTCCAGTTGACACAGCACCGTCTCAACTACAGAGAACCCAAAAACGAGCAGTTGGTAAGGCAACTGCAGTGCCCAAAGCACGAGGAGCACCACTCTGAACCCCAAGTTAACGCTTAAAACAGAAGAAGAATTGTTCTCAGGTCAGGTTACGTAGCTATGGTTCATACTCCTTTGCTCTTGCATCACTGTATTTACTCATACCAACTAATTTCAAATTTGAAGGATGTAATTGAAACTCCAATGGCGCAATAGGTATGTTTTAAACCTGTTTTTTAATGTGCTTGCTGTTGTAACTTGCTCTATGTTGATTCCAGTTTCATTTGAATAAACAGTTATGTTGTCATGCCATGCACATTACAAGTGTTGTTAGTATTATGTAGTTTCCCACACTTATATTCTGTCTATGCTGCTTTGTCTTAAACAAATATGATTTGAATTGTCTCTATCTTGATTTGGCAACATAAACTAGAATGATATAGACCATACAGTGACCATACTACATAGATATATGTTTGTCTCATGCTGTTATCCTGTCCACCTTACTACTGACTGGTTTACCAAAATGAGTTTCATATACAACATGGTAAACCTGTGATGTGTCTGCTTGTTTCTCTTTTAGAATGCGGAGAAAATATTGGAGAAGAGTACCCCATTATGTAATGGTAAAGGAAATAATGCATATAAGGTTCAAGGTAGTGAGACATCCATGTTGGTCTCCAAGAAAGCTGATAAAAACTATCTTTAAGACAGTGAGACAACCCCAAAGTCCCATCTTGATGTAGTGTTCGAGTTACCGACCATTACTGCTGGCACCAGCTCTTCGAACTCGCTGCCTGAATCAGTTCTGCTTCTTGATTCTCAACTTCAAGTTGAAAGACATCGATCAGATGTGCTGCGACAAAGAAGCCGAAGGACTAAGGAAGTCCCTGCAGAATTCTGGTGCAACAGCAAGCGCTGGATGATTTAAGCTCCAAGCAAGAGAAAGCTAATAAGCTTGCTAAGCGTCTTTCCAGCATGGTGGATACCTAGGATATTGTTTCTTGAGCTCTTGTGAAGTGGTTTCAGTGCTGTACTTGTTTTCCTGCGACGTTTATTTGCACTGGTCGCCAACTTTGACAACCAGTGTATGTAATATTTGTTCCCCATATTTGCTGGTCCCAAGAATAAATGGGCCCTAAGAAGGCCGAAAGGTAACATCGGCTGGAAACAACCCAATGGAATAATGGGCCGTTAATGGGTATAAAGCGATACACTGTTCATTACGGGCCAGTTTCACTACTGGCCGTTAATGGGCTAAGAGTTCTAAAGGGCCTCATATGGGCTGAAAGATGTGATGAGCCATACATGGGCCGGAAGTTACAGCAGGCTAGAATCATATTGGCCAGCCCAGAAGACGCTATTAGGCCTAATTCAGATAGGCCATAATGGGCCGGGAGTTAGCGGGTTGTAAATGGGCTATATGAGAACAGGCCGCTAACAGGCTTTAAGTGGGCCGACCGTTACCTTTTGACCGGGTCAAACAGGCCGGCCTTTTGACCTGAAGGGCCCACTATTAGGCCAAGACACATCTTGACATATCATAGCCCCGTCCTGTCCATTCGCTGGATGATAACTGTCCCAATGCTGAGCCGGGCTGTTAACGGGTTATTGGATCCAAATCGGAACCCGATAGCTTAACGGTGACCCGTTATGGTGGATGCCACGTGTCGGTTACCCTTGACAAAAGCGCTTCCATGACACGCCATTTATCATCATGGAAGTGGACACTTCAGTTATGATAATTTTGGTATATTGCAATGGTACACTTCTACGACAGCAGAAGTATGACTATCTTGATTCTGTCATAACATCGTCATGGATGTACATGCATGACAGAAAACGTGACCTACTGTGAGGAACACGTATCATCCCGGAAGTGGTTTTTTGTAGCGACTTAACCTGATCACTATCTACCTTATATGTGTTGCAGGGAAACAATGGGAAGCATTGTGGTTAACAATCGAGATTTGCACATGCATGGTCCTTTGTCTAGTATCACATTATTGTGCAACTGCAGGAACCATTCTAATATTTAGGCTTTTTTTGACAATTTGGTCTCGCATATATAGGTCCTGCTGTCAGAGGTTCTGACCCACTGCTTCACCCATTTTGCATATGGGGAAATGAGTTGTCCAAGAATATCAGTCAAGTCAAGAAACTCAGAAAGATTATTAGGATAAAGAAATTGGTAACAAAAAACAACAAGATTTTTGTCTGCACAATGAAGAAGACATCAGTTCACTACATGATGGTACTTACTAGTGTACCTGCTACCTCTTGAGCATGCGTTAGCTTTCCCTTGAAGAGGAAAGGGTGATGCATCAAAGTAGCGTAAGTATTTCCCTCAGTTTTTGAGAACCAAGGTATCAATCCAGTAGGAGATTACACGCAAGTCCCTCGTACCTGCACAAGCAAACAAGAACCTCGCAACCAATGTGATAAAGGGGTTGTCAATCCCTTCACGGTCACTTACGAAAGTGAGATCTGATAGAGATAATAAGATACATATTTTTGATATTTTTATTGTGTAGATTGGAAAATAAAGATTGCAAAATAAACAGCGACAGAAATGGCTTGTTGACGGGAGAATAATATAATGGGAGATAGACCCGGGGGCCATAGGTTTCACTAGTGGCTTCTCTCAAGATAGCAAATTCTATGGTGGGTTAACAAATTAGTGTCGAGCAATTGATAGAAAAGCGCACAGTTATGAGAATATCTAGGCATGATCATGTATATAGGCATCACGTCCGCGACAAGTAGACCAAAACAATTCTGCATCTACTGCTATTACTCCACACATCAACCACTATCTAGCATGCATCTAGAGTATTAAGTTCATAAGAACAGAGTAACACATTAGGCAAGATGACATAATGTAGAGGAATAAACTCAAGCAATATGATTTAAACCCCATCTTTTTATCCTCGATGGCAACAATACAATACGTGCCTTGCTGCCCCTGCTGTCACTGGGAAAGGACCACAAGATTGAACCCAAAGCTAAGCACTTCTCTCATTGCAAGAAAGATCAATCTAGTAGGCCAAACCAAACTGATAATTCAAAGAGACTTGCAAAGATATTAAATCATGCATAAAGGATTTAAGAGAAGAATCCAATATTTTTCATAGATAATCTAGATCATAAACCCACAATTCATCGGATCTCGACAAACACACCGCAAAACGAATTACATCGAATAGATCTCCAAGAGAATCGAGGAGAACTTTGTATTGAGATCCAAAGAGAGAGAAGAAGCCATCTAACTAATAACTATGGACCGAAGGTCTAAACTACTCACACATCATCGGAGAGCTGTGGTGTTGATGTGGAAGCCCTCAGTGATCGATTCCCCCTCCTGCGGAGCGCCAGAAAAGGCCCCAAGATGGGATCTGACGGGTACAGAAGGTTGCGGCGTGGAAATAGGGTTTCGTGGTGCTCCTCGATGTTTTCAGGGTATATGGGTATATATAGGAGGAAGAAGTAGGTCGGTGGAGCTGCGAGGGGCCCACAAGGGTGGGGGGTACGCCTACCCCCTGGGCGCGCCCTCCTGCCTCGTGGCCTCCTTGCTTCTTTCTTGACGTCCACTCCAAGTCGCCTAGATCACGTTTGTTCCAAAAATAACTCTCCCAAAGGTTTCATTCCGTTTGCATTCCATTTGATATTCCTTTTCTGCAAAACACTGAAATAGGCAAAAAACAATAATTTGCACTGGGCCTTTGGTTAGTAGGTTAGTCCCAAAAATAATATAAAAGGTATATTAAAGACCATTAAACATCCAAAACAGATAATATAATAGCATGGAACAATCAAAAATTATAGATATGTTGGAGACGTATCAAGCATCCCCAAGCTTAATTCCTGCTCTCCCAAAGGTAAATGATAAAAACAGAATTTTTGATGTGGAATGCTACCTAGCATAATTCTCAGTGTAATTTTCTTTATTGTGGCATGAATGTTCAGATCGAAAAGATTCAATATAAAAGTTTAATATTGACAAAAAAATAATACTTCAAGCATACTAACAAAGCAATCATGTCTTCTCAAAATAACATGGCCAAAGAAAGTTATCCCGACAAAATCATATAGTCTGGCTATGCTCTATCTTCATCACACAAAGTATTTAAATCAAGCACAACCTCGATGACAAGTCAAGCAATTATTTCATACTTTTGATGTTCTCAAACTTTTTCAATCTTCACACAATACATGAAGATAGTCTCACATCAACTAGGTGTATCAATGGGCTATGGAGATGCCCATAAATAGATATTAATGTGAGTGAGTAAGGATTGCCATGCAATGGATGCACTAGAGCTATAAGTGTATGAAAGCTCAACAAAAGAAACTAAGTGGGTGTGCATCCAACTTGCTTGCTCACAAAGACTTAGGGCATTTTTAGGAATCCCATCATTGGAATATACAAGCCAAGTTCTATAATGTAAAATTCCCACTAGTATATGAAAGTGACAACATAGGAGACTCTCTATCATGAAGATCATGGTGCTAATTTGAAGCACAAGTGTGGTAAAAGGATAGTAACATTGTCCATTCTCTCTTTTTCTGTCATTTTTTATTTTTTTTATTTGGGCCTTCTCCTTTTTTTATGGCCTCTTTTTTTTTCTATTTTTTTCGTCCGGAGTCTCATCCTGACTTGTGGGGGAATCATAGTCTCCATCATCCTTTCCTCACTTGGGACAATGCTCTAATAATGATGATCATCACACTTTTATTTACCTACAACTCAAAAATTACAACTCGATACTAGAACAACATATGAATCTATGTGAATGCCTCCGGCGGTGTACCGGGATATGCAATGAATCAAGAGTGACATGTATGAAAGAATTATAAAGGTGGCTTTGCCACAAATACGATGTCAACTACATGATCATGCAAAGCAATCCGACAATGATGAAACGTGTCATAACAAACGGAACGGTGGTAAGTTGCATGGCAATATATCTCGGAATGGCTATGGAAATTCCATAATAGGTAGGTATGGTGGCTGTTTTGAGGAAGGTATATGGTGGGTGTATGATACTGGAGAAAGGTGCATGGTATTAGAGAGGCTAGCAATGGTGAAAGGGTGAGAGTGCGTATAATCCATGGACTCAACATTAGTCATAAAGAACTCACATACTTATTGAAAAAAATCTATTAGTTATCGAAATGAAGTACTACGCGCATGGTCCTACGGGGATAGATTGGTAGGAAAAGACCATCGCTCATCCCCGAGCACCACTCATAAGGAAGATAATCAATAAATAAATCATGCTTCGACTTTCATCACATAACGGTTCACCATACATGCATGCTACGAGAATCACAAACTTTAGAACAAGTATTTCTCAAATTCACAACTACTAAAATAGCATGACTCTAATATCACCATCTTCGTATCTCAAAACAATCATCAAGTATCAAACTTCTCATAGTATTCAATTCACTTTTTATGATAGTTTTTATTATACCCATCTTGGATGCCTATCATATTAGGACTAATTTTATAACCAAAGCAAATTACCATGCTGTTCTATAAGACTCTCAAAATAATATAAGTGAAGCACAAGAGATCAATAATTTTTATAAAATAAAACCACCACCGTACTCTAAAAGGATATAAGTGAAGCACTAGAGCAAAATGATCTAGCTCAAAAGATATAAGTGAAGCACATAGAGTATTCTAATAAATTCTGATTTATGTGCGTCTCTCCAAAAGGTGTGTACAGCAAGGATGATTGTGGTAAACTAAAAGCAAAGACTCAAATCATACAAGACTCTCGAAGCAAAACACATATCATGTGGTGAATAAAAATTTAGCCTCAAGTAAAGTTACTGATGGACGAAGACGAAAGAGGGGATGCCTTCCGGGGCATCCCCAAGCTTAGGCTTTTGGTTGTCCTTGAATTTTAAATTGGGCTCCCTTGTTCATCCCCAAGCTTAGGCTCTTTCCACTCCTTATTACTAAATCCATCAAATCTTTACCCAAAGCTTGAAAACTTCACAACACAAAACTCAACAGAAAAATCTCATGAGCTCGGTTAGTATAAGAAAACAAACCACCACTTCAAAGTACTGTAATGAACTCATTCTTTATTTATATTGGTTTTAAAACTACTGTATTCCAACTTCTGTATAGTTCATACCCCTCTATACTATCCATAGCTTCATCAAAATAAGCAAACAACACACGAAAAGCAGAATCTGTCAAAAACAGAACAGTCTGTAGTAATCTGTATGTTTCGAATACTTATGTAACCCCAATGTCGGTGTACTAGATTAGGGGTACCCTAGTACCCCGAACTTGTGCACGGGCAGTTGCAGCATCCCGAGGCAAAGGCTTGCCGGGTGATCGCCAAGATCCCCCAAGGTTCCCTTGGAGCCATCCAAGAACAAAGTATTTAAGCTAAGGAGACAAGACCCCTGCAAGGGGAGCTTGCCGGGAAGGCCAACCAAGGCGCTCCAATGAACTTGCCGCGACGCGCCACGCGCTCCGGCAAGGCAACAAGGCCCCGGCAAGAGGAGCTTGCCAGGAAGACAAACCAAGGTACCTCGAAGCCCAGTGAGCGACAAGCTTCCAGACCCGACAAGATAACAACAGCGGCAAGGCGCTTGCCGCGGCAGGCGGCCACTCTGCGTCCACGCTCCAGCGCATCCACCAACGTGTCGCTCTGGGGGCCTCTTCGGACGTGCGTGGCGGGAGGCTGTGCAGCCAGCGGTGCGCAGTGGCATGCGAAGCTGACAAGATCACCATCGTGGCGAACGGTGGCGCCCCTAACGGTCCTTTTCTGCACTATTCGGGCGACTCAGACGGGCATTTAATGCCCTTGTCCCCTGCCGTCAGGGTTAGGTAGGGTGCACTGTACAATCAAATGTATCAACTACCTCGCTTTTTACGTTTTTACCCTCCTCTGCGTTGCCACCTGTCGGTGACCCCTTTAGCGTATAAAAGGAGGCCCATGCGCAACATAGGGAAGGTTCGGCTCATAGGTTCGGAGCCTCAGACAGTTTGCTTCGATCCATCCGTAGCCCAGAGAACATCACACTCTCGCTTTGGAGAGCAAGAAGGCCAGATAATACAATCAGACAAGCAGCAGTAGGAGTGTTATCTCTCCGGAGAGCTCCGAAGCTCGGTAAATTGCTCGTGTGCCTCGCCTCGATCTGCTCTTCGTGCGACCTTCGCCCCCCGCCGAACCGAAAGGGGCCCGGTCCGCCGGCCCCATAGGTGTTCGTGGATCAGTTATCCCCGACATCTTTGGCGCGCCAGGTAGGGGGCGTCGAGATTGTGTGAACCTAATCCGGTGTTCACACGAGCTAGATCTTCATTCCCTTCATCAACATGCCACCGAAGAAGAAGACTTCGGCGGCAGCCGCTCCGTCCACGTCATTTCCGCCACCGTTGGAGCAAACGGGTGGTGGAGTGGACGCCGGCTGAAGAACAGCCGTCGATGAGGGTGCTCACAGTGCTGCCAAGTCCAAGGACAAGGCTGCACAAACCTCCGCGACTGTACATGTTCCGCACCACTCTCAGGAGGCGCAAGATCAACAGCACCATGGCGCTCGCAGCACCATGCGCATGTTAGACCAAGGCCAAGCTGGTGGATCTCGGGGCGCTCAAGACCAGCATGCACGCCAGCATGCTGGCACAAGCGGGGCACGGTCGCCTGGACGGGATACTGCTCCTTCTAACATAGTTAGAAGTTCGAGCACGTCCCGCTCCTCGCGCCGTCCGCCACTGCCACCCACCACTCCAGTAGAAGCTTTGGCGTGAGCTCAACTTCTCTTAGATTACCCTCCAATGTAGGACAAGATCGACGAATGGAGGGCCACCATTCAGAGTCTCATCGGCTACGCCAACGGCGACACTCCACGGCGGCCGAGCGCGTCGCCGCCACCGCAGGACCGCCGGACGCGAGCCGGTGGCGACGAAACGGGCGGAGGTGCAACTACCATGCAATCACCGCCCCGAAGGCCAAGATCGCCGACTCGCCGGATCCACCTCGACAGCGACTCCACTGCATCGTCGGATCCACGAGCTCGTCGCGATCAGCGCCAAGTTCTTCATGATCGACAACAAGAAGACGCTCGAACCCGCATCGAGCGCCGAAGAGAAGCGTGACGTCAATCCGACAAGCGCGCTGGGCCCTCTGTTGACATGCATGCGCCAGGGGAACCAGGCGATCTGCCGTACGCGGTAGGTTGTCCTGCATTCACTCGTGAGCCGGGGGGAAAAAGAAGACCAAGTCCGGCAAGAGCTCTGATGCCCAATCCGGCAAGCGCACCTCTTCGGAGTGTTGCGCTACCGTCGAGGACGCACCATCGAGCTCCACCGGCAAGTGCAAGAAGACAATGACAGCTCCGCCTGAGACTAAGAAGGTGTCTGCCAAAGAGGATGGCACTGGTGGTACTTTCACCATCAGCGCCACTCTTGACCCCAAATAGGAAAGCGCGCTCGTTGCTTTCCTGCGGGCGAATGCCGACGTGTTTGCGTGGCAACCGTCTGATATCCCTGGTGTTCCCAGGAAAGTGATTGAGCACCACCTTGCCGTCTGTCCTCATGCGCGGCCCGTCAAGCAGAGAGTCAGGAAGCAGGCAGTTGAGCGCCAAGAATTCATCGCAGAAGAAATCAAGAAGTTGGAAGCAGCAGGCCTTGTCAGAGGAGTACTCCATCCCACGTGGTTGGCCAATCCTGTTGTTTTGCGCAAAGCTAATGGGAAATGGAGACTTTGTATTGACTTCACTGATGTTAATAAAGCTTGTCCCAAAGACCCATTTCCCTTGCCGTGTATTGACCAGATTGTTGACTCCACAGCCGGATGTGATTTGCTTTCATTTCTTGATGCATACTCAGGGTACCATCAGATCTTCATGGCAGAAGAAGATGAAGAGAAAACCGCATTTATCACCCCGTGTGGCACGTACTGCTTCGTACGGATGCCTTTCGGTTTGAAGAATGCTGGTTCAACATTCGCAAGGGTAGTCCACCA
Organism: Triticum dicoccoides; assembly: GCF_002162155.2. NCBI lineage: Eukaryota > Viridiplantae > Streptophyta > Magnoliopsida > Poales > Poaceae > Triticum > Triticum dicoccoides. The sequence continues at coordinate 600,696,658 of NC_041392.1, read as the reverse complement.
TGCTTTTGAGCCACAAATACACAGAAATGTGGAAGCTTACATGGATGACATAGTGGTCAAGAGCAAAAGCAAGGCGACCTTGATTCAAGATTTAGACGAAACATTTGCAAACCTGCGCAAAATCAACCTCAAGCTTAACCCCGAGAAGTGCGTATTTGGAGTCCCTTCCGGCAAGCTTCTCGGGTTCTTCGTGTCTCAGCGGGGAATTGAAGCCAATCCCGACAAGATCAAAGCCATCGAGCAGATCGAAGCACCAAAGCGCGTCAAGGATGTACGAAGGCTTGCCGGTTGCGTGGCTGCTCTCTAGATTTGCTGAGCGCGCCCTGCCATTTTTCAAAATTTTGAAAAAGGCAGGTCCAATGAAATGGACTCCGGAAGCGGAGGCTGCGCTGCAGGACTTGAAGAGATACCTGTCCTCCACTCCAACACTTGTCGCACCTAAGCCGCAAGAGAAGTTGCTGCTGTATATAGCAGCAACCAATCAAGTGGTTAGTGCTGCGTTAGTGGCGGAGAGGGAGGCAGATGATGAGCCAGCAACCACGGTAGATCCATCCAGCGACAAGCAGGGGGCTTCGCCGACAAGCTCTGGTCCCGACAAACATGAGTTTGCGCAGGAGCATGATAAGATGCCAAGGAGAATGGTGCAGCGCCCAGTTTACTTTGTCAGTTCCCTTCTGCAGGGGGTTAGATCAAGGTACTCTGGTGTGCAGAAGTTGCTTTTCGGCCTCCTCATGGCCTCGAGAAAGCTGCGCATTACTTCCAAGCACATGAGATCACAGTCGTCACTCGCTTTCCGCTGAAGAGGATACTGCAAAATCCAGAAGCAACGGGCAGGATTGTCGAGTGGGCGCTGGAATTGTCAAGCTTTGGCCTCAAGTTTGAGAGCAGCTCAACAATCCAAAGCAGAGCATCGGCAGAGTTTATAGCAGAGTGGACACCAACCCCAGATGAAGAAATTTCAGAAACGAGCATCCCTGTCAAAGAGGCAAACAAAGAGTGGCTAATGTACTTTGATGGTGCCTTCTCGCTGCAAGGCGCCGGTGCAGGCGTGCTGCTTGTCGCACCCACCGGAGAGCACCTCAAGTACGTAGTCCAGATGCACTTTCCCAAAGAGCAAGCAACCAACAATACTGCAGAGTATGAAGGATTGCTTGCCGGTCTCAGAATCACAGCAGACCTTGGGATCAAGAAGCTCATTGTCAGGGGTGACTCACAGCTTGTCGTCCGACAAGTGAACAAGAACTACCAGAGTCCGTTGATGGAAGCGTATGTTGATGAAGTGAGGAAGCTAGAAGAGCACTTTGATGGCCTACAAATGGAGCATATCCCAAGAGCTCAGAATGATATTGCTGACGGCCTGTCAAAGTGCGCCGCACTAAAGTTACCTGTGGAACCAGGGATCTTTGTGCTTAGGCTGACTCATCCATCCGTAACACCATCAACTGGACAAAGCAAGAAGAGGAAGTTGGTTTCCGGCAACTACTTTCCGGCAGAGCTCCCCGAAGCCGCCGCCAAGAAAGTCCCCAAGATCAACACCAGAGATGCTGAGGGGCAGTCTGCTCCGGCAAGCCTTATGGTTTGTTCCGTTGAAGCAGACGCTCCCGACAAGTTTTGCTCCGGCAAGCTTGCTAGGGAACATCAAGCTCTGGCAAGGCCGCAAGTCCTTGCCGTAGAAGCAGATGTTCCCGCAGCAGCAGATGTGCCTTTAATCCTTGTTGTCGAGCCACAAGCTCCAGCATGGGCACAGCAGATTGTCCATTTCCTTCAGACAGGAGAACTTCCCGAAGAGCAAGAAGAGGCGGAAAGAGTAGCTCGGCAGTCAAGTATGTACCAGTTTGTCGATAGCATACTATACAGAAGAAGACTCAACGGTGTGAAATTGAAGTGTATTCGCCGGGAAGATGGACAAAAGCTGTTGGCGGAGATACATGGAGGCATATGTGGCCACCACATCGGCGCAAAGAGCACTTGCCGGCAAAGCTTTCCGGCAAGGTTTCTTTTGGCCGACAGCCCTCCAGGATGCAACTGCACAAGTAACCAAGTGTGAAGCGTGCCAGTTCCACTCCAAACAGATACACCCGCCAGCTCAATATCATCGGCCCCTTCCCCCGAGCTGTCGGGGGCTTTGAGTACTTGTACGTCGCAATCGACAAGTTCACAAAGTGGCCGGAAGTGCAACCAGTGAGGAAGGTGACAGCACAGTCAGCAGTCAAGTTCTTCAGGTCAATTGTTTGCCGTTTCGGGATCCCTAACAGGATCATCACCGACAACGGTACGCAATTCACGAGCCGCACCTTCATGCAGTATGTCCAAGACCTTGGCGCCAAGGTCTGCTTCGCTTCTATTGCTCATCCGAGAAGCAACGATCAAGCAGAGAGGGCAAATGCTGAAGTGTTGCGCGGGCTCAAGACCAGAACTTTCGACAGGCTGCACAGGTGCGGAAGGAACTGGATCGAGGAGCTGCCGCTGGTTCTTTGGTCGATCAGAACGACGCCAAATCGAGCCACTGGCCAGACACCTTTCGCTCTAGTCTCTGGAGCAGAGGCAGTTCTCCCCACGGAACTCGTATACGGATCACCTCGAGTGCTCGCTTATGATGAGCTTGAGCAAGAACAGTTGCGGCAAGACGACACGCTGCTCCTTGAGGAAGATCGTCTTCAGGCTGCTGTACGAGCTGCTCGATACCAGCAAGCTTTGCGCCGCTCTCATAGCCGCAAAGTTAAATCCAGAAGCTTCGAGGAAGGCGACCTTGTTCTTCAGCGCGTTCAGTCTGCCAAGAATTCCAACAAGTGGACGCCGAAGTGGGAAGGCCCTTATCGGGTGAGACAAGTCACAAGGCGTGGCGCTGTCCGTCTTGAGACCGAAGATGGCATTCCAGTGAGCAACACCTGGAACATAGAACATCTTCGTAAGTTTTTCCAAGAAGGCGCGGTTGCCGGAACCCGTTCCGGCAACCACCTTTTGTACAAGTCTTGCCGCTGTTGCATGTAATCCTTTGTACAAAGCCGGGCGCAGATCCCGTGCATAAGTAAAAACCCATGTGCTCCGCACAGCTTGTCCATATCATGCGTTAGATCCTTTCTTGCATGTGATTATCTGACACTTTGTGCAGCACTTACATCCGGTAAGCAGTAACGAGCCGAAGTGCTCCATACTATTATTTTCTCTTCTTTCTTTTTCTTTTAAAGGAAAAGAAGGTTCTCTCGCACACAAGTTTGCCGGGGGGAAGGAGAAGATTGTGGTGTGGGCCAGGCGTCGTTCAAGCAAAGACTTGCCTTACCGGGAAGAAAATAACAGAAAAGCTAAGTTGCCAAAGTTTGATCAATCACTTTTTTAAATTTTTGAGTTATCTTCCTCGAACGACCCTGCTTTGTATGGAAAACCAGTGCGCGGAGGAACCAACTCGTGGCTAGTTGCGCCCTTACTTTGTTTCGAGTCCGCTCAACATCTTAAGCGTGCTGCATCTAGTCACGACAAGGTTTCTTGTCGGAAGCAGCGCCGCCAGCAGGCTGCTGAAGTTCCGCACTCAGCGCTCGCAGCTCGGGCGCCTGCGCCGACAAGTTCCCTAGAAGCGTAGGGTGAATACATACAAAGGGAGGAATCTAGTAGAGGAAATAGTGTTGCAATTGATAGAAAGAAATAAAGTTATATTACAAAGATAACTTGTCGCAGCTCTAACAGACTGTTCTCATAACAAGACTAGCAGCGACAAGGGAAAAGAAGAAATGGGCGGCCTAATCTATGCGTCCGCCCTCGACTCGCTTGATCTCGCTCACCTTGTCCACAATGGGTGCGACAAGGGCCTTGAGTGCATCCAGATCGGCATCAGGCGGCAAGGATCGGAGGACGTTGGTGAAGCTGAGGCCTGGATTGCGGAAAGCTACCTTCATCAGCACCTTCTGGAGGACCCCGGCGCAGATTTTGCGTGACTCGTCGGCCAGCTGCTTCGGGATCCTCTCCCGGAATCGCTGGAGTGCCGTCGCCACGCCCTTGAAGAATAGGCTGAGCTTGGCGCTGGGTTGAAGGATCTCGTCGGAAGGATACCCAAAGTCATCCATCCCCAGCTACGCCAGCTCCTCGTTGATGACGGTGGCAGTGTTCACCAGGCCCTCGGTCCAGTGCTCCACCGTGTCTCTGAACGAGTTCTGGGTAACTGCAATGCTCTCCAGCAGCGCCGCGTCAGCCTTGACCTTCTTCGCCAAGGTCTTCTCCCGCTCCTTGGCGGCCTCCAGCGTCTACGTCAGCGTGGCCAGCTTCAGCTCCAGGTCTGCTTTGGAATCCTTGGCGGCGCTGAGCTCCTTGCCCCTCTCAGCGAGAAGGCCTTGCAGTTCACCATGGGCGGCAGCATCCTTCTCGCGCTCACGCTTGAGCGCGGCAATCTCCTCGCCGCTCTTCCCAATATCGGCCTCCAGCCGCGCCACCTTCTCCTCTAGCTCCTTATTGGCGGCCTCTGCAGTTGCCGCGGCATCCTTTGCCTCCTTGAGCGCCCCGCCAAGTGCTCGCTCGCGCTCGGCCAGCTCTTCCTCGTAGCTGTCGAGGTGGGCTTTCCACTGCACTAGCTCGCCTTCCCGCGCGGACTGCTTCTCGGCAGCAAGCCTTTGTTCCTCCTCAGCCTCGGCCTTCTCGAGAAGAAAGGCCGTGCGCTCCTCGTCTACTCGCTCCCGCTCCTGCGCCAGGGATCGAAGAGCTTCTTGATTTTGTCCCCGGAGCTCCTCCGCGCGCTTCTCCATGTCAACTCCCGCCTTCGTGACAAGCGCTTCCCGGGAAGCCAGCTTGGCTTGCCGGGTGCGGTAGAGTGACAGCAGCTTCCGCAGCAGCTGCTCCTCCTCAGGCTCGCCACTGCTGCTGCCCGGCGCGTCAACCAATGACAGTTCGGCAGAGGCGAGCACCTCCCTGTCAAAAGTCTCCCCCTCGATCGGCGCCCTGGAGCTCGACGCCCAGGGTAGCTTAATGAAGATGTTGTCACCGGCCTGCAAGTAGGCGCCGGGCTAGGGCTCCTTGGAGCCCGGCTCCGCGAAAGCGGCAGAGGGTTCGGCGGTCGGTGCAGCGCCCGGCGCTCCTGCGGCCTCAGGGTCGTCAGTGCGATCGCCCGACCCCTCGCCGGCTTCCGCAGCAGCAGCCCCGGCGGCCTCCTTGCCGGCGGTCTCATCAGCACCGGCACCTTCCTTGCCGGCTCCCTTTGTCTCCATTGGCTCAGCCGAAGATGGGTCTGAAGAACGAAGAAGGGAGGAAAATCAATCAAAAATTCAAGGAAAGAAAAACAGAAGAAGCAGAACCCAAGGGAAAGTTTTTGGGCAAATGGATTACCTGCGCCAAGGTCTTCAGTAGCGGCCTCGGTCGCCGCAGGATCAGCAGTACCGTCCCTTGCCGGAGAGTCCTCCCTTGCCGGAGAGCGCTCCCTTGCCGGGGACTCCTCCCTTGGCGGCGCAGTCGGAGCAGGTGGCACTTCGGGACTGGCCTCCGGGCGCTCCTGATGAGGCTGCTCTGCTCCTGCACAAGTCAACAAGCAAGATATCAAGAAAGGAAAAAGCACTCAAGCGCGCCCGACAGCAGAAGGATAAACTATGAACTTACGCCGGGGGCTGCGCTGGGGGCTGCTCCGAGGGGTGATTGCCGGGTCCGTCAAGGTGGTCTCGGACCCACCTCCTGCCGACGCGATGGGGTCATCCTCGATGACGATCACCGCGGCCTTGGCCCTCTTCGCCGCTCTCTGGGCTAGTGTTCTGAAAAGAAAAGAGTCCAGATTGGAGCAAGTCAGATACAAGATATAAACAGCAAGATTGAAGGATTATAAGAGCACCAAAGGAACTCACTCTTCTTCCTCCTCGTCGGAGCTGAGCGCAGAAAGATCGAAGTCCGGCCCTCCTCCGGTGCGGCGAGGTGGAGGAGTAGGATCCCTTGCCCGCTTGGCGGGGGCAGTGGCAGTGGCCCGGGAAGATCCCGCTCCAGTTGCCGCTGCTACGTGAGGCGCTCCCGCGGCAACATTGCTTGTCGCAGTAGAGCGCGTCGCGCGCCCCTGCGGCAAGCTCTCTGAAGGCTCAGCCTCCTCCTCGCCGGCCTCGCTCGACTCGGCTTCAGAACCAGCAGGCTCCTCCTCGCCCATGAACTCCGCGCGTTCGGCAAGGTTTGCCGCCTCTGCAGCCTCTGCCTCCTCCACAGTAAACCCAAACACACCGCAGCAGCTGCGGCCGCAGCATCTTCCGCCCTAGTAGCGATGAGTTGCAGCTCCTCGTCGGTGGTGTCACGGGTGAGGCTCTTCTGCTCGTCGGCGCGGACTGGCACTTCCTCCAAGGTGTCGAAGAACGCTCGCACAACGTCATCCGCAGGCTCTTGCCAAGTTGGGACGATGCCGTGTGAATCGCACAACGGCATCATGGCGCGGATCCGGTCAAGCGAAGAGTTATTGCACAAAGGAACTACGCCCCTCGGCAGTGTGAATGGGTGCTGGGGGTCGCGTTTGAATAACTCCAAGAGCATTGCATCCAACTCCAAGACAGTGAAGTTGTATTTGAGGCCCGACCGCAGCCTCATGATGTCCGCCGAATTCTTAAATTCCCAGGCGGGCCTCCTCCTCTCCTGCAGGGGGGCAATGCGGCGGCGGAGGAAATCTGCCCCGACAGCACCTACGGTGAGCCTGGCAAGCCCGAGGCAAAGAATCCTAGTGATGGCGATCTTCAGCCTCTCGTCTTCCGGGGCCATGTTGCTCCAGTCATTGCCGCGCACTATTGGAGTTTGGCGCACGGCGGTGAAGGGCTGCGGATCCTCCTCGACGATCCAACGCCAACTCTCGAGACCCAGGCAATCCCTCCGGCAAGCGGCTCTCCTCTCCCTACCCGAGGTATGGAGAAGTGGCGGAAAAGGGCTACACAAGGGTGGACTCCGACAAAGTTTTCGCACAAGTGTGCGAAAACTGCCATGGTCAAGACAGCATTGGGGGTGAAGTCAAGGAGGCGGAAGCCATACGTGTTCATAATGTCACAAAAGAACTCCGAGAAGGGCGGGCAAAGCCCGCAGTAGAAGAATAGCGGGAAGAACGGGTACCCATTTGGAGCCGACTCCGAGGCAGCGGCCGGGAGTACCCTCGTGCGCGGATGCGCACGCGTCTCCGTCGCCCAAAAGAGGTAGAAGTACTCCCTCAGCTCCTGCACGCCGAGCTGGGGGGTGAAGATCGCCCGCTCCTTTTGCAGCGCCGCGAGCCGCTGCGCCTCGGCCGACTTCACGCCCTTTCCCTTGTCGGCTTTCGGGGCCATGGCGGAGGTGGTGGAGAAGGTCGGCGGCGTGGTGATG
>NC_041392.1:600595854-600689260 GCF_002162155.2 Triticum dicoccoides | reverse complement strand
GGGGGGGGCAGAACGCTGCTCTCTCGGCTTCGAGAAGAAGGGGGGAGCGGCGGAGTTTGTGAAGGAGTAGCAGCAAACAGCGAGGGGGGGCGAACTGCCCCTGTTTCCTCTGCTTATAAAGAGGGACGGGGCGGACGTTTCGGCCTTCCGCTTAAACAACCACCCACGATCTCTCCCACGATGCCGCATTCAACGCGTGCCGTTATGGGAGAGTGCGGTGGATACGGAACAAGATTTGGCGTGGCCTAGCCCGCGTGTGCCCGTGCCCTGTATGGGGCCTGGCCCAACAGCGCTCGGCACCGTGTCTGGCCCAGGCCCGGGGGCTCCTGTCGGTGTACTAGATTAGGGGTACCCTAGTACCCCGAACTTGTGCACGGGCAGTTGCAGCATCCCGCGGCAAAGGCTTGCTGGGTGATCGCCAAGATCCCCCAAGGTTCCCTTGGAGCCATCCAAGAACAAAGTATTTAAGCTAAGGAGACAAGACCCCGGCAAGAGGAGCTTGCCGGGAAGACAAACCAAGGTACCTCGAAGCCCGGTGAGCGACAAGCTTCCGGACCCGACAAGATAACAACAGCGGCAAGGCGCTTGCCGCGGCAGGCGGCCACTCTGCGTCCATGCTCCAGCGCATCCACCAACATGTCGCTCTAGGGGCCTCTCCGGACGTGCGTGGCGGGAGGCTGTGCAGCCAGCGGTGCGCAGTGGCATGCGAAGCTGACAAGATCGCCATCGTGGCAAATGGTGGCGCCCCTAACGGTCCTTTTCTGCACTGTTCGGGCGACTCAGACGGGCATTTAATGCCCTTGTCCCCTGCCGTCAGGGTTAGGTAGGGTGCACTGTACAATCAACTATATCAACTACCTCACTTTTTACGTTTTTACCCTCCTCTGCGTTGCCACCTGTCGGTGACCCCTTTAGCGTATAAAAGGAGGCCCATGCGCAACGTAGGGAAGGTTCGGCTCATAGGTTCGGAGCCTCAGACAGTTTGCTTCGATCCATCCGTAGCCCAGAGAACATCACACTCTCGCTTTGGAGAGCAAGAAGGCCAGATAATACAATCAGACAAGTAGCAGTAGGAGTGTTATCTCTCCGGAGAGCTGCGAAGCCGGGTAAATTGCTCGTGTGCCTCGCCTCGATCTGCTCTTCGTGCGACCTCCGCCCCCCGCCGAACCGAAAGGGGCCCGGTCCGCCGGCCCCATAGGTGTTTGTGGATCAGTTATCCCCGACACCCAAAAATTCTGACATAAATTGGTGGACGTGTGGAATTTGTCTATTAATCATCCAAAAAAGAATCAACCTAATCTGACTCTCCAATAAGAAATGACAGCAAATCTCGTGAGCGCTAAAGTTTCTGTTTTTTACAGCGAGATCGCAAGAACTCCCCCAAGTCTTCCCAAAGGTTCTACTTGGAACAAACACTAATTAAAAACATAAAACCACATATAAAAGATTCTAGATGAATTATTTATTACCAAACAGGAACAAAAAACAAGAAATAAAAATAAAATTGGGTTGCCTCCCAACAAGCGCTATCGTTTAACGCCCCTAGCTAGGCATAAAAACAAGAATAGATCTAGGTATTGTCATCTTTGGTATGCAATCCATAAATGGTTCTCATAATAGATTCATAAGGTAATTTAATTTTATTCCTAGGAAAGTGTTCCATGCCTTCCCTTAACGGAAATTGGAATATAATATTTCCTTCTTTGATATCAACAATTGCACCAATCATTCTAAGGAAAGGTCTACCAAGAATAATAGGACAAGTGGGATTGCAATCTATATCAAGAACAATGAAATCTACGGCACATAATTCCTATTTGCAACAATAAGAACATCATTAATCCTTCCCATAGGTTTCTTAATGGTGGAATCCGCAAGATGCAAATTTAAAGAACAATCATCAAATTCACGGAAACCTAACACATCACACAAAGTTTTTGGAATTGTGGAAACACTACAACCCAAATCACATAAAGCATAGCATTCATGATCTCTAATTTTAATTTTAATAGTAGGTTCCCACTCATCATAAAGTTTTCTAGAGGGATAGAAACTTCTAATTCAAGCTTTTCCTCATAGGATTGCATTAAGGCATCAACGATATGTTTGGTAAAAGCTTTAGTTTGATCATAAGTATGAGGAGAATTTAGCACGGATTGCAACAAGGAAATAAAATCTATCAAAGAGAAATTATCATAATCAAATTCCTTGAAATCCAAAATAGTGGTTTCATTGATATGTAAAGTTTTGACCTCTTCAATCCCACTTTTACCAATTTTTGCATCAAGATCTAAAAACTCTGAATCATTGGGACGCATTTTAACTAAAGTTGACTCATCTCTAGTCCCATCATTATCAATATTCATATTGAAAAACAAAGATTTAATAGGAGACACATCGATCACTTTTACATCTTCATCCTTATTATCGTGAAAACTAGAAGAACACGCTTTTATAAAGCAATCTTTTTTAGCACGCATCCTAGCGGTTCTTTCTTTGCCCTTGTCAATGGAAATTCTCATAGATTCGAGAGACTCACTGATATCATGCTTAGGTGGAATAGATCTATGTTTCAAAGAAACAACATCAAGAGAAATTCTATCCAGGTTCCTAGCCAACTCATCAATCTTAGGCAATTTTTCTTCAAGCAAAGCATTGAAATTCTTTTGCAAAATCAGAGGGCATCTTATTAAAATTTCCATAAGAGTTGTTGTAGGAATTATCATAATTATTAGAGGAATTACTAGGAAACGACCTAGGATTAAAGTTTCCTCTATACGCGTTGTTACCAAAATTGTTCCTACCAACTAAATTCACATCCATAGATTCATTATTATTCTCAATCAAATTTTACAAAGGCATATCATTAGGATCAGAAGAATAACTCTTATTAGCAAAAAAATTCATAAGGTCATCCATCTTTCCACTCAAAACAATAATCTTTTCTATCACATGTACCTTTTTACTAGCAGATCTTTCGGTGTGCCACTAAGAATAATTAACCATAATATTATCTAGGAGTTTAGTAGCTTCTCCTAAAGTGATTTCGATAAAAGTGCCTCCCGCGGCCGAATCTAAAAGATTTCTAGAAGCAAAATTCAATCAATCCAGCATAAATTTTTTGTATGATCATCCATAAATTCAAACCATGTGTAGGGAAATTACGTATCATTAATTTCATCCTCTCCCAAGCTTGTGCAACATGCTCATGATCAAGTTGTTTAAAATTCAGAATATCATTTCTAAGAGAGATGATCTTAGCGGGAGGAAAATACTTAGAGATAAAAGCATCTTTGCACTTACTCCATGAATCAATACTATTTTTAGGCAAAGAGGAAAACCAAGTTTTAGCACGATCTCTAAGCGAAAACGGAAATAGCTTCAATTTAACAATATCATTATCCACATCTTTCTTCTTTTGCATATCACATAAATTAACAAAGATGTTTAGATGGGTAGCGGCATCTTCACTAGGAAGGCCAGAAAACGGATCTTTCATAACAAGGTTCAGCAAAGCAATATTAATTTCACAAGATTCAGCATTGGTAAGAGGAGCAATCGGAGTGCTAATAAAATCATTTTTGTTGGTATTGGAAAAGTCACACAATTTAGTATTGTCTTGAGCCATTGTGACAAACAATCCAACACACAAGCACACAAGAAGCAAGCAAAAAGAGACGAACGGAAAAGAGGCGAGCGGAAAAGAGGGTCTATAAAATGACAAGGGTGAAGTGGGGGAGAGGAAAATGAGAGGCAAATGGAAAATAATGTAATGCGAGGGATAAGAGTTTGTGATGGGTATTTGGTATGTCTTACCTTGTGCGTAGATCTCCCGGGCAATGGCGCCAAAAATCCTTCTTGCTACCTCTTGAGCATGCGTTGGTTTTCCCTTGAAGAGGAAAGGGTGATGCAGCAAAGTAGCGTAAGTATTTCCCTCAGTTTTTGAGAACCAAGGTATCAATCTAGTAGGAGATTACATGCAAGTCCCTCGTACCTGCAGAAACAAACAAGAACCTCACAACCAACATGATAAAGGGGTTGTCAATCCCTTCACGGTCACTTACGAAAGTGAGATCTGATAGAGATAATAAGATAAATATTTTTATTATTTTTATTGTGTAGATTGGAAAATAAAGATTGCAAAATAAACAGTGAGAGAAATGGCTTGTTGATGGGAGAATAATATAATGGAAGATAGACCCCGAGGCCATAGGTTTCACTAGTGGCTTCTCTCAATATAACAAATTCTATGGTGGGTGAACAAATTACTGTCAAACAATTGATAGAAAAGCGCATAATTATGAGAATATCTAGGCATGGTCATGTATATAGGCATCACGTCCGCTATCCAGCATGCATCTAGAGTATTAAGTTCATAAGAACAGAGTAACGCATTAGGCAAGATGACATGATGCAGAGGGATAAACTCAAGTAATATGATATAAACCCCATCTTTTTATCCTCGATGGCAACAATACAATACGTGCCTTGCTTCCCCTACTGTCACTGGGAAAGGATACCGCAAGATTGAACCCAAAGCTAAGCACTTCTCCCATTGCAAGGAAGATCAATCTAGTTGGCCAAACCAAACTGATAATTCGAAGAGACTTGCAAAGATATTAAATCATGAATAAAACATTTTAGAGAAGAATCAAATATTGTTCATAGATAATCTTGATCATAAACCCACAATTCATCGGATCTCGACAAACACACCGCAAAAAGAATTACATCGAATAGATCTCCAAGAGAATCGAGGATAACTTTGTATTGAGATCCATAGATAGGGAAGAAGCCATCTAGCTAATAACTATGGACCCGAAGGTCTATGGTAAACTACTCACACATCATCGGAGAGGCTATGGTGTTGATGTAGAAGCCCTCCGTGATCGACCCCCCCCCTCCGGCGGAGCACCGGAAAAGGCCTCAAGATGTGATCTCATGGGTACAGAAAGTTGCAGCGGTGAAATAGGGTTTCGTGGTGCTCCTCGATGTTTTCAGGGTATATTGGTATATATAGGAGGAAGAAGTAGGTCGGTGGAGCTGCGAGGGGCCCACGAGGGTGGGTGGCGTGCCTATCCCCCTGGGCGCGCCCTCCTGCCTCGTGGCCTACTCGCTTGTTTCTTGACATCCACTCCAAGTCTCCTGGATCATGTTTGTTCCAAAAATAACTCTCCCGAAGGTTTCATTCCATTTGATATTCCTTTTCTGCGAAACATTGAAATAGGCAAAAAAACATCAATTTGCACTGGGCCTTTGGTTAGTAGGTTAGTTCCAAAAATAATATGAAACGTTGGCGACGTATCAATACCTTGTCTTTTTTATCCATTTGCCCCATTTACAATCTAGAGAATATATTTATGCACATCCTAGTTTTCAGGCCTTTCCAAAGAAGTTCACTGATGATTACCTCTCAAACCACCGATATGGTATGGAGGCGAGGAAGGTATTCATACAACACCCACAGTTCAATATTGATGTCTTCCTGAAGAGGACGAAGGATGGATGGTCAATCATCCACAGGCACTGGCCTAAAGTTGCAAAGACCTTCAACATCAATGAAGGCTCTATATTCACCTTCTGCTTCAACAGTTTTCCATATGAGATTCATCTGTCTATGTACCATCTATGATGCTAATTTCGAAAGGTTATAGATGTTGCATGTGAAACTTTTTGCTGGTGCAGTTGTGTAATGGGGTAGATGAGTGCTAAAGCTATATGATCTTGTACTATCATGTATTTCAATTATGAAATCCTGCTTCCTTAATACAAAAATGGAATATATTGTGTGCTTAATATGAAATGGCAATTAGATTAATAAATGGATTATTAATAATAGACCAATTAGCCTGCTAATTAGGTATTTCTATTGCAAACAGTTATTGAGAAAACACCATGGGTGATGACCTCAGACAACGCACACAGTTTGTAGGAATAAAACTTGTAGGATCAATGAACAATCACACATGACTTTGTCTTGAAAACTGTTTGTGTTACGCCACCTTGCGCAAATGTTTACCACATAAAAAGTGTGTGCGATAGACAACCTATGTCACAAAGGTTCTTCTATGCACCATGTGTGATGCTTTCAATAAAGCAAACGATAATATTGTTAATATCGTCTGCAATGGCAATAACAACACTATCACAAATGATTTAATGGGGAAAATTGTGTTTGATGTATATGCGAACAGAAATGTTTTCCTTGGAGTGACTATGTGGGATGTATATACGAACGGAAATGTACGCCCTGAATTGACTGTGTGGGATGTACATACTAACAGAAACGTATTCCTTGGATTTACTGTGTGGAATGTCCATACGAACGAAAACGTTTAGCTGGGACTGACTGTGTGGGATGTACTTACGATTGGAAATGATTGGGTCTCTATAATTGTATTTTTTAACACAACTGTATGTATAATCATATTTGATCGCTCTCTCATCGCACGCGACCTCATTTTGCCAAGCGTGTGTGACCGGAGGGCCTATCCCCACGGTTTCTGGGTCATGTGGGAAGGACCCCCCTATCACCCAGACTCACTAGGCGAAGGTTCAAAATGCTGTCACAGGAAGGGGTTAAAAACTGCTTGTATAACACCTTGCTGTACCAGTGAACATACCTATTGTGGAAAATGTTGGCCACCCCCTGCCACTTCATGAGCGGTACGGGCACGCAAAACGGATTTTTTGAATGAGTAGAGTTGGCACATGCAAATTTACTTGGAACAACATGTAAATACTGCATATAGGTAGGTATGGTGGACTCATTTGGCACAAATTTGGGTTTAAGTAGTTGGATGCACAAGCAGCATTTCCTCCTAGTACAAGTGGAGGCTAGCAAATAGAATAAGAAGTGACTAGCCAAAAAACGAAAACGGTTATAAACATGGATTGAACATAAGTAACATTGAATAATGCACCATAAGTAGGAAGTAACTTTGTTGCATAACTACTAACTTTATGTGCATGCATAGGGAATCACAAATCTTAACACCAATATATTCTTACTAAAGCACAATTACTCACTAGCATAACTGACATATTATCATCTTCGTATCGCAAAACTATTGCAAGGAATCAAGCTTATCACATCAATTGATCTATTTGAAAGTTTTTATTATATCCCTCTTGGATATTCATCATACTGGGACCCATTTCATATCTTGTGCAAAATACCATTGCTATTATCAAGTCTCAAAAAGATATAAGTGAAGCATTAGAGTGCAAATATTTCTTCAAAATTTAATCTTATCAAGTCTCTCAAAAGGATATAAGTGAAGCATGAGAGTGCAAATATTTCTTCAAAACTTAATCTTAACAACTCTAAAGAAGATATAAGTGAAGCATGAGATTGCAAATATTTCTTCAAAATATAACCACCGCCGTGCTAAAAAAGATATAAGTGAAGCACTAGAGCAACTACATAGCTCAATGGATTTTAGTGAAGCACATGGAGTATTCTAACAAATCATGATAAACGTGTGGCTCTCTCAAATAAGTGTGTTCAACAAGTATGATTGTGAAAAACTAAAAAGCAAACACAGAAAAGACTCATATAATACATGCCGCTCCAAGAAAAACTCATGATATGTGACAAATAAAAAGATAGCTCCAAGTAAAATTACCAATAGTTGGTAGAAGAAAGAGGGGATGCCTTTCGGGGCATCCCAAATCTTAGTTGGTTGTGAGTCCTTGAATATTACCTTGGGGTGAGTCGGGCCTCCCCATGCTTAGGCTCCTTCCACTCCTTATTCCGTCATCCATCGTGATCTCACCCAAAACTTGAAAACGTCAATCACACAAAACTCAACAAAACCTCATGAGATCCGTTAGTATAATAAAGCAAACCACTACTTTAAGTACTGTTGCAAACTCATTCATATGTTTTTTGCATTATAACTACTGTATTATAACATCTCCACGGCTTATACCCCCGATACAATCCATAGTTCCATGAAAACAAGCAAAACAATGCATCAAAAATAGAATCTATCAAAAATATAATAGTCTAGAGCAATCCGAACATTGACCATACTTATGTAACTAAAAAACTTCTGAAAAACTAGGACAACATGGGAAATTGGTATATCAACCGTGTGTAGAAAATTCAGAATTTATCACGTTCCAGCAAAAATAACAATTCTGCTTCTGGACGCAAAAGTTTCTGTGTTTGCGCAGAATCAAAGCAACAATCAACCAAATCATCCCAAAGGCTTTGCTTGGCACAAACACTAATTTAAACACAGAAACACAATCATAATAGTAGCATAATTGTGTGTTCATTGAAAAACATAAAAGAAACAAAAAAGGATAACTTTTGGGTTACCTCCCAACTAACGCTATTGCTTTACGCCCCTAGCTAGGCATTATGCATAGTGTCTGGTATTGTCATTTTTGGTTTCAATTCCATAGGTGTCCCTCCTGATTGATTCATATGGTGGCTTAATTTTGTTTCTCTGGAAGTATTCCATACCCTTTTCTAATGGAAACAGAAATTTTATATTCCCTTATTTCATGCCAATAACGACACCTATAGTTTGTAAGAACTGTCTACCAAGTATTATGGGGCAAGAAGGGTTGCATTCAATATCAAGCACAATAAAATCAATGGGCACATAGTTCCTACTTGTAAGAATAAGAACATCATAAATTCTACCAGAAGGCTTTTTAATAGTAGAATCCGCCAAGTGCAAATTAAGAGAACATTCATCTATATTGGTCAAACCTAGCGGATCACATAGAGATTTTGGACTTGTGGAAACACTAGCACCCAACTCACATAAAGAATTGCACTCATAATTTTTAATCTTGACTTTAATGGTGGGTTCCCATTCATCATATAATTTTCTAGGAATTGAAATCTCTAATTCTAGCTTTTCTTCTAAAGCTTTCATCATCGCTTCTACACATTTTTTAGTAAAAGCCTTATTTTTCTCATAAGTGTTGGGTGAATTTAGCATGGATTGCAACAAAGAAATACATTCAATCAAATAAAAACTATCAGAATTAAAGTCTTTGTAATCCAAAAGAGTGGGCACAACACTAGTTCTAGTTTTTACCTCTCCAAACCCACTTTTATCAAAAAAAATCATTAAGAATTTCACCCTCCGAATTATGGGGACATCTTCTAGCTAAAGTTGACTCTTCTTCAGTCCCCTTTTCATCAAGTTTAACATTAGTAAACAAATATTCAATGGAAGAAACACCAATCATTTTAATATCTTCGCCGTTACTACGAAAGAAACCGGGCGGAAACGCTTTTTTCTAAGAATTCTCGCTTAGACGTCAACCTAGTGGTTCTTTCTTTACATTCATCCATGGAGATATAAAGAGCTTTCATCGATTCACTAATATCAATCATAGGTGGCAAAACTTTAGCTTTAAGATTTTCCACATCATGAATAATTCCATCAATGCTCCTAGACATATCATCAAGTTTACTTAATCTTTCTTCTATCATAGTGTTGAATTTTTTGGTGCATTAATAAATTATTTAATATTACTTTCAAGATCAGTGAGCGTTATATTATTATTATTATTAAAAAAATTACGATAAGAATTTCCGTAACTATTAGAGGAATTTCCAGGAAACGACCTAGCATTAAAATTATCTCTATAAGCATTACTATTAAAGTTGTTTCGTGGGACAAAATTCACATCTATGGGATCATTATTTTGTTCAAGCAAAGCGGACAAGGGCACATCATTAGGATCAATAGGAGCATTTTTACGAGCAACCAATTTCATAAATGCATCCACTTTATCACTCAAAGTACTGATTTCTTCAACATAATTTATTTTTTACTAGTAGAGGCTCTTTCAGTATGCCATTGTGAATAATTTGCCCTGATATTGTCAAGAAATTTAGTACCTTCTCCCTACGTAGTTTCCATAAAAGTACCTTCCACGGCGGAATCTAAAAGATTTCTAGAAACAAAATTCAACCCCGCATAATTTTTTTGTATTATCGCCCACAAACTTAAACCATGAGTAGGGAAATTTATTATCATTAACTTCTTCCTTTCCCAAGATTGGGCGACATGTTCATGCCGAAGTTTCTTGAAATTCATAATTTGATTTCTAAGGGAATAGTTTTCATGGGGGAAAAATACTTGGCAATAAAAGCATCTTTACACTTATCCCAAGAATAAATACTATTTCGTGACAGAGATGAAAACCAAGTTTTAGCGTGATCTCATAGTGAGAACGGAAATAATTTTAATTTCACAATATCACTGTCCACATTTTTTTGCATGTCACACAATTCAACGAAAGTGTTTAGATGGGATGCGGCATCCTCATCAGGACTACCGAAAATAGTTCTTTCATCACAAGATTTAACAAAGTGGCATTAATATCACAAGATGCCGCACTAGCGGCGGGTGGAGCAATTGGAGTACTAATAAAATCATTATTATTAGTATCCTAAAAATCACACACTTTTGTATTTTCTTGAGACATCATGGCAACGCAAAGAAGATAACAGGCAAGCAATGAAGCAAACAAGAAAAAGGCAAACAGAAAATATTTTTCTATTTTGTAAATATTTTTAGAAGTGGGGGATATGAAAATGAGAGGCAAATGGCAAATAATGTAAATGTGAGAACATGAAAGTTTATGCGAAGGTACTTGATAGATGTTGATAATGTCTCCCTGGCAACGGTGCTAGAAATTCTTAATGCTACTTGTGAACTGTGTTGGGATTTCCCCGAAGAGGAGAGGATGATGTAGTTCAATAGAGATATGTATTTCACTTAGTTAATAACCGAGCTTATCAATCTAGTAGGAGAACCAAGTAACAAGTCGTTAGCAGCACCTGCACACAAACAACAAATCTTAGCAAACCAACGCAAACAAGGGGTTGTTAATCCCTCGACGGTTGCGTGCAAGATTAAATTGTATGGTGATAGATAGATAGCTCAAAAAAATACAAAATAAGTAAATAAAAGAAAAATGCAGCAAGTTGTTTTTGGTTTTAATATGTGATAAAACATAGACCCAGGGGCCATAGTTTTCACTAGAGGCTTGTCACTTGAAAATAGCATACAGTGGGTAAACAAATTACTATTGGGCAAGTGTTAGAAAAGCAAATAATTACGACAATATCCAAGGCAATGATCATATATAGCATCACGTCTGAGACAAGTAGACCAAAACAATTTTGCATCTATTACTATTACTCCACACATCGACTGCTATCCATCATGCATCTAGTGTATTAGGTTAATAGAACGAGGAGTAACGCCTTAAGCAAGATAACATGATGTAGAAAAGATATACTCACGTATGAATAAACCCCATCCTTTTACCCTTAATAGCAATGCCACATACATGGCATGTCCCCTTCTTTCACTGGGATTGATCACCGCAAGATCGAACCTATTCCAAAGCACCTCTGTAGCGACCAGACCTCAAACGGTCAAGTCTCTGTGCTTCAGTGTCATGCCTGGACCGGTAATGCCGACACACACAGTACTCGAAGGATTTATAACAGAGTAGCAATCACACACTTATTACATCGAATGTCTCAAAAGAGAACTTATTACAATAAATATGGCTTAAGGCCATCTAATACGATAACGACTGAAGGCTTGGAAGATAAAGTGAGTCCATCAACTCCAATGGCATAGCTGAGTGCATGACAAACGACCTATCACGTCTTACTCCTTATCTGAAAAGTCTACAACATAATACGTTGCAGCCCGAAAATGTCACATCCCTAGCTTTACCCTGGCCTTGGACTAGCTTGGTTGCTGCATCATGTTTAAATTCAAATGAAATTTGAATTGAGGAATTTTCAAAGCCTCAGAATCCTTTAAAAAAATGATCAAGATAAAAATTGCTTCAAATAAGTCCAAGGAAATGTTCTTGTTATCCTCTGGAAATATTGGCAAGAGGTAAAATCCAAACCAATATTTTCGGTATCTCAAAAACATTTATTTTGGGTATTTGAATTAAATCAATAGCTATTTGAATTGGACTTATATCTACTGTTAAATAAATATAGGTCCAATAATTCTGAAATATTTTTGTGGAGCATTGTTTTAATTCTTTTAGCTCCTAAAAATATTGTCAGAAGCAAAATAAATTGAATTGGTTTCAAAACCAAATTCAAAACAAACCTGCAAAATAGAAAACAAAAAAATAAAAAGAACAGAAGCCTACATGGGCCACTTACCTGTAGCCGGCCCAGCTGGCCAGCTCCTCCCGCTGGCCCAGCCCACCGCCGCCTCCCTCCCCTGTCGCCTTCCTCCTCTGCCAGGAGGACGGGCACGCGCCCGGTGCGCGCGGCCACGCGCCCCGGCCACCTCCTCCCTGCCTGGCTGCCTCCTCCTCCCCTGGTTCCTCCCGCGACGCCACGCAGCCCCCGACCCCCTCTCACTTCTCCCTCGCTCTCTGGACCCCCTCCTCCTCCTCTGCTCTCCCTCCCTCTCGTCACCGAACGCACCTGAGAGCGCCGCTCGCCGTAGCTATGACCACCGACCACCTCTCGTCCCGTGACCGTGCCCAGCAGCTCCGCAATCGAGCACCACATCCTCAAGCCGAAGGAAACGAGACGGAGGGCTTTGCTTCATCGCCAATGTCATCGTCTTCATCTCCGGTGCCCGGAGATCGCCGCCATAAATTCGCGTCGTCCAGAGCTTCCCCGACCTCGTCGTCGACTCTGCTAGTCCCTACGTGAGCTCCTCTCCATTTCCCCCCTGTTCCCTTCCTCTAGCGCGTCCTCTAGCACCGATTCCGCCATGGCCGAAGCTCACCTCCACCGAGCTCGCCGCCGGCATAGCTCCGGTGACCATTTGGTCACCCCGGCGAGCCCTGCGCGTTCGTAGTTTCCCATAGAGCATGCCTAGCGCAAAAACTAGCCCGCTTGCTCTCTGCAGCATCAAACCCGTGGTCGCCCGAACTCCGGCCGCCGCCGCCGTCGTAGTTGCCGTCGCTTCGGGCGACCCCAGCTCCATTCGCCGCCACCGCTGGATGCGCACGAGTCCCAGCTCGCCGTAGGACCCATCCGCACCCTAAACCGTGCCCTGTGGGCGATTTCCGAGCCTCCGCCGCGTCTGGTCGTTGCCGGCGGCTAGACGCCGGTGGGTTAGGCCCTGTTGACCAGGGGTTTGACCCCCCCTGGGTCGATGACAGGTGGGGCTAGCCCCCCCTGTTAATTAGTTTAGTTTATTTTAATTTAATTACCCCCTGCTGACACTGACATGTGGGCCCTAGTGCCCTAATCTTTAATTAAGCTAAACTAAACCCCCCCTGTTTAACCCGTGTAACTGATGTGTGGACCCCACACGTCAGGTTTGACCTGGACCGCCCTGTTGACCTGATGACGTCAGGGTGAGGTCATGCTGACGCAATATTCATTTTCTGGAATTTAGTTTATTTTATAAATAATCAGAAAATTCCAGAAAATAGCTAAAACTTCAATAAATCATAGAAAATTAACCGTAACTCCAAATGAAATAATTTATATATGAAAAATTATCAGAAAAATTCAAGGAATCCATCTGTACCATTTTCATGCATGTTAGAACAACTTATAGCTGCTGTTTAGCACAAATCAATTAAAGGGCATTTAAATAATCACATATGGAGTTTGAATTTGAATCTTGTATTCAAACCAACTTCATTAAATCTGTTGCTAGTTGCATTAGCTCAAAACACATTCATTTTGCCATGTCATGATCATGCATCATATTGTGCATTGCATTGATTGTGTTCCCTTCTGTGTTGCCGGTATTTGTTCCCTCTCGATAGACGTGATACCGATGATGTGATCGTTGAAAATGATGAAGACTCAATGTTATCCTCAGAAGTGCCAGGCAAGCAAAACCCCCTTGTTCATTCCGATACAATCCCACTCTCTCGCTCCTGCTCTCTTTTACTGCATTAGGACAACAACGACATATCGTTTCTTGCTGCGGTAGCTGAACCCCTTTATCCTTTGCATGACCTGTCATTCCACAGTAAATAGATGAAACCCACTAGCATGAGTAGGAGTTGTTTGAGCCCTGTTGTGCCTACTCATTCATGTTTGTTTGTCATGCCTGCTATTGCTTAGAGTTGAGTCAGGTCTGATTCATCGGGAATGAATCAGAGGCGTGTGAACTTGTCCTACCATTGAGAGCTAAGTGTGTGAACACGATTTGGTAAAGGTAGCGGTGAGAGGCCATGTAGGAGCACATGGTGGGTTGTCTCATTGAAGCCGTCCTTAGGAACTGAGTTCTGTGTTTGTGATCCATGACTCAGCTACTACCATACATTGGGCCCTGAAATATGACCCCGCTCGACTTCTTAATCACCCTTGTCCTCTATCCAGGAGTTGCAAGTAGTTTCTGGTGTTTGTAGTATGCTGGAGGCCGTGGACAGCGCTGACCGTAGGGGTGGGTTGTGATGCGGTAGGCACATGGCCGGGTAAACGGGCACCCGTTTGGTGTCACGGAACCCTGTTCACATCGTTTGGGGCTGTGAGCAAAACTCCGGCCGGATCTCCTCATGGATGGAACCCGAATAGGCGATAAACCTGGACTAGAGACTTGAGTGTTTAGGTAGGTCGTGGTCTACACCCACGTCGGTTTTCGCTTGAAGTCTGCCGTGCACATGTCGTGTGCAGACGCTAAGTGGTGGAAACATGTATGAAGAAGTACACCCCTGCAGGGTTAACATCATCTATTCGAATAGCCGTGTCCGCGGTAAAGGACTTCTGGGTTGCTTATATCAGTTCATAGACAAGTGAAAGTGGATACTCTAAAATACGCAAGATAAGCATGAGTGCTATGGATGGCGTTCTCGTAGGGAGACGGGGGCGGATCCATAGTGGTGTATTGATATGGTGAATATGTGGACTCGTGTGCGCCACCTCAAAAGAGTTACTTGCAGTCGTAGTTTAGGATAGCCACCGAGTCAAAGCTGGCTTGCTGCAGTTAAACCCCACCATCCCCTTGTTGAAAATGATGCATATGTAGTTAGTTCTGATGTAAGTCTTGCTGGGTACATTTGTACTCACATTTGCCTATTTTATGTTTTTGCAGAGAGACTTCAGTCTCATTAGTAGTTCCACGTGGACTTCGACGTTTAGCTTGTTACCTCAGCTACGATCTTGTGCCCTCGGCAGGATCTGGTAGATAGTCAGGCTTTCAGCCTTTTTCATTTATAGACGTCTGTACTCAGACATGATAGCTTCCGCTTGTGCTTTGATTTGTATGCTCTGAGTGTTGGGTTATGAGACCCATGTTTGTAATATCTCGCTCCTCGGAGCCTATTGAATAAACTACTTGAGTCGTAGAGTCATTTTGTGATGCCATGTTGTATTTGCACATATCGAGCATATTGTGTGTATGTTATTGTAATGCTTGGTATGTGTGGGATCTGACTATCTAGTTGTTTATCCTTAGTAGCCTCTCTTACCGGGAAATGTCTCCTAGTGTTTCCACTGAGCCATGGTAGCTTGCTACTGCTCCGGAACACTTAGGCTGGCCGGCATGTGTCCTTCTTCGTTCCTGTGTCTGTCCCTTCGGGGAAATGTCACGCGATGAATACCGGAGTCCTGTTAGCCCGCTACATCCCGGTTCACCGGAGTCCTGCTAGCCCAGTGCTACAGCCTGGATTCACTCGCTGATGACCGACACGTTCGATGCTGGGTCATGGATGCCTGTCCCTGTAAGTCTGTGCCACTTTGGGTTTACGACTAGCCATGTCAGCCCGGGCTCCTTATCATATGGATGCTAGCGACACTGTCATATACGTGTGCCAAAAGGCGCAAACGGTCCCAGGCTAAGGTAAGGCGACACCCGTGGGAATACCGTGCGTGAGGCCGCAAAGTGATATGAGGTGTTACATGCTAGATCGATGTGGCATTGAGTCGGGGTCCTGACAGCGTTGGTATCAGAGCTTGACTGCCTGTAGGATTACCAAGCCAAACTAGTCGAAGTTGAGTCTAGAAATTCTTTAGTTATATAAGGGAATTGATTGTGGGATGGAACGTAAGGCTCTTTTACTCCTTATACCTTATGCCTTCTGATCTGAGTCATCTTATCTTTCCTGCGGGGGTTAAGGAACTAGGCCATCTCTTCTTTCTATCAGGATCACGCGTTACTAATCTGTAGACTTATAAGATTGTTGGATTTAAGCTTGAGTTCAGTTCCTACGACTTCTGCATGTTAACTATTGATCACGGAACCTTGATATTGTGCTTCTGAGTGGCTATGCCACCATTTTTGTAGCATGTCTCCAATCTTTTGAGCATTTACAGCCGTTATGCTGTCCGAGTCATCCCAGGTTTCTAAATAGTCGGATGCAATTGCAAATCCCTTCCTCCTGTTTCCGATGTGCCTTTGGTCAGATTAATCACACAAATCAGTGAGTTGAGGTACTTTATTGCCTTGACATATATGTTGGAGCTACTATTATGACCCTAGGTGTTTTAGGGAGTCACCTAGTAATCTAGCAATGTTTTGTGTTCCCAGTGTGAAGATTCTGGCCATCATTCTCGTAAGCATCCCGTGATGCCACTTAGTTAGTAGGCATTTCACTTCTGGGTTTTCGACCCGAGATTCACTCTACCTACTTCATGTTGATAGTAATTGCTAGTGCCTTTAGGATATTAGTAACCTTTGCAATAGTCCTTGAAGTCCGCGGTATCTTCTTCTTCCAAATACCATGAACTACTTATGGCAGAAGTTCCTCGTTGAACTGAAATATCACAACAGGATTATTCTTGAGGAGTTCTCCATTCATAAATCGTGACTCTGCCAGTTCTACCTTTCTGCATGGGTTATCCGGAAGAAATATGTTGAACTTGGTTCGACATACTAATCTATGCATCCACAACTCAGAAAATTATATGTTCCTTTGAGTTGTTCTCTTTAGTTGCATTCTGACCCTCGTCTATCAATTGATAGTCAAGAGTATGCGTGCGTTCGTTTATCGATGCCTATTACTCTTGTGGTCCGTCAAGCCATTCTATCGCAGAATGACTAGGAGAAACAAACTCCAGTACCTCATCCATATCTAGGATTGGGTCAAAGTAGTTGTATTCCGCAGATCAAATGCCAATCAGCTTTTGGTTTTGTTCTAACTTGGAGTATTACCCCCTTTATGTCAGAATTGTCATGAGAACTGCACCAACTCTCATGAATTTTGACGTAGTGATACTTCTCACCATCATTAGTCATTCCTCGGCCCTCGTGTTGATGCAACCGGAATACCGACAAATGAATTGTGATGTGTGAAATCAATACTCCCAGCAACCTCGTTGCTTGGTAGTTAAAGGATAATAATTTCATTCTTAGCATGTTGGTTTTTGAATCATCCTTCTAAGACTGATCGTGCTACCTAGTCCTTATTTCGGTGCACCCTTCGATTGATGAGTTAGGATCTTGTCAAGTCCTCACTCATTTGATCATATCGTCTTGCCCTCAAAAGCGAGATTGTTCTCGAGCTTAGTAACATACCGGTGGTTCATGATTTTCTGAATATCTTCTTGGAAGTATCACCAGGTCGTCACCTGACCGTTATGTTGAGCTCGTGATCAAGTTGGTTTCTTGTGAACCACCTTCTCTCCAAGAATCGGTGTTAGATATCCCTGAGCTAGTTGGTTAAGCTAGACAACAACTTGGAGAGTTGGAGGATAAAAGCTTGCCTGACTTAGTTCGTTCCAAAGGGATAATCTTGTGTAGTGTGTGTTGAAGAAAGATGATATCTTCATCGATTGGTCCCTGTGATCAGTTGCTGGACCTATTGTCTTATCAATCCTTTGATTTGAGTGTGGGCTATCGTCAAATCAAATCAGTACCAATGATGCTCGTAATGTTGTCTTATTCGTGGTTGATCCCTCGAGCATACACCATTACATCTCTGGTCTGACCAATGCTATCACCGTGTTCACTTAACTATGGAATTCCTTTTAAAAGGAAACCCTGATGAATTGTTGTTGAGCCCATTGACAACATCCTTATCTCCTCCATGATTTTGTTGAACATTAAGCTAGTGTTGGAAACTTTTGAAAGCATTTTCTTCATGCTAGCTCATGAAGTATTTGTTTGATGAAAGGAGTGACTTCCTCTTATACACGTGCATTTGGTGAAAGTTGCCGCCGTGAATTTGAGAAAGATTGTTTTGTTTCCTTTGGAATCATCCCAAATCAGTCATGCACACGTGCGAAAGTATTCTGTGGTTCGGAGACTTGCAACCTCCATTCTATATGTGTTCCGTAGCACCCCAAGCCACTGACTGATTTGTTCGAGAAAAGGAGTTAAGTGTTAATCCATGGTAATGCACAAGACTTCGATACCCTCGTTGATGGTTCCCCCTCCTGAACTCGGTAGTGTTTTATTGTAAGACTACCATGAGGGCATGCTTGTCTGGGACAACGTGTTCACATGTTCGTAGCAGAACCAGCTCATGTTTTGGAGCTTGCTATCGTAGTTCATTCCCCGAGAATCTCGCAACGTCATCTCGTCGATTTGTGTTGCAAACTTCCGTTTTCTTCCTAGACTCGATGAGTCTGGAATATCTTGACACCAACCAGATCTGAATCTCAGGCAGATATGATGGTTGGAACATTTCCCAAGAATTATAATATTGGTCTCTCAATAACCGGCAAGGTGGATGTCGTGGCCAACACACCCATCCGGTAGACCTATTATTATAGTATCTTGTTTGAGGAAGTTGGCCACCTCCCCATAGGGATTTCGTAGGATTACTCCCTAGTTGCCCCTATGGATTTCTGTGTTCCGAAGTCCGACCTTTTTTTACTTGATGTTCTAGATATCAAACCATATCTATGGGTGGATTACGCTAGCACATCAAGGAGAACATTAGAAGCGGAGTGCTAAATGTCTCTCGGTCGATCATCCAGATTTTATTTGCTTGGCCTCGCTAAGGTGAAATCTGAGAAAGGGTTATCCTCCTTCGCATCTGCATCGTCCATCGCTATTCATCATGGTAGTATGTTGTGTTGTCAGCACCCTTGACGCGGTTGTTGATAAAACCTTGATGATTGTGGAAATGCTCAAGTTCTTGAGAGCACGCACAAGCGCTACGTGTTATCATCGGCTCTAATTGGGATGCTCTCAGTTCCCTCGGCAATGCTATGACCTTCTCAAACAGTGAATTCACTCTCTATTGTTGGGTTCTTCCCCAGTTACCAGAATCATTCCCATCATTTGCATTTTGTTCCCAGCTTGCACCGCCAATGTGCCATTCTACCATGGGTCTCTTCCATTTCCGGTGATAAGCAAATTCATCCATTACGTTGTCTTCAACAAGGTAATCCACATCATCCAAGTCCGAGTATGCCATTCTACCGACCCCCTCCAAATGATCGCTCGAGAATTGCCGTAGGTTGGTATAAAAGATTTTCAATGATCTCTGAATCAAAGGTAATTCTTTTTGCCACTTAAGGAGATATTTCTACGAGTCACCATCCCTAAGGTGCCTCGTTGTGGAATCATGGCAACTCAACTCCTTGCTACGTTGACAATCGCTTACCACCTTCTTAAGTGTGGAATTATTGTCCACCTAGTGAACCTTCGTCATCCGTTTCTTTCCACCCCTCTTGATGTGTATCTCGTGTCTCAACCCGAGAGATGGTTCTAAGTCTCATTCTGTGAGTTAATCCTGAGTTGTTCGACCTTCGAGAAGAACGATTCTTCTAGGGTCTTTCCTTTCCTCTCGTTGTCATGTTAGTTGGAGTTCTCAGAACAAGACGACAAGACAAAGATGGTGATCGAATCAACGTTCCTATGAAGTGCAACCTGGATCGTGAAGAGTATATTAGTCTGCGTTACCCTTCACCTTACCCTACGCTTGAATCTCGAGACGAGATTCTTGTTTAGTGGGGGTGAGTTGTCACATCCCTAGCTTTACCCTGGCCTTGGACTAGCTTGGTTGCTGCATCATGTTTAAATTCAAATGAAATTTGAATTGAGGAATTTTCAAAGCCTCAGAATCCTTTAAAAAAATGATCAAGATAAAAATTGCTTCAAATAAGTCCAAGGAAATGTTCTTGTTATCCTCTAGAAA
Source organism: Triticum dicoccoides (assembly GCF_002162155.2). Taxonomy (NCBI): domain Eukaryota; kingdom Viridiplantae; phylum Streptophyta; class Magnoliopsida; order Poales; family Poaceae; genus Triticum; species Triticum dicoccoides. The sequence continues at coordinate 600,669,235 of NC_041392.1, read as the reverse complement.
TATTGGCAAGAGGTAAAATCCAAACCAATATTTTTGGTATCTCAAAAACATTTATTTTGGGTATTTGAATTAAATCAATAGCTATTTGAATTGGACTTATATCTACTGTTAAATAAATATAGGTCCAATAATTCTGAAATATTTTTGTGGAGCATTGTTTTAATTCTTTTAGCTCCTAAAAATATTGTCAGAAGCAAAATAAATTGAATTGGTTTCAAAACCAAATTCAAAACAAACCTGCAAAATAGAAAACAAAAAAATAAAAAGAACAGAAGCCTACCTGGGCCACTTACCTGTAGCCGGCCCAGCTGGCCAGCTCCTCCCGCTGGCCCAGCCCACCGCCGCCTCCCTGCTCTGTCGCCTTCCTCCTCTGCCAGGAGGACGGGCACGCGCCCGGCGTGCGCGGCCACGCGCCCCGGCCACCTCCTCCCTGCCTGGCTGCCTCCTCCCCCCTGGTTCCTCCCGCGACGCCACGCAGCCCCCGACCCCCTCTCACTTCTCCCTCGCTCTCTGGACCCCCTCCTCCTCCTCTGCTCTCCCTCCCTCTCGTCACCGAACGCACCTGAGAGCGCCGCTCGCCGTAGCTATGACCACCGACCACCTCTCGTCCCGTGACCGTGCCCAGCAGCTCCGCAATCGAGCACCACATCCCCAAGCCGAAGGAAACGAGCTGGAGGGCTTTGCTTCGTCGCCAACGTCGTCGTCTTCATCTCCGGTGCCCGGAGATCGCCGCCGTAAATTCACGTCGTCCAGAGCTTCCCCGACCTCGTCGTCGACTCTGCTAGTCCCTACGTGAGCTCCTCTCCATTTCCCCCCTGTTCCCTTCCTCTAGCGCGTCCTCTAGCACCGATTCCGCCACGGCCGAAGCTCACCTCCGCCGAGCTCGCCGCCGGCGTAGCTCCGGTGATCATTTGGTCACCCCGGCGAGCCCTGCGCGTTCGTAGTTTCCCATAGAGCATGCCTAGCGCAAAAACTAGCCCGCTTGCTCTCTGCAGCATCAAACCCGTGGTCGCCCGAACTCCGGCCGCCGCCGTCGTCGTAGTTGCCGTCGCTTCGGGCCACCCCAGCTCCATTCGCCGCCACCGCTGGATGCGCACGAGTCCCAGCTCGTCGTAGGACCCATCCGTGCCCTAAACCATGCCCTGTGGGCGATTTCCGAGCCTCCGCCGCGTCTGGTCGTTGCCGGCGGCTAGACGCCGGTGGGTTAGGCCCTGTTGACCAGGGGTTTGACCCCCCCTGGGTCGATGACAGGTGGGGCCAGCCCCCCCTGTTAATTAGTTTAGTTTATTTTAATTTAATTACCCCCTGCTGACACTGACATGTGGGCCCTAGTGCCCTAATCTTTAATTAAGCTAAACTAAACCCCCCCTGTTTAACCCGTGTCACTGACGTGTGGACCCCACACGTCAGGTTTGACCTGGACCGCCCTGTTGACCTGATGACGTCAGGGTGAGGTCATGCTGACGCAATATTCATTTTCTGGAATTTAGTTTATTTTATAAATAATCAGAAAATTCCAGAAAATAGCTAAAACTTCAATAAATCATAGAAAATTAACCGTAACTCCAAATGAAATAATTTATATATGAAAAATTATCAGAAAAATTCAAGGAATCCATCTGTACCATTTTCATGCATGTTAGAACAACTTATAGCTGCTGTTTAGCACAAATCAATTAAAGGGCATTTAAATAATCACATATGGAGTTTGAATTTGAATCTTGTATTCAAACCAACTTCATTAAATCTGTTGCTAGTTGCATTAGCTCAAAACACATTCATTTTGCCATGTCATGATCATGCATCATATTGTGCATTGCATTGATTGTGTTCCCTTCTGTGTTGCCGGTATTTGTTCCCTCTCGATAGACGTGATACCGATGATGTGATCGTTGACACTGATGAAGACTCAATGTTATCCTCAGAAGTGCCAGGCAATCAAAACCCCCTTGTTCATTCCGATACAAATCCCACTCTCTCGCTCCTGCTCTCTTTTACTGCATTAGGACAACAACGACATATCGTTACTTGCTGCGGTAGTTGAACCCCTTTATCCTTTGCATGACCTGTCATTCCACAGTAAATAGATGAAACCCACTAGCATGAGTAGGAGTTGTTTGAGCCCTGTTGTGCCTACTCATTCATGTTTGTTTGTCATGCCTGCTATTGCTTAGAGTTGAGTCAGGTCTGATTCATCGGGAATGAATCAAAGGCGTGTGAACTTGTCCTACCATTGAGAGCTAAGTGTGTGAACATGATTTGGTAAAGGTAGCGGTGAGAGGCCATGTAGGAGTACATGGTGGGTTGTCTCATTGAAGCCGTCCTTAGGAACTGAGTTCTGTGTTTGTGATCCATGACTCAGCTACTACCATACATTGGGCCCTGAAATATGACCCCGCTCGACTTCTTAATCACCCTTGTCCTCTGTCCAGGAGTTGCAAGTAGTTTCTGGTGTTTGTAGTATGCTGGAGGCCGTGGACAGCGCTGACCGTAGGGGTGGGCTGTGATGCGGTAGGCACGTGGCCGGGTAAACCGGGCACCCGTTTGGTGTCACAGAACCCTGTTCACATCGTTTGGGGCTGTGAGCGAAACTCCGGCCGGATCTCCTCATGGATGGAACCCGAATAGGCGATAAACCTGGACTAGAGACTTGAGTGTTTAGGTAGGTCGTGGTCTACACCCACGTCGGTTTTCGCTTGAAGTCTGCCGAGCACATGTCGTGTGCAGACGCTAAGTGGTGGAAACATGTATGAAGAAGTACACCCCTGCAGGGTTAACATCATCTATTCGAATAGCCGTGTCCGCGGTAAAGGACTTCTGGGTTGCTTATATCAGTTCATAGACAAGTGAAAGTGGATACTCTAAAATACGCAAGATAAGCATGAGTGCTATGGATGGCGTTCTCGTAGGGAGACGGGGGCGGATCCATAGTGGTGTATTGATATGGTGAATATGTGGACTCGTGTGCGCCACCTCAAAAGAGTTACTTGCAGTCGTAGTTTAGGATAGCCACCGAGTCAAAGCTGGCTTGCTGCAGTTAAACCCCACCATCCCCTTGTTGAAAATGATGCATATGTAGTTAGTTCTGATGTAAGTCTTGCTGGGTACATTTGTACTCACGTTTGCCTATTTTATGTTTTTGCAGAGAGACTTCAGTCTCATTAGTAGTTCCACGTGGACTTCGACGTTTAGCTTGTTACCTCAGCTACGATCTTGTGCCCTCGGCAGGATCTGGTAGATAGTCAGGCTTTCAGCCTTTTTCATTTATAGACGTCTGTACTCAGACATGATAGCTTCCGCTTGTGCTTTGATTTGTATGCTCTGAGTGTTGGGTTATGAGACCCATGTTTGTAATATCTCGCTCCTCGGAGCCTATTGAATAAACTACTTGAGTCGTAGAGTCATTTTGTGATGCCATGTTGTATTTGCACATATCGAGCATATTGTGTGTATGTTATTGTAATGCTTGGTATGTGTGGGATCTGACTATCTAGTTGTTTATCCTTAGTAGCCTCTCTTACCGGGAAATGTCTCCTAGTGTTTCCACTGAGCCATGGTAGCTTGCTACTGCTCCGGAACACTTAGGCTGGCCGGCATGTGTCCTTCTTCATTCCTGTGTCTGTCCCTTCGGGGAAATGTCACGCGATGAATACCGGAGTCCTGTTAGCCCGCTACAGCCCGGTTCACCGGAGTCTTGCTAGCCCAGTGCTACAGCCTGGATTCACTCGCTGATGACCGACACGTTCGATGCTGGGTCATGGATGCCTGTCCCTGTAAGTCTGTGCCACTTTGGGTTTACGACTAGCCATGTCAGCCCGGGCTCCTTATCATATGGATGCTAGCGACACTGTCATATACGTGTGCCAAAAGGCGCAAACGGTCCCGGGCTAAGGTAAGGCGACACCCGTGGGAATACCGTGCGTGAGGCCGCAAAGTGATATGAGGTGTTACATGCTAGATCGATGTGGCATTGAGTCGGGGTCCTGACAGAAAATGGGTCAGCACATAGAATATGCTGGCAATGTAACACAGTAGAGCAATGAATAGATAAATGCTAACACTACATGCATATATGGCTGGTGGAGGCTCTATGGTTATATGGTTTTTGCGAGAAGCTAATTTTTCCCTACAACAAAGGAATAAATGTTTATTTAACTATCATGGTAATTGAAACATTCAGAATGGTACCCCCATCTCAATCCCAATTAAAAGTAATTATCAACCCAATCAATCAGTTTAGAGTGATGAGATACAGTAGGATAATCCAAGTACTAGATACTCAGGTTGTCCATAACTGGGGACACGGCTAACCATGATTAGTTTGTACCCTCTGCAGAGGTTTGCACACTTTCCCCCACAAGACTCGATCTCCTCCATTGGATTTTTCGCACTACGTGGTGTTTGAGAAACGGATGACCGAGACACAGTCTTTCAGAAGCATTAACTCTTTATTTCGGGTGGACAGTTACACCTACTTTCCTCTACATCTGCTAGCCCATCACTAAAAGAGGTCACACAACAAACTCAATGCTAGAGCCCATAATGTCTTGTGGCTGCACACGGAAGTTTCTAGCATGAAGAATCTCACGATCCCTTTGAGCCTGGGTGGCAGACAATAGGAGGATCGCACGGTATATCCCCGGGATCTCATGGACAACACTGGTATATCCCCAGGTGCCCAAGCAAGCAATCCACCTAGATGTGTATTAAAGTTGCCACCTTAATTTGAACCATTAATTAACAATCTCACATCTGTCATGGATTTCTCAAAACCAAACCACGTCTACGAGCATAGCATTGCAATATAAGCATAACATAGATGTAACTCCCAGGGTTTGATAATAAAACAGGTAATAGGTTCTACCTCATCATCTACTTCCCAATACCCACAAGTTAATCACATCCTAATCATGCAAGGTTTGAGGATTAGAACTAATGCATAAAACTAGGTATGAAAGAAGTATGATCAATTTGTTACTTGCCTTGCTGACGATCTGCAAATCCTAAAGACTCGTAGTAGCATGCTTCGCACTCCGGGTGTTCTATCGCAAACAAACAATAGAATACATAAGAAATCAAGCTAAGATGCACGGGTAAATCTCAAATAAGAAGATCTAACCAGAAAGTTCAACTAAAGAACTCCGGTTTGCAAAAAGAATCAAATCAAACGAGGCAACAAAACTCAAACTGCGAAAGAAACAAGATCCGATTACTAATATGGACTAAAGTCAAATTTTACAGTACCAAAATCTTGTTCAAGTTGGTTAAACAAAAAGAGGGCTTGATGACAAAGATCTAGGCACTTGAATCACCTGATTCCGATAAACGAGCGAAAAGATAAACTAGATCGAAAATTGGGTCAGAAATCACGAAAAACCCTGGAAAAAGAAAAACTGACGAACAGGCTAACGAACGAACGTTCGCTGTCTATGACTAACGGGTCAACGACATTCGTTAAAACAAACGAACGGATGAACGTCCGCTGTTTAACCGAACAGAGAAAAAAAGAACCGATCTATTCAAAAACAGATCTAGGGTTTTCGAAATAAACCAAACGGTTTTAGAAAAAAACTGACAGCTACCTCGGCGTACGTGATGGCGGCGGCGTCGGGCGGCGTCGGGAGGCGGTGCGGCGCAGCGCGACGTCGGGCGGCGGCAGCTGGCTAGGGTTAGGGTTGGCGCGGCGCGGCGGGCTGGGCCTCGGGGTCGCGGCTCGGGCGACTTATAAGAGGCTGGCCAGGAGAGTCCCGGCCGGGTACGGCCCGAAGTCGGTTCATTTTTTTTCTGCGCAGAAAAAGAAGGAAAAGAAATACTAAACGGACTCCGAAAATCCGGAAATAAATTTCCCCGTCCTCTAAAAATAAGCTGGACAAGGTGAACATTTATTTGGGCCTATAATACAATTTTAAAAATGCACATTTTTCCTAATTCTATTAAAATTGCAATAAAATCCAAATAAAATATGCAAATTGATTTTACTATTTTTCCTCCAATATTTCATTTGTTTTGGAGAAGTCATATTATCTCCTCTCATATATTTTGGTATGAAATATTTTCAGAGAGAAATTTATTAAAACCAAAGTGATCCTTGTTTCCATATTTGATAAAAATTCAAATATGCAAAATGGTGAAATCCCCCAACTCTCTTCGAGGGTCCTTGAGTTTCTTAGAATTTCGAGGATCACGGAAGTCAAAATGCACAAAATATGATATGCATGGATGACCTATGTATAACATTCCAAATTGAAAATTTGGGATGTTACAAACCTACCCCCTTGGTGTGGATTCTGGTTGGCTCGAAAATAGGTGTGGATGGTGTTTCCGTAGATCATCCTCTCGTTCCCAAGTGGCTTCATCCTCGGTATGGTGGCTCCACTAAACTTTGCAAAACTTGATAACCTTGCTGCGGGTAACTCGACTGCAAGCTCGAGAATCTTGACTAGTTTCTCCTCATACGTCAAATCACTGTCCAACTGAATTGCTTCCAGGGGCACTGTATCTCTCAGAGGAATATCGGCTATCTCGGCATGGCACTTCTTCAACTGGGAAACGTGAAACACATCATGAACTCCCGACAATCCTTAGGGTAACTCCAACTTGTAGGCTACCTCTCCCATGCGTTCCAAAACACGGTACGGCCCCACAAATCTCGGGGCTAACTTTCCTTTAACTCCAAATCGTTTAACTCCTCGAAGTGGTGACACTCTCAGATACGCACTGTCTCGGATTTCATAGACTACCTCCTTGCGTTTTGAGTCTACATAACTCTTCTGTCTTGACTGAGCTATCTTTAGTCTATCTCGAATTAGTTTAAACTTCTCTTCGGACTCCTTAATCAAATCAGGTCCAAACAACTGTCTGTCTCCAAGCTCATCCCACATCAATAGTGTTCTGCACCTTCTTCCATACAGGGCCTCGAATGGTGCCATCTTCAAACTGGCCTGGTAGCTATTGTTGTACGAGAACTCTGCATAGGCAAAATTATCATCCCAACTAGATCCATAGTCTAGTGCACAAGCTCTCATCATGTCCTCCAGAATCTGATTGACTCTCTCTGTATGTCCATCTGTCCGCGGGTGAAATGTTGTACTGAACTCCAGCCTGGTTCCCAAAGTCTGATGCAGCTGGTGTCAAAACTTGGTAGTAAACTGTGTTCCTCTATCTGATACGATGGTCCTCTGACCTCCGTGCAGACATACGATCCTGGTCATATATATCTTGGCCAACTTCGCACTTGTATAAGTGGTTTTCACTGGGATAAAGTGAGCTACTTTGGTCAAGCGGTCCACTACTACCCAGATAGAATCATATCCCGATCGGGTCCTGGGTAATCCGATGATAAAATCCATGCCAAGTTTGTCCCACTTCCATTTGGGTATCAGCATAGGCTGTAGTAGTCCTGCTCGCTTCTGATGTTTTGCCTTCACTCTCTGACATACATCACATACGGCTACATACTCGGCAATATCCTTCTTCATTCTAGTCCACCAGAAACGCTCCTTCAAATCCAAATACATCTTGGTGTTTCCGGGGTGTATCGAGTATGGTGAGTCATGAGCTTCTTGTAATATAAACTTCCTGATCTCGGCATTATTGGGCACATATACACGGTCCTCGAACCACAAGGTGTCCTGCTCATCCTCACGAAAACCTTTGGCTTTTCCTTCACTCATCTTCTCCTTTATCTCGGCAATTTCTTTGTCATCCTTCTGAGCTTCTCAAATCTTTCCCAACAATGTCGACTACACTTCAATGGTTGTAACAAAACCTTTAGGAACTATCTCCAAACGAAGTTCCCTGAGATCCTCTGCTAACTCCTTTGGCATTCCTTCGCTTACGAGGGTGTTGACGTAAGTCTTCTGGCTCAAAGCGTCTGCTACAACATTGGCCTTGCCTGGATGATAGTGCAACTTCATATCATAATCTTTCATAAGCTCCAACCATCTCCTTTGCCTGAGGTTCAACTCCTTCTGGGTGAAAATGTACTTCAAACTCTTATGATCCGTGTACACATCACAATGATTTCCAATAAGAAAATGCCTCCAGGTCCTGAGTGCATGTACTATAGCTGCTAACTCCAAATCATGTGTGGCATACGAGACAACTCTTCCGTCTTGCATAAGTACTCCTCCAAGTCCTAAGCGAGAGGCGTTGCAATACACTAGGAAATCCTTGCGTATATCCGGTAGAATCAGCACTGGGTTGTAGTCAAATGTTTCTTCAGCTCTAGGAAACTTGCTTCACATTCCTCTGTCCAATGGAACTTGGTGTCCTTCTTCAACAACGTCGTCATAGGCTTTGCAATCTTAGAGAAATTTTCAATGAATCTCCGATAGTATCCCGCGAGTCCAAGAAATCTGCGGATCTCTCCAACTGAGGTGGGTGCCAACCACTCAGTGACTAATTTCACCTTGGTAGGGTCCACTGCTATACCTTCTCGTGATATAACATGTCCAAGAAATCCAACTTCCTTCAACCAAAACTCACATTTGCTAAACCTGGCATATAACTGATGTTCTCTGAGCCTCTCGAGAATTAAACGCAAATGCTCCTTATGTTCCTCCTCATTCTTTGAGTATACCAAGATATCATCTATGAACACCATGAAAAACTTATCCAAGAACTCCATGAACACTTTGTTCATCATACTCATGAAATAGGCGGGGGCGTTAGTCAATCCAAATGACATAACCGTATACTCATATAGCCCATACCTTGTGATGAACGCTGTCTTAGGTATATCCTTTTCTCGAATCTTCAACTGGTGATAACCTGATCGCAGGTCGATCTTCAAAAACGCCTTTGCTCCTTGCAGCTCCTCAAACAAATCATTGATCATTGGTGGTGGGTACATATTCTTGATCTTTACTTCATTCAATGCCAAATAATCAACAACCATTCTTAGGGACTTATCCTTCTTCTCAACCAATAGCATTGGGCCACCCCATGGTGATGAACTTCATCGAATGTAACCTTTCTCCAACAACTCCTTAATCTGTTTCTTGATCTCCTCCAGATCATTTGCGGGCATCCGGTATGGTCTCTTTGATATTGGCTCGGTGCCTTGCAATAGCTCTATCAAGAACTGTATGTATCGATCTGGCGGCATGCCTGGTAACTCCTCTGGAAATACATCCGGGTAATCCTTCACGACAGGCACTTCCTCCTGAACAACTCCCTGAGAGAATGTACTTGGGTTCTCCTTGGGGAATGCCAGGAAACATACTTGATCCTTTTTCCCTCCCGGGTGGTAAGCAGAATCGACTTACTGGCGCAATAGATGTTTCCCCCATACATCGATAGCCAATCCATTCCTAGTATCACATCCAATCCTTGTGACTCCAAAATTATCAGGTCTGAGGGGAAAACATGGCTTCCAATGGTAAATGGCAACTGAAAACATCCTTGACTTGCCATATACTAAGCTCCTGGTGAAATTACTAACATGGGTGTCCTAAGTACCTTAGTGGACAACTTATACTTATCCACGAATCCCCTTGATATGTATGAATGTGATGCACCAGTATCGAAAAGAGCAATTGCAGTAAAAGACTTAACCAAAAACTTACCGATAACTGCATCTGGCTGCACCTCAACTTCCTCCATGTTCTCGTGGTTCACTTGTCCATTGTTGAAAGGGCTGGGATTCTTCCCAACACTTCTATTGCCATTGCCATTCTTTAATTCTGGACAATCGTTGGCGTAGTGCCCAATCTTCCCGCACTTGAAACAAGTAATGTGACTTTGATCCTTCTTGGTGTGTGTGGCTGGGTTAGAGTGGTTCTGATTGCTACTTGCTCTGTTCCCATTCCCATTCGCCGTTATGATTATGCGAACTTCCTCCATTGTGGGTGTGGCCTCCATGGTTCACTACAAAAAAAGACACATCTGTGACATTTTGGGCTGAACGAATTTTTTTCTGTCATACATATGACACTTCTATGACGATAATTGTGACAAAACCCGGTATCATCATAGATGTGGTGGGCTCCTACTTCTATGACAAAAAATCATGACAGAAAATGGGCTTTTCATCCTGGGCGGGCCGGAGACGTAGGTGCATGACATTCTTTGGGTCGTCCATGACAGAAAAAACCGTGGTAGAAATGAGGGGGAGGAAAATTTCGAGGAGTTCCCGGTTACGGTGGGAGGTCGGGGGCCGAGCAATGCGCGTTTCTCTCGTACACGTACGCGCGTGTGTGCGAGGCGTTGGCTCTAACTGAACCCGAGCGAGGCGTTGGGCTCTAACCGAACCCGAGCGATTGCACTGCAGGCTACGCGTTACTGAACCCGAGCGATCGATCGATGGCTGTTAACTAAACCCGATCGAGCGATTCCTTCGCTACTGTTGCTAACTGAAGCCGATCGATTGGATGAACAGTGAGCGTTGTGGGTGGGGGCTTGGATGAAAAGTGAGCGGTGGCATTGCCTCTGGATGAACAGGACCCCATGGTGTGGAGTGCTTGATGTACAATAGACAATGGAGGGGTGCCCGTGGGAGGGGTGGTTGAACAGGACCCCGTGGTGTGGAGGGCTAGATGAATAGTAGACGATGGAGGGGTGCCCGTGGAGGGGTGGTTGAACAGTAGCCGGTGGAGTAGCGCGTGGTGGAGGCTGGATGAACAGGAGCCCGTGGAGGCTGGAGGAGGTCGACGGTAGCCCGTGGAGTCTGGAGGAGGTCGACGGTGGACATGAACAGTATCCCATGGAGTCCCATTTTGCGGTATGCCACACCCCTCCCGATTAACAGGACCCACGTTTCGACCGTAGGAGGTCCGTTTCGTCCGTTTTGCGGTACGCCACATCCTTCCTGATCAACAAGACCCCCTGTTTCGACTGCAGGAGGTCCGTTTCATCCGTTTTGCGGTATGCCACACCCCTTCCGATGAACAGGACCCCCATTTCGACCGTAGGAGGTCTGTTTCCTTCGTTTTGCGGTACGCCACACCCCTCCCGATCAACAAGACCCCCGTTTCGACCGTAGGAGGTCCGTTTTCTCCGTTTTGCGGTACGCCACACTCCTCCCGATCAACAGGACCCCCGTTTCAACCGTAGGAGGTCCGTTTCCTCCGTTTTGCAGTATCCACACCCCTCCCCATGAACACAACGCATTCCGTTGCCTCCCCATGAACACGACGCATTCCGTTGCCTCCCCTTGTACATGATGACGACGCTGTTTCTCCGTTCCGACCCAGCCATGTAGACGAGCCCGCGTAGTACGTATGCGTGAGTAGGCATTCGAGACCCTGCCCATATGTACGTACGTGGCTGTATTTTCTTTCTTGCACCCTGGCCGCTGTACGTACGTGTACATGCTACATTCGCGCCTCTAATATGACACGTACGCGCCTCTACTACGACACGTGCGCACCTCTACATCGACCAGTATATATGTACGTACACGTTCGCGACCAGAATGACAACGCTACGTACGCTTCGACCAGGTGGGTCCCGACTATCAGGCACTTCCTTGCTTGTGAAGATGTAGTTGGTGGGTCCCAGCAGTCAGGGGGGCGAATCGTTTTGTTTTTTTGCCCAGATGCACTTCCTTGCGTGCGAAGATGTAGTTGGAGGGTCCCAGCAGTCAGGGGGCGAATCGTTTTGTTTTGCCCGGTCGCACTTCCTTGCGTGCGAAGGTGTAGCTGGTGGGTCCCAGCAGTCAGGGGGGAAACGTTTTTTTTCACGAAATACGGTGTCCCGTCCGGTGGGTCCCTGCTGTCAGGTGGAGGAATCATTATTTTCCGCGTAATAAGGAGGCACTTCCTTGCTGCCGCCGTGGACCCAGCTGTCAGCCTCTCCACGTATAGTCCATGTCCGATGGAAGTCGTTCCTTGACCATGTTGGCCACGCCGCGCCGAGAGCACCAGGGCGGTGGACGACGGCGAGGCCTAGGAAGGGGACGACGCAGAGCCGGTGAAGACGCGGCAGTGGATGCCCACGCGGAGAGGAGTATGAGGGTTCACTCGTTTGGCTGCAGTGTGAGGCTGCCGTCGCCGCAGGGCCTGGCCAGCGGTGGGAATAGTAGGGGGCGGTGAGGTCTCTGCGGCAGCACAACCGGCCACGGGAGGCAGGAGCAGGCGGCACGACCGGCGCTGCTTTGGACGGCTGGAGCAAGATGACCAGAGGTTGAAGTAGCACTACAGCCATTGGATGGACATCGTACGGTCACTAGAGCTAGAATCACTCATATTGACTAAGTTGACAAAGCCCTCCGTCCCCATCAACTTAGTAGGCCCACAAGTCAGCCTCCCACCAATGTGGGTCCCATCTAGCAGGGGGGTATTCATTTTCTGTGTGTAATTAGGAGGTCCGAGCTGACATTGGGGGAATGTTTTTTTTCGCGAAATATGGTGGCCCATCCGGTGGGTCCCAGCAGTCAGGGGGGAAACATTTTTTTCGCGAAATAAGGTGGCCCGTCCGGTGGGCCCCTGCTGTCAGGTGGAGGAATAATTATTTTGCACGTAATAAGGGGGCACTTTCTTACGGCCGCCGTGGACCCAACTGTCAGCCTCTCCACGTACAGTACTCTTCCGATGGAAGTCGGTCGTTGACCATGTTGACCACGCCGCGGCGAGAGCACCATGGTGGTGGACGACGGCGAGGCCTAGGAAGGGGATGACGCGGAGCCGGGGAAGACGGAGCAGTGGAAGCCGCGCGGAGAGGAGTATGAGGGTTCACTGGTTTGGCTGCGGTGTGAGGCTCGCCGCAGAATAACAGGGGGTTTGGATGTGTGGAAGGAAGGCCTGGCCAGCGGTGGGAGTAGTATGGGGGCGGTGAGGCCTCCGCGGCAGGACAGCCGGCCACGGGAGGCAGGAGCAGGCGGCATGACCGGTGCTGCTTTGGGCGGCTGGACCAAGAAGACCAGAGGTTGAAGAAGCACTACGGCCGTTGGATTGACATCGTATGGTCACTGAAGCTAGAATCGTTTATATTGACTAAGCTGACAAAGCCCTTAGTATGCTCCAACTTAGTAGGCCCACAGGTCAGCCTTCGAATTGGTGCGCCCCAGATGTCAGGGGGAGGAATCATTTTTTGGGCAGCCGAAGCTAAGAATATCCAAGATTGAAGAAGAAGCACGACATCCGTTGGATAGACATCCAACGGCCACTGCTGCTAACCGTGTGTTGACTATAATAAGTTGACAAAGCCTTGCATACGCGTCAACTTATTTTTTTAGGGGACACGTCACTTAGTAGGCCCACAAGTGTGTGGCAGAGAAATTATAGCCCATTTGCATTTTTTAAGAATGTACAACCCATTTTTGAATTCTAATTGAATTTACAACAGCCCATTTACAGTTTGTTAAAAGTACAACCCATTTTCTAGCTAGGACAATGATTAATAATTTCAACCAACCGTTGAAGACAGAATTCAATAAAATTTCCCACATTTTGATGGGATCCGAAATATTTTTATCCCAAAATTTCTAGTCAGATTAAATATAAATTTGTATTATGTAAAAATCCAACGAAACATTGCGCGCACAACAATGAAAATTTAAGATTTTCAAAATCCATAAATAATATTTTATAAACTAATTTCATGTTTGGTGCATTTTTGATAGTTACTGCCCAGTTTTTATAATTATATCCCATTTATTATTTTTAAAGCCCATTTTCCTATTAAGCCTAATGTATCCCTCCTAGGAAGATTTGCAGCCCAGCGGGGCGAAGAATAACAAGTTGACCTTGCGTGGGTATTCCTCAAAAAGACGTATAGCTGGGCTAGCCATTTTCATCTTGAAAAATTAGTATCTGGGCGGGATATTTGGCCTAGCCTAGATGGGCCACAGCCCGCCCAGTTAATACCCTGCTCTCCTTTGAACAACAACGAAATCATCGCCAAGAAAAACTCTGTAGTGCTCATGCCTCAAAAACACAAATACTGCTCGAGCTGCTTGGTCCCAGCTGTCGACCGCACCTTGTGCAATTCTCTCGTTTATATTGACTACATAGGTTGACAATGGTGTGGGACCGAGATGTCAGGAAACCAGGAGAAAGCAAAAAAAATATAGTTGTACATAAGAAGGAGGCACTTGCGTACGTATGGCCCTAGTGGGTCCCTAGTGTCATCCAGTCAAAATAAAGTCATCTCCTGAATCCTCATGTTCGTTGACGATGCTAACAATGCTCAGCGCCACGGTGAGCGCAACAACTCGAAGGATAACGGAGAGGGCCTTGCAGGCCCTACGGATGGTCTGATACAACGCCCGCTGCTCATTCAGGAAGCCAGGATCATCAGACACCTATGAGCACCTTCGAGAACTGAGACGGCATGAAACGGTAAGGCCACGCTTGGGAGCTCTGGTTTATTTCAAACTTATATTAACATACAAGTGTAGTTTACTCGTCATCGGAAACAACGCGTAAAAGACAGGCGTAATGAAATCGAGGGCCCGAGGTCTATAAGTAAAACCGATGGGTTACATGTGTAATTTGAGAGACCAGGGTATATTTTACGAGCACTGCTATATGGACCACATTACCAGACGGAAGATGCACAACGTGCATATCATGCCATCCATGGGCAAGGCTGAAACAACAACTAACAGCTGGATTAGCAATCGTCCGAGTGTCGTTCAGCGTTTTTATCATGTGTGAAGTACTTCCGATATTTTACTAGTTGAAATCAACCAACCAAGCGCCTTCGCCCGAGACCATCTGCTTTAATTTACAGGCGCCAGTTTTACAAGCGGTTTTGGTTGGAAAACAACGATCCAATCATGGCCTAATATCATGAGTTGGTCGGAACATCATATGGTTTCACGTCTAACCTACCCGACTTGTCGCATAGGCTATGAATGAAACATCAGACGGTGAACTTCTTAAGCATGGAAACAACAGAAGAGGATGATCTTCTTAACAAGCAAATCACTAGCATTAGATCGACATGCAAAACAATACGAAGCATTATTCTCAGGAGGCACGGTGAACAACTCGTGATGCCGCATGCCACAACATTCCAAGCTCAACTTTGCAATCAAACACAAGGCCTGGCATTACATAGACAATATTCAGAACAAACTCTTAACACAGGAATATCTTAGCAGAGTAACTATTTACTTCTAAACTAAACACATGAATAGTAAAAAACACTCGATGTTGCTCACAGCAAGGACGTCCATCTCAAAAATATCAAATGCATGTCTTCTGCTAACATCAATGAGCATATTCTGACAAGGTTTTCCAATTCCAATATATTAAACTAACGTCTTCTTGCTAACATCAATGATTAAACTTTGACAAGCTTCTCTAATTCAAAATATGTAATTCCTATGATCGTGGAGTCATGTCGTAGCTTCTTGTACTTGTTTGGGCACTTTTTGCCCAGGGCACTCCACGTGCTGTTAAATTGCCAATGGTCTCTGCAGACTAGTCATGTCACCGGTGTCTAATAATACTCTGTAAAGCTTCTCGGTCATTCCTTCTATAACGTAGTGCAAACAGTGACTGCTTCTTTATGCAAAGTGGAACGAGCAACTGGAGCCAGTAATGTAGCAGTTTGCCTTGGACACATTGGCTCCTTTTGTGCAGTTCAACTAAAATCGAAGTCGGAATAAAACCGAGCTTTAATTTTGATATCCCTGTAAGCAACAATAGGTATAAGGGAAACAATTACTAAGAAATAACGGTTGATGACTTGTACTCCCAGAACAAAAACATCTACTGATCTACTTTATCTTAATGGGAAACAAAACAGGAGAGTAGCAATTCTCCTTCATTGTGATTCATTCATATTGACTGAGACATTATCTTAACAATGCCTTGTTTCAACATGTATAAAGAACGAGAAAGCAGAAAAGTACCATTCCTAAAACAATGCAACTGACTCGTTTTAACAGAGACATTATCTTAACAATACCTTGGTTAAGCATGTAGAAAGAACTACAAAGCAGGATAGTACCATTCCTAACAAGTGTTGCAGTTTTGAACTAAGATTCAGTAGTTAATTAATTCTGAGAGTGGCATTGCTTAATTTTACCAGCGACATTAGATTAACGAAAAGCATAAATAGTTCCAGGGGAGAGTGGGCGCAACAACAGTATGTGCTTCCATCAACTTATAAAGGGGGTGATGCAAAGTTTGTTGTAACAAAGCAACAAGCATCATGTCTGGGTTGGTCCCATTTTTGTTCACTACTTAATGGGAAAAGTCAGCAATACAATAGCTTCAATTGAACATTTATTTAAAACAGTACCAATACAAGTAGCACAACATCTCAAAGCACACTGCACAATCATGTGGATGAAGGCCTGTACTGACCATTCATGAGACGGACAAGATAAAATACGAATCTGCCAACATGAATAGGAAATCCAATCTCGTTTTGTGCAGTTGCACTGAAATCAAGCAAAGTGTTTCACGCAGCGAAGCAAAATGTCGCAATAGCAACAAGTTGAATAGGTATCCCTGTTTAAACAGAGGAAAAAAGGAATCAATTACTGGCTAATAAAGGAGGATGAAACATGCGGCCACAAAAATGGTAATCCCGCCAATCCCTAACAAGTGTTGCAGTTTTGAAATAAGATTTAGTAGTTAATTCTGAGAGTGGCATCAATTACTGGCTTATAAAGGGGGTGATGCTGAATTTGTTGTAACAAAGCAACAAGCATCATGTCGGTGTACTAGAATAGGGGTACCCTAGTACCCCGAACTTGTGCACGGGCAGTTGCAGCACCCCGCGGCAAGGCTTGCCGGGCGAACGCCAAGATCCTCCGTGGTTCCCTTGGAGCCATTCAAGAACAAAGTATTTAAGCTCAGGAGACAAGGCCCCGGCAAGAGGAGCTTGCCGGGAAGGCCAACCGAGGCACTCCAAGGAACTTGCCGCGACGCGCCACGCGCTCCGGCAAGGCAACATGGCCCCGGCAAGAGGAGCTTGCCGGGAAGACCAACCAAGGTACCTCGAAGCCCGGCGAGCGACAAGCTTCCGGACCCGACAAGAGAACAGCAGCGGCAAGGCGCTTGCTGCGGCAGGCGGCCACTCTATGCCCGCGCTCCAGCGCATCCACCAACGTGTCGCTCTGGGGGCCTCTCCAGGCGCGCGTGGCGGGAGGCTGTGTAGCCACCGGTGCGCAGTGGCATGCGAGGCTGACAAGATCGCCATCGTGGCGAACGGTGGCGCCCCTAACGGTCCTTTTCTGCACTGTTTGGGCGACTCAGACGGGCATTTAATGCCCTTGTCCCCTGCCGTCAGGGTTAGGTAGGGTGCACTATACAAGTAACTGTACCAACCACCTCGCTTTTTACATTTGTACCCTTCTCTGCGTTGCCACCTGTCGGTGACCCCTTTAGCATATAAAAGGAGGCCCATGCGCAACGTAGAAGAGGCAGGACGGCCTGGACAGGTTCGCCAGGTTCGAGGGAGGTTCGACTCATTCGTAAGCCAGAAAACACTTAGCCCTCGCGAGCAAGAACATAATACAACCAGACAAGCAGCAGTAGGAGTGTTATCTCTCCGGAGAGCTCCGAAGCTGGGTAAACTGCTCGTGTGCTTCGCCTCGATCTGCTCTTCGTGCGACCTCCGCCCCCCGCCGAACTGAAAGGGGCCCGGTCCGCCGGCCCCATAGGTGTTCTTGGATCAGTTTCCCTGACATCTTTGGCACGGCAGGTAGGGGGCGTCGAGATTGTGTGAACCTGATCCGGCGTCCACACGAGCTAGATCTTCATTCCCTTCATCAACATGCCACTGAAGAAGAAGACTTCAGCGGCAGCCGCTCCGTCCACGTCACTTCCGCCACCGTTGGAGCAAACGGGTGGTGGAATGGACGCCGGCGGAAGAATGGACGTCGACGAGGAAGCTTATGATGCTGCCAGGTCCAAGGACAGGGCTGCACAAACCTCGGCGACTGTACATGTTCCGCGCCACTCTCAGGAGGCGCAAGACCAACAACATCATGGCTCTCGCAGTGCCATACGTAAGATAGGCCAAGACCAAGCTGGTGGATCTCGGGGCGCTCAAGACTAGCATGCACGCCAGCGTGCTGGCACGAGCGAGGCATGGTCGCCTGGACGGGATACTGCTCCTTCTAGCATAGTTAGAAGTCCGAGCACGTCCTGCTCCTTGCGCCGTCCGCCACTGCCACCTACCACTCCAGTAGAAGCTTTGGCGCGAGCTCAACTGCTCCTAGATTACCCTCCGACGTCGGACAAGATCGACGAATGGAGGGCCACCATTTAGAGTCTCATCGGCTACGCCAACGGCGACACTCCATGGCGGCCGAGCGCGTCGCCGCCGTGGCAGGGTTGCCGGGCGCGAGCCAGTGGCGACGAAACGGGTGGAGGGGTGCAAGATCGCCGACTCGCCAGATCCACCTCGACAGCAACTCCACCGCATCGTCAGATCCACGAGCTCGTCGCGATCAGCGCCAAGTTCTTCATGATCGACAGCAAGAAGACGCTCGTACTCGCATCGAGCGCCGAAGAGAAGCGCGACGTCAATCCGACAAGCGCGCTGGGCCCTCTGTTGACATGCATGCGCCAGGGGAACCAGGCGATCTGCCGTACGCGGTAGGTTGCCCTGCGTTCACTCGTGAGCTGCGGCAAGTCCATTGGCCCAGCACGAAGAACTTCAAGCCAGACGTACTGGAGAAGTACGACGGCAAGACGCATCCATCTGAGTTCCTCAGCATCTACACCATTGCGGTGCAGGCTGCCGGGGGACGAGACGACAAGATCCTTGCCAACTACTTCTCGTTGGTGCTCAAGCCCAACGTCAGATCCTGGCTCATGCACTTGGCGGACAACTCCATATCCTCTTGGGCTGATCTGTGCCATCAGTTTGTCGGCGCCTTCACAGACGGACACAAGCCTCATGGCCAGGAGAGTGATCTTCATCTGCTCGCCCAGAAGGAAGGAGAGCCCCTGTGCAAGTACAATCAGAGATTCAGCAGTGTGCAGCACAACATCCCAGACGTCCACCCTGCCGCGGTGATCAGCGCGTTCCATCAGAACGTGCGAAACCGCATGATGCGGGAGGAGATGGCGATGTGCAAGATCAGAGATGTCAGTGAGCTGTATGCACTGGCCTACAAGTGTGCACGTGCTGAGGAAGGGAGGAGACTCCCCGGAGAGAACATAGGAGCAGGAGGATCTGACAGTGAGGATGCTGCCTCGGCAAGGAAAAACCGGCGGCGGAATAACAGAAAGAAGAAAGGCAAAGAGGTGCTGGCCGTTGAGCAGTCCGGCAAGGCGCCCGAAGCTGGTGACTCCGGCAAGGAGGTTGCTGCAGAGGTGGCGGTCGCCGACAAGCAAGATGGCACCAACAAGCAGTACTGCAAGATCCACCGCACCAAGGGCCATGATCTCCAGAGCTGCAGGAAAGTCGAGCAGCTTGTTGAGCAACAGAAAGATGAATACGAGCGGCACGACAAGGAGAAGGCCCAGGAGGGTGCTGGGGGATCCGGCAAGAAATGTCCCGGCCGAGGAGGACGCCGCGGCAAGGCCAAGCAGCGGCAAGGAGACAGACCTCCTCGCGGCCGCAACAAGGATGAAGATGACGATGACGATGAAGACATGGATGATGAGGAGACTGATGAACAGGAGTTTCAGAAAGCCACAGAGGTCCTGTGCGTTGACGGTGGTGCTTCTCTGCATACCTCGCACCGTCAGCTCAAGCAATGGGTGCGGGAAGTTAATGCAGCAGAACCACCCGTCGAGTCACGCAAGCCTCAGAAATGGTCCAGCACGCCTATCATCTTTGATATTGAGGACCACCCTGATCGCATAACTGCGGTCGGGTGCTTGCCGATGTTGGTTTCACCAACAATACGCAACCTCAAGGTCACTAAGATGCTAGTTGACGGCGGGGCCGGCTTGAACCTGATCTCCTCCGCGGTGCTCCAGAAACTCCAGATCCCTGACAGCGAGCTCGAAGAGACCGGTACATTTCAAGGAATCAACCCGGGAAGGAGCAAGCCTAAGGGAAAGATCACGTTGCCGGTAACATTTGGCAGCGAGCTGAACTTCAGGACTGAGAGGGTCACGTTTGATGTTGCTGACTTTCCATTACCTTACAATGGAATCCTTGGCCGTCCGGCACTCGCCAAGTTCATGGCAGCCTCTCACTATGCGTACAATGTACTGAAAATGCCAGGCCCGATAAGTGTCATCTCTGTCCCTGGCGACAAGAAGGATGCTCTTATCTGTGCCGACAAGATCTATCGGGAAGCAGCAGCCGCAGCAGAACGCAAGACACTTGCCACTGAAGCTCCCGGGGGGAAGAAGAAGACCAAGTCCGGCAAGAGCTCTGATGCCCACTCCGGCAAGCGCACCTCTTCGGAGTGCTGCGCTACCGTCGAGGACGCACCATCGAGCTCCACCGGCAAGTGTAAGAAGGCAATGGCAGCTCCACCTGAGACCAAGAAGGTGTTCGCCAAGGAGGACGGCACTGGTGGTACCTTCACCATCAGCGCCACTCTTGACCCCGAATAGGAAAGCGTGCTCGTTGCTTTCCTGCGGGCGAATGTCGACGTGTTTGCGTGGCAACCGTCTGATATCCCCGGTGTTCCCAGGAAAGTAATTGAGCACCACCTTGCCGTTTGTCCTCATGCGCGGCCCGTCAAGCAGAAAGTCAGGAAACAGGCAGTGGAGCGCCAAGAATTCATCGCAGAAGAAATCAAGAAGTTGGAAGCAGCAGGCCTTGTCAGAGGAGTGCTCCATCCCACGTGGTTGGCCAATCCTGTTGTCATGCGCAAGGCTAACGGGAAATTGAGGCTTTGTATTGACTTCACTGATGTTAATAAAGCTTGTCCCAAAGACCCATTTCCCTTGCCGCACATTGACCAGATTGTTGACTCCACAGCCAGATGTGATTTGCTTTCATTTCTTGATGCATACTCAGGATACCATCAGATCTTCATGGCAGAAGAGGATGAAGAGAAAACCGCATTTATCACCCCGTGTGGCACGTACTGCTTCATACGGATGCCTTTCGGTTTGAAGAATGCTGGTTCAACATTCGCAAGGGTAGTCCACCACGCTTTTGAGCCGCAGATGCACAGAAATGTGGAAGCCTACATGGATGACATAGTGGTCAAGAGCAAGAACAGGGCGACCCTGATTCAAGATTTAGACGAGACATTTGCAAATCTGCGCAAGATCAACCTCAAGCTCAACCCCGAGAAGTGCGTGTTTGGAGTCCCTTCCGGCAAGCTTCTCGGGTTCTTCATGTCTCAACGGGGAATTGAAGCCAATCCCGACAAGATCAAGGCCATTGAGCAGATCGAAGCACCAAAGCGCGTCAAGGATGTACGAAGGCTTGCCGGTTGCGTGGCTGCTCTCAGCAGGTTTATCTCTAGATCTGCTAAGCGCGCCCTACCATTTTTCAAAATTTTGAAAAAGGCAGGTCCAATAAAATGGACTCCGGAGGCGGAGGCTGCACTGCAGGACTTGAAGAGATACCTGTCCTCCACTCCAACACTTGTCGCACCTAAGCCGCAAGAGAAGTTGCTGCTGTATATAGCGGCAACCAATCAAGTGGTTAGTGCTGCGTTAGTGGCAGAGAGGGAGGCAGATGATGAGCCAGCAACCACGGCAGATGCATCCAGCGACAAGCAGGGGGCTTCGCCGACAAGCTCTGGTCCCGACAAGGATGGATCTGCGCAGGAGCATGATAAGATGCAGAAGAGAATGGTGCAGCGCCCAGTTTATTTTGTCAGTTCCCTTCTGTAGGGGGCTAGATCAAGATACTCTGGTGTGCAGAAGTTGCTTTTCGGCCTCCTCATGGCCTCGAGAAAGCTGCGCCATTACTTCCAAGCACATGAGATCACAGTCATCACTCGCTTTCCGCTGAAGAGGATACTGCAAAATCCAGAAGCGACAGGCAGGATTGTCGAGTGGGCGCTGGAACTGTCAAGCTTTGGCCTCAAGTTTGAGAGCACTTCAACTATCCAAAGCAGAGCATTAGCAGAGTTCATAGCAGAATGGACGCCAACACCAGATGAAGAAATTCCAAAGACGAGCATCCCCGTCAAGGAGGAAAGCAAAGAGTGGCTGATGTACTTTGATGGTGCCTTCTTGCTGCAAGGCGCCGGTGCGGGCATGCTGCTTGTCGCGCCCACCGGAGAGCACCTCAAGTACGTAGTCCAGATGCACTTTTCCAAGGAGCGAGCAACCAACAATATTGCAGAGTATGAAGGATTGCTTGCCAGTCTCAGAATCGCAGTTGACCTTGGGATCAAGAAGCTCATTGTCAGGGGTGACTCACAGCTTGTCGTCCGCCAAGTGAACAAGAACTACCAGAGTCCATTGATGGAAGCATATGTTGATGAAGTGAGGAAGCTAGAAGAACACTTTGACGGCCTACAGATGGAGCATATCCCAAGAGCTCAGAATGACATTGCTGATGGCCTGTCAAAGTGCGCCGCACTAAAGTTACCTGTGGAACCAGGGATCTTTGTGCACAAGTTGACTCAACCATCCGTAACACCATCAACTGGACAAAGCAAGAAGAGGAAGTTGGTTTCTGGTGACTACTTTCCGGCAGAGCTCCTCGAAGCCGCCGCCAAGAAAGTCCCCAAGATCAACACCAAGGATGCTGAGGGGCAGTCTGCTCCGGCAAGCCTTATGGTTTGTTCCGTTGAAGCAGACGCTCCCGACAAGTTTTGCTCTGGCAAGCTTGCTGGGGAACATCTAGCTCCGGCAGGGCCGCAAGCCCTTGCTGTAGAAGCGGATGTTCCCGCAGCAGCAGATGTGCCTTTAGTCCTTATTGTCGAGCCACAAGCTCCAGCATGGGCACAGCAGATTGTCCATTTCCTTCAGACAGGGGAACTTCCCGAAGAGCAAGAAGAAGCGGAAAAAGTAGCCCGGCAGTCAAGTATGTACCAGTTTGTCGATAGCATACTGTACAGAAGAAGACTCAACGGTGTGAAATTGAAGTGTATTTGCTGGGAAGATGGACAAAAGCTATTGGCAGAGATACATGGAGGCATATGTGGCCACCACATTGGCGCAAGAGCACTTGCCGGCAAAGCTTTCCGGCAAGGTTTCTTTTGGCCGACAGCCCTCCAGGATGCAACTGCAAAAGTAACCAAGTGTGAAGCGTGCCAGTTCCACTCCAAACAGATACACCAGCCAGCTCAAGCTCTCCAGACGATCCCTTTATCCTGGCCATTTTCGGTTTGGGGGCTCGATATCCTCGGCCCTTTCCCTCGATCTGTCGGGGGCTTTGAGTACTTGTACGTCGCAATCGACAAGTTCACAAAGTGGCCGGAAGTGCAGCCAGTGAGGAAGGTGACAGCACAGTCAGCAGTCAAGTTCTTCAGGTCAATTGTTTGCCGTTTCGGGATCCCTAACAGGATCATCACCGACAACGGTACGCAATTCACGAGCCGCACCTTCATGCAGTACGTCCAAGACCTTGGCGCCAAGGTCTGCTTCGCTTCTGTTTCTCATCCGAGAAGCAACGGTCAAGCAGAGAGGGCAAATGCTGAAGTGCTGCGCGGGCTCAAGACCAGAACTTTCGACAGGCTGTGCAAGTGTGGAAGAAACTGGATCGAGGAGCTGCCGGTGGTTCTTTGGTCGATCAGAACGACGCCAAATCGAGCCACTGGCCAGACGCCTTTCCCTCTAGTCTGTGGAGCAGAGGCAGTTCTCCCCACGGAACTCGTATACGGATCACCTCGAGTGCTCGCTTATGATAAGCTTGAGCAAGAACAGCTGCGATAAAACTATGCGCTGCTCCTTGAGGAAGATTGTCTTCAGGCTGCTGTACGAGCTGCTCGATACCAGCAAGCTTTGCGCCGCTACCATAGCCGCAAAGTTAAGGCCAGAAGCTTCAAGGAAGGCGACCTTGTTCTTCGGCGCGTTCAGTCCGCCAAGAATTCCAACAAGTTGACGCCGAAGTGGGACGGCCCTTATCGGGTGAAACGAGTCACAAGGCCCGGCGCTGTCCGCCTTGAGACCGAAGATGGCATTCCGGTGAGCAACTCCTGGAACATAGAACATCTTCGTAAGTTTTTCCCGTAGGGCGCGGTTGCCGGAACCCGTTCCGGCAACCACCTCTTGTACAAGTCTTGCCGCTATTGCATGTAATCCTTTGTACAAAGCCGGGCGCAGATCCCGTGCATAAGTAAAACCCCATGTGCTCCGCACAACTTTTCCATTTCATGCATTAGTTTCTTTCTTGCATGATTTATCTGACACTTTGTGCAGCACCTACATCCGGTAAGCAATAACAAGCCGAAGGGCTCCATATCATTATTTTCTCTTCTTTCTTCTTTTCAACAAAGGAAAAGAAGGTTCCCTCGCACACAAGTTTGCCGGGGGGGAAGGAGAAGATTGTGGTATGGACCAGGCGTCGTTCAAGCAAAGTTTTGCCTTGCCGGGAAGCAAACGACAGAAAAGCTAAGTTGCCAAAGTTTGAGCAATCAGTTTTTAAATTTTTGAGTTATCTTCCTCGAACGACCCTGCTTTGTATGGAAAACCTGTTACGCCCTTACTTTGTTTCGAGTCCGCTCAACAATTTAAGTGTGCTGCATCTAGTCTCGACAAGGTTTCTTGTCAGAAGCAGCGCTGCCAGCAGGCTACTGACGTTCCGCACTCAGCGCTCGCGGCTTGGGTGCCTGCGCTGACAAGTTCCCTAGAAGCGTAGGGTAAAAACATACAAAGGAAGGAATCTAGTAGAGGAAATAACATAGCAATTGATAACAGAAATAAAGTTATGTTACAAGATAACTTGTCGCAGCTCTAACAGACTGTTTTCATAACATGATTAGCAGCGACAAGGGAAAAAAAGAAATGGGCGGCCTAGTCTACGCGATCGCCCTCAACCCTCTTGGTCTCGCTCACCCTATCCACAATGGGTGCGACAAGGGCCTTGAGTGCGTCCCGATCGGCGTCTGGCGGCAAGGACTTGAGGACGTTGGTGAAGCTGAGGCCTCGATTGTGGAAGGCCACCTTCATCAGCACCTTCTGGAGAACCCCGGCACAGATTTTGCGCGACTCGTCGGCCAGCTGCTTTGGGATCCTCTCCAGGAGCCGCTGGAGTGCCGTCGCCACACCCTTGAAGAACAGGCTGAGCTTGGCGTTGGGTTGGAGATTCTCGTCGGAGGGATAACCAAAGTTCTCCATCCCCAGCTGTGCCAGCTCCTCGTCGATGACTGCGGCAATATTCACCAGACCCTCGGTCCAGTGCTCCACAGTATCTCTGAATGAGTTCTGGGTAACTGCGATGCTCTCCAGCAGCGCCTTGTCAGCCTTGACCTTCTCCGACAAGGTCTTCTCCCGCTCCTTGGCGTCGACCGGCGTCTGCGTCAGCGTCTGCGTCAGCGTGGCCAGCTTCAACTCCAGGTCTACATTGGAATCCTTGGCGGCGCTGAGCTCCTTGCCCCTCTCAGCGAGAAGACCTTGCAACTCACCGTGGGCGGCAGCATCCTTCTCATGCTCATGCTTGAGCGCAGCAAGCTCCTCGCCGCTCTTCCCGATGTTGGCCTCCAGCTGCGCCACCTTCTCCTCCAGCTGTTTCTTGGCGGCCTCTGCGGTTGCGGCAGCGTCCTTTGCTTCCTTGAGCGCCCTGCCAAGTGCTTGCTCGCGCTCGGCAAGCTCCTCCTCATAGCTGTCGAGGTTGGCCTTCCACTGCACCAACTCGCCTTCTCGCGCGGACTGCTTCTCGGCAGCCAGCCTTTGTTCCTCCTCAGCTTCGGCCTTCTCAAGAAGGAAGGCCGTACGCTCTGCTGCGAGTCTCTCCCGCTCCTGTGCCAGGGACCGGAGAGCTTCTTGATTGTGTCCCCGGAGCTCCTCCGCTCGCTTCTCCATATCAACTCCCGCCTTCGCGACAAGCGCTTCCCGGGAAGCCAGCTTGGCTTGCCGTGCGTGGTAGAGTGATAGCAGCTTCCGCAGCAGCTGCTCCTCCTCAGGCTCGCCACTGCTGCTGCTGGGCGCGTCGACCAACGAAAGCCCGGCGGAGGCGAGCAGCTCCTCATCGAAAGTTTCCCCCTCGACCGGCGCCCTGGAGCTCGACGCCCAGGGTAGCTTGATGAAGATATCGTCGCCGGACTTCAAGTAGGCGCTGGGCTGGGGATCTTCAGAGCCTGGCTCAACGGCAGCAGCGGAGGGATCGGCGGTCGGTGCAGCGCCTAGCGCTCCTGCGGCCTCAGGGCTGTCAGTGCGATCGCCCGACCCCTCGCCGGCTTCTGCGGCGGCAGCCTTGGCGGCCTCTTCGCCGGCGGGCTCATCAGCACCGGCCCCTTCTTCGTTGACGGCGGCGCCGTCGTTGCTGCCACGCGCGCCTTCCTCGCCGGCGTCCTCTGTCTCCATTGGCTCCGCGGCAGATGGATCTGAAGAACGAAGAAGGAAGAAAAAGTCAAGCAAATATGCAAGAAGAAGATCAGAAGAAGAAGAACCCAAGGGAAGTTCTTAGACAAGTGGATTACTTGTGCCAAGATCTGCAGTTGCGGTCTCAGCCGCCGCAGGGTCGTTGGTGCTGTCCCTTGCCGGAGAGCTGCCCCTTGCCGGAAAGTTCTCCCTTGCCGGAGAGCGCTCCCTTGCCGGGGACTCCTCCCTTGGCGGCGTAGTTGAAGCAGATGGCGCTTCGGGAGCGGCTTCCGGGCCCTCCTGGTGAGGCTGTTTTGCTCCTACACAAATTAACAAGCAAGATATCAGTAAAGGAAAAAGCACTCATGCGCGCCTGTCAGCAGGAAGCAAACTATGAACTTACGCTGGGGGCTACGCTGGGGGCTGCTTCGAGGAGTGATTGCCGGGTCCGTCAAGATGGTCTCGGACCCACCTCCTGCTGACACGGTGGGGTCATCTTTGATGACAATCACTGCGGCCTTGGCCCTCTGGGCCAGCGTCCTGAAAAGAAAGGAGTTC
Source organism: Triticum dicoccoides (assembly GCF_002162155.2). Taxonomy (NCBI): domain Eukaryota; kingdom Viridiplantae; phylum Streptophyta; class Magnoliopsida; order Poales; family Poaceae; genus Triticum; species Triticum dicoccoides. Next base: position 600,642,428 of record NC_041392.1, on the reverse strand, counting down.
AGATTGAATCAACTCAAATACAAGATAAAAACAGCGAGATTGAAGAACTACAAGAGCACCAAAGAAACTTACTCTTCTTCCTCCTCGTCGGAGCTGAGCGCGGAAAGATCGAAGTCCGGCTCCCTTCCGGTGCGGCGAGGCGGAGGAGTAGGATCCCTTGCTTGCTTGGCGGGGGCGGTGGCGGTGGCCCGGGAAGACCCCGCTCCAGTTGCCGCTGCTGCGTGAGGCGCTCCCGCGGTAACATTGCTTGTCGCGGTAGAGCGTGTCGCATGGCTCGGTGACTGTTGACCCGGCTGCCGCCCCGCTATGTCCGTGGCCCTGCGAAGACGCGTTCTTGGCGGGGCCGGGGGCTCCGCCTGCGGCAAGCTTTCTGAAGGCTCGGGCTCTTCTTCGCTGGCCTCGCTCGGCTCAGCTTCAGAGCCGGCAAGATCTTCCTCGCCAATGAACTTCGCGCGATCGGCAAGGTTTGCCGCTTCTGCCGCCTCCGCCTCCTCCACAGTGAACCCGAACGCGCCCGCGGCAGCTGCGGCCGCAGCCTCTTCCACCCTAGTGGCGATGCGCTGCAGCTCCTCGTCGGTGGTGTCACGGGTGAGGCTCTTCTACTCGTCAGCGTGAACCGGCACTTCTTCCAAGTTGTCGAAGAACGCTTGCACGACGTCATCCGCAGGCTCTTGCCAAGTTGGAACGATTCCGTGTGAATCGCACAACGGCATCATGGCGCGGATCCGGTTAAGCGAAGAATTATTACACAATGGAACTACGCCCCTCGGCAGCGTGAATGGATGCTGGGGATCGCGTTTGAACAACTCCAGGAGCATTGCATCCAGCTCCAGGACGGTGAAGTTGTAGTTGAGGCCCGGCCGCAGCCTCATGATGTCCGCCGAGTTCTTGAATTCCCAGGCGGGCCTCCCCCTCTCCTGCAGGGGGGCAATGCGGCGGCGGAGGAAATATGCGCCGACAGCACCTACAGTGAGCCCGGCAAGCCTGAGGCGAAGAATCCTAGTGATGGCGATCTTCAGCCTCTCATCTTCCGGGGCCACGTTCCTCCAGTCATTGCCGTGCACTATTGGGGCTTGGCGCACGGCGGTGAAGGGCTGCGGATTCTCCTCGACGATCCAACACCACTCCGCTCTCCACTCCTCCCACTTGCTGCGGAGCTCACCCTCCAAGTACGCCTCCTTCTTGCCGATTCTCGAGATCCAGCCGATCCCTCCGGCAAGCGGCTCTCCTCTCTCTACCCGAGGTATGAAGAAGTGGCGGAAAAGGGCAACATTGGGGTGGACTCCGACAAAGTTTTCGCACAAATGTGCAAAAACTGCCATGGTCAGAACGGCGTTGGGGGTGAAATCAAGGAGGTGGAGGCCGTAGGTGTTCATGATATCGCAGAAGAACTCCAAGTAGGGTGGGCAGAGCCTGCAATAGAAGAACAGCGCGAAGAATGGGTACCCGTTTGGAGCCAGTCCCGAAGCAGCGGCCGGGAGTACCCTCGTGCGCGGATGCGCCCGCATCTCCGTCGCCCAAAAGAGGTAGAAGTACTCCCTCAGCTCCTTCGCGCCGAGCTGGGGGGAGAAGATCGCCCGCTCCTTCCGCAGCGCAGCGAGCCGCTGCGCCTCGGCCGACTTCACACCCTTTCCCTTGTCGGCTTTCGGAGCCATGGAGGAGGTGGTGGAGGAGGTCGACAGTGTTGGTGATGCTGGTGGCAATGGGGGGCGGAGCGCTGCTCTCTCGGCTTCGAGAAGAAGGGGGGAAGCGGCGGAGGTTCGTGAAGATGGAGTAGTAGCAACCAGCAAGGGGGGATGAACTGCCCCTGTTTCCTCTGCTTATAAAGAGGGAGGGGGCGGACGTTTCGCCCTTCCGAATAAAGAAACCACCCACGATCTCTCCCACGACGCCGCAATCAATGCGTGCCGTTAGGGGAGGGCGCGGTGGATACGGAGCAAGATTCGGCGTGGCCCAGGCCGCGTGTGCCCGTGCGCTGTCTTGAGCCTGGCCCAACAGCGCTCGACACCGTGTCTGGCCCAGGCCCGGGGGCTCCTGTCGGTGTACTAGAATAGGGGTACCCTAGTACCCCGAACTTGTGCACGGGCAGTTGCAGCACCCCGCGGCAAGGCTTGCCGGGCGAACGCCATGATCCTCCGTGGTTCCCTTGGAGCCATTCAAGAACAAAGTATTTAAGCTCAGGAGACAAACTCCCGGCAAGAGGAGCTTGCTGGGAAGGCCAACCGAGGCACTCCAAGGAACTTGCCGCGACGCGCCACGCGCTCCGGCAAGTCAACAAGGCCCCGGCAAGAGGAGCTTGCCGGGAAGACCAACCAAGGTACCTCGAAGCCCGGCGAGCGACAAGCTTCCGGACCCGACAAGAGAACAGCAGCAGCAAGGCGCTTGCCGCGGCAGGCGGCCACTCTGTGCCTGCGCTCCAGCGCATCCACCAACGTGTCGCTCTGGGGGCCTCTCCAGGCGCGCGTGGCGGGAGGCTGTGCAGCCAGCGGTGCGCAGTGGCATGCGAGGCTGACAAGATCGCCATCTGGCGAAAGGTGGAGCCCCTAACGGTCCTTTTCTGCGCTGTTTGGGCGACTCAGACGAGCATTTAATGCCCTTGTCCCCTGCCGTCAGGGTTAGGTAGGGTGCACTGTACAAGTAACTGTACCAACCACCTCGCTTTTTACATTCGTACCCTTCTCTGCGTTGCCACCTATCGGTGACCCCTTTAGCGTATAAAAGGAGGCCCATGCGCACCGTAGAAGAGGCAGGACGGCCTGGATAGGTTCGCCAGGTTCGAGGGAGGTTCGACTCATTCGTAAGCCAGAAAACACTTAGCCCTCGCGAGCAAGAACATAATACAACCAGACAAGCAGCAGTAGGAGTGTTATCTCTCCGGAGAGCTCCGAAGCTGGGTAAACTGCTCGTGTGCTTCGCCTCGATCTGCTCTTCGTGCGACCTCCGCCCCCCGCCGAACCGAAAGGTGCCCGGTCCGCCGGCCCCATAGGTGTTCGTGGATCAGTTTCCCTGACACATCATGTCTGGGTTGGTCCCATTTTTGTTCACTACTTAATGGGAAAAGACAGCAATACAATAGCTTCAATTCAATATTTATTTAAAACAGTACCAAAACAAGCAGCACAACATCTCAAAGCACATTGCACATCATGTGGTTGAGACCAAGATTTGAAACAACTCGCCATGAAGACTGGAAACAAATCTCGATCTCCTTTTGTGCAGTTCCACCAAAATTAAGCAAAGTCACCGGTGTGACATTCAAGTTGAACCGCACAAAACAATCTTAAAACATAAGTGTTTCGAGTAGCAAAGCAAAATGTCGCAATAGCAACAATTTGAATCAATACCCCTGTTTTAACAGAGGCAAAACAGGAAACAATTACTTGCTGATAAAGGAGGATGAAACAAACGGTGACAGAAAGAAGCATCTAACTTATCTTGGATGGAAAACAAAGTAGGACAGTAGCATTTCTAAAACGGTTGCATTGATTCATATTAACAGAGACATTCTCTTGAAACAACATTCGTTAAAAACTGTAATTTACTTTTAATAGTGGCACTGCTTCAATTTTCTGGCGGCATTCTTAGATAAACAACAACAAAATAGCTGTATGAGACATGCCAGCACCATGTGCGTCCACACGTATAAATGGGTGATGCGGAGTATGTAGCCAAGCAGCATATCTGCGCTGGTCCCATATTTGTTCTCTTTGAACCTTCTTCCTATGCCAGGGCAGCAATCTAGTCCTGCACTAACTACCCGACCCCCCAGTTTCTTTCCCTTTTCAACAAAGAGATCGGTTCCTGACAGATGTGTGTACTGGGTTACCCCCTTTTTCCCTTTTCGACCTACAAAGCGGCTGGATAGCCAGTCTATAGTACTTTCCGCCCCTCCTTTCCTCATCGAACCACGTCCTAGATTCTTGCTCCAGCCCACCGCACCCTTCTTTCCTCTTTGAACCAAGACCTAGATTTGACTACAGATCGAAAAAGATCCACATGCAGCTAGAGCAACAACGGTTTCAAAGAAACTTATACCTTGGGGTCGTCCGGATGTGGCAAGGCATGCAGCGGGAGGCCGGATCTGCCCACACTACGTATGACAGCGAGGAAGAAGGGGTCGGTGGCCCTCCCACACAGGCGCTGGGTGAAAGAGAACAGCGCAGCCGGCAGTGGATTGCCTCCCTCGCCGAAGCCGATAGAGTGAATGCTGCACTTCCTCCCCTTCCCGGTGCGACGGGATACAGAGGCCTCCTTCACCAGCTGTGAGGGTGGGGAGAGAGACAAGAGGCCAACACAGTCTTGTTTAGATCTGGTGAAGAGAGGGTGAGAGACTGTGAATATAGAAAACCCTAGCAAATGAACACTGAGCCTCCAGCCGATGCAACCATGAGGCGCAACCATGAGCGTCGATAGGTCATCATGGTGATGCATCATCCATTTGGCATCAAATTTGGGTGAGGCACCTATGAAGTTCGACAAATCCTCACTGTGGTATGTTTCTTCTCAGTAATCAAGCTCGAGGAAGGAAGAACCACATGGCAGAGGACAGTGATGCGGAACAACAATGGCCATCCAATTTTGTGCAGTTCCACTAAAATTGAGGAACACATGCCCGGGTATGGAGACACGCATCGTTGTTTCCAAAAATGTAAAAAAGGGTTAGAAACGACATCTCAATTGGCAATAAGAATTAATGAAAAGTACACAAACAAACAGAAGCATCATAATTATCTTGATGGGAACTAAACCAGGATACCCGAGAAAAAAAGCATTTCTTCATTTAACCAGTGATAGTACTACCACCATATGGAGAATGACCGCACAATCACCATGTACTTTTTGTCGAAACAACATGTATACCTCCACCGAGGCATAAATCAGGACAACTTTTCGAGTGGCATTTCCTCTATAATAGTACTAGTAGGTGATGTTGGACCAGCCGACGAACCCTAGCTACTATGCATGGGGAGCTGGGGAGTAGTCGCATAGAAGAAAACCCGCACGCAGTGACCTGGGGAGCTGGACCAGTACAAGAAGTTATACCTCAGGTGGGCGAGATGTCATTTAGGCGGGTGGGCGGGATCTGCCCACACGACGGCAACGAACAAGGGCACAGAGGATTTTTGTCCGCGCCAGCGCCGGCTCTAAGAGGACGGTACGCATCGGCTTCCTCTATCGCCGACGGCGACAACATTAATGCTGCACCTCCTCACCTCCCGCAGAAGATGGGATTCAGCCGGATCTGTGACCACCGGTTAGGACAGAGATAGAGTGGACACTGTCATCTTGTTTTGATATGGAGAGGGTGAGAGAGCGAGACGCGAGAAACTCTATCAAACAAGAGGCTATAATGGAGTAAAACAATCTCTCCATATCAGTGGTTTTAAATAGAATACGCGCGTTCCCGGAAAAAAGAAACGAAAACTGGCGGACAATTTTTTAAGGGTCTGTCTAGGACACATCTAGATGTGACATAGTTATGTCACATCTAAGTTGATGTCCACTTTGTTTGTGGTCTAATTTTTTCCCTAGTTTTTTGTTTCTTGTTGCTACATTATATACTTGTGGGAGCTTAGATGTGATATCCTTAAATAACATCTAGATGTGAATTCAACAAATTGATTTTCTAAAGTACCAAGAAAGAAAACTCGATAAAAAACACGCCCCCACTTCCAAGTTGCAAGAGTCGTCGCACACACACACATAGACATACACATGCATATCCGTGTTTACATAAAATTCCATTTCCATCTCCATCTCCAATCATATTTGTCCAACTGGCACATTATTTACGTTGTTAATTATATATGCAGCAATATTAACGTACAACATCTCTTGTTTGCGCACGTCCGGACCGCTGCCACGGCCGGTCCTGACCAACCCGAACCCTCTTCATCACCCGCGCGTGCTTTCTGCCCGAAACGGTCAGTGCCGCATTCATGCCCAACCAAAAAGGACGCGACCTCTCACTGGCACCGGCATTGAAGCGGCGCGCGGGCCGAGAGAGCGTCGCCCGTGCCGCTTCCGGGTGCACGCGGCTGCTCCACGTTCAAAGGTCGCAATAGCCGGCTACAACATGCATGTAAAAAGTTCTTGGGAGTCCGTGCTACAGCTAGTTGTCCTCCCCCAACTCGTCAATCTCTTCCAGTGGTGCTAGTACTCCATGGCGCGACCCATCGACAAGAAGGCGGGAAAGTTATCGTATACTCTGTTTGCGGTGAGTGGCATGCCGAGCGACCGTGTGGGGTCGAGCCGTGGAGGAGGGTGAGACACAAACACGACAGACGTGATTTAAACATTGGTTTTGCTCGATGGCGCGATCGAACGAAACGAAACGTTGGTTTCTCTCCGTTTCCATTTTTTCTCCAGAAAAACAGAAACTTTCCACTCCATTTTCATTCCTATTCCAAGGTTGCCCCGTTACAACATTCCATCAAATACAAAGGAAAACTAACACACATACTGATGCATCTCAATGATTCACAGATCATAGCCAATATTTACTTCACAACTAAAGAAAAAAGTTGTGAGAGCGTGTACGAAAGAAAAACTACTGATGGGGTCACTACGACTTAAACCCTAAACCCTAAACATGATTTAATTTCCTGGCCAGGTAGAACCTGTTGAAGGAAAGACGACTGGCACCCTCGGATCATACGATGCTTTTGTGCAGTTCCACTAAAATCGACCTAAGCATCCCTGATGGCAAAGATATTGAAGAAGTGTGATTAGAATAATAGTACTAGCACTAGTTCATGAGACATAAACTCATCACAAGTAGAAGCCGGTAGAAGTAGAGAAAGATCGACATGGAGATGGAGCTACGGCAGTGGAGCAAGCCGGCTCCAAAAGGAAGATGGACTACCTGGTACGTCGGGCTGTAGCTAGAAGGGCGGTTGGGACGCGGCATCGGCCCATACTGCGGTGACCTCCGATTGGGATGCACCGACTGTGGGTTTTCTCCCTCGCTGATGTCGACCGCGTCTACGCAGAACATTGTTCCCTTCCCCCAGCTGCGGGATCAGGCCCGTCGTTCTATGCTTGTGAAGAGAGCAACCTAAGCAAGCAGGCTTGTAGCTTAGGCTCCTGCTAGTGTATATATAGTGGTTTTCTTTTTCTCTCCATATCAACCATTTTATATTGCGTACGTGTCATTCAGGAGTGAAATGATGGTTGCTTCTTCCGACTAACTTACTGTGTGATTTGACTGCTCCATAGTGGCCCCTACACGTACTCCCCCTACGTGTATGCAACAGTCACACGTACACATGGACGCAAAAACGCGCGCGACGCCCTAATGCATGCATGTCCGAGCACACGACGGAACACACACAGTCACACTCAAGTGCTCAACCTACACGTGCATGCACACACATACTCAGTCAGGTTGAGCTAGTGACCGTATAAACACCGGAAAATATATATATATATATATATATATATATATATTGAGCGCAATGAGCGTATTATGAAGTCCACTGACCGTATTTTTACAAATATACAATGACAGACAGTCTATTTATCTCTTTTGAAATTAAGCCATATTAACCGGAGAGGAGGCAGTATGGACTAGCATTACTTTGCTATGTCCCGTCAACTTGCCGAACAAGGAGAAGGTTGCAGGATGGGAGAAGCTTGCGCGCGGTGGCTCGTAGGACAAGGAGAAACTTTTGACTAATGCAAGCTCTCCCTCGCTCAAGCGGTGGACGTGCAACAGTTAATTCGGTGTCAGATTGCCAGAAGCATACACTATACTACTAGTGCTATTATTGTTCGACTTCCCGAATAGGCGAACAACCAAGTGCAAAGTTTACTAGTACTACTACTATAGTCTATAAAGGTACGTACTATACTAGTACTAGGAACCGGATGGAGGAGCGTCTGCACTCTTATTATAATTTTAAAAATGTGATAAAGCAATCTTCAACACATTTGGTTCTCTTTGAGGGTTCTCGCATGTGATAATGGAAGTTGATTGCATGGAACACTCGCCACAATTCTCGCTTAATTCTGGCTCATATCCTATTACAAATAGTAGCGCTCGGTAATATATCCTATTACAATTCTCGCTTAATTCTGGCTCATATCCTATTACGAACCGTGCTTGCTGCACTTTGAATGTGGCCGAGAGCTGGCTTGATGAAACACCTCGCTTCCTACTTTTTTTGCGGGGTACCTCGCTTCCTAGTGACCATTGTCTTGGATGATCGTCCTAAGAATGCTTATATATGAATAAAGCTCTCTCATTTACCAGCAAAAAAGATTAAGCCATATTAACTGGAAAGGAGGGAGTATGGACTAGCACTACTTTTTGGTGTGTCCCGTCAACTCGCAGAACGAGGAGAAGCTTGCAGGACAAGGTGAAGCTCGCTTACGCCTTTTGACTAATGCAACCTACGCTCGGTGGACATGCATCAGACCATTCGGTGTCAGATTGTCAGAGGCATACACTGTAGTACCCAACATGTGGAGTACCATCATTGTTTGACTTAATGAAGAGGCGAAGAGCCAAGCGCAGTAGTTCGAGTAGTACTACTACTAGAACCGCATGGTGGAGCGTTTGTACTCTTATTTTTTTATCTCTGATAAAGTACACATTTATTCTGGAGAAGGGTGGAAAACGGCAGCCCAACATGTAATGAATGATATTTGATCAACCAACCATGCTCGAATATATCTTGGCCTCCATGCGAGCCCGTCTGTGTGTTCTTGCTCCTCATCTCTCTCAAGGAACGACGGGTTGGCTCTTTGCTGTCAATTGAGATCGGTTTGCTCACACTCCTGTCCCACATGTCAGTGATATGCCAACAGGAGGTCCGTTGACCGACTGGCCATACGCGTACTTGGTTTTGCACCTTCATACTACTACGCCCTCCGTCACAGTTTACAGGGCGTGCTTCATTATGATGCATTTCTCTCAATGCATTTCCACCACCAGAGAGACTTTAGACGCGTTTGGTTTAATGCTCAATTAATTAGGGCGTGGTAACCACAATCAAGTCCACAATTTTCTCTCTGTGTACTGTACTACTACGGAGTGGAGTAAGTGCATGCATGTGTGTACGCATTATTCCCTCTAGTAATAGACGCCATGCTATAACTACCAATGCTATTTTTCAGGCCGATCGCTAGTCGCCTTGGTCCCACAGATTTTTTTCTTTTTTCTGAAACACGCTGTATAAACAGTGATGGATGGAGTAGTATGAGCGGATTCAAAGAAGAGCGTATTGATGGTTGCTTCTTCAGAGCAACTTACAATGGGAAAGGTGGGGCTTATGATTTGACTGCTCATTACTCACTTTTAATGTGGCGCAATGACCGGGCTGAGTCTCCCATGCGGTTGTCCACTACCCCCTCGGTTCTTAAATATACTCCGGAGTATTTTTCTTTCTAGAGATTTCAATGAGTGACTACTCAAATATTTGTCGTTTTAGAGATTTCAAATGGACTGGCACATACGGATGTATATAGACATATTTTAGAGTGTAGGTTCACTCATTTTGCTCCGTATGTAGTCACTTGTTGAAATCTCTAGAAAGGCGAATAGAATATTTAGGAACGGATGGAGTACACATACAAAGCAAAATGAGTGAATCTACACTCTAAAATATGCCCGTTTGAAATTTGTAAAAAGACAAATATTTAGGAACGAAGGAGTATAATTTTGTGCATGGCACATGGACCCGGATGATGAAGAGGCTTCTGCAATGCTATCAAGCTTCCATCATTTGTTTACATAATTGACGTACTATACAAATAATTTTCCAGCGACATGAAATTGTACAATGGTGTGAGCTTTCAGCTTTTGTTTCGCGTGTCTTGCCATCGATGCTCTTTTGGAAACAATAAAAAACTAACTTCCTTGCTAATGCATGTCAATTATTAGCAGATCAGACCTGGATTAGGGGGTCTCCGGACAGCCGGACTATCTCCATTGGCCGGACTGTTAGACTATGAAGATACAAGATTGAAGACTTCGTCTCGTGTCCGGATGGGACTCTACTTGGCGTGGAAGGCAAGCTAGGCAATACGTATATGTATATCTCCTCCTTTGTAACCGACCGTGTGTAACCCTAACCCTCTCCGGTGTCTATATAAACTGGAGGGTTTTAGTCCATAGGACAACAGTCACAACATACAATCATACCGTAGGCTAGCTTCTAGGGTTTAGCCTCCCTGATCTCGTGGTAGATCTACTCTTGTAACACCCATATCTTCAATATTAATCAAGCAAGACGTAGGGTTTTACCTCCAACAAGAGGGCCCGAACCTGGGTAAAACTTCGTGTCCCTTGCCTCCTATTACCATCCGGCCTAGACGCACAGTTCGGGACCCCCTACCCGAGATCCGCCGGTTTTGACACCGACGTTGGTGCTTTCATTGAGAGTTCCTCTGTGTCGTCGCTGTAAGGCTTGATGGCTCCGACTATCATCGATAGTGATGCGGTCGAGGGTGAGACTTTTCTCCCCGGATAGATCTTCGTATTCGGCGGCTTTGCACTACGGGCCAATTCGCTTGGCCATCTGGAGCAGATTGAAAGCTACGCCCCTGGCCATCAGGTTAGATTTGGAAGTTTGAATTACACGGCCAACATCCGTGGGGACTTGATCTTCAATGGATTCGAGCCACAGCCGGGCACGCCGCACTGTCGCGATAGGTATGACCTAGCTCTGCCATCGGACGGTACCCAAGAGACCGCGCCCGCATCAGCTCCGACTCTTAGCTTGGAGCCAGCTGCGCTAATCGAGGACGGGTGGCTAGACACCACCTCAGGTGCTGCAGTCTCAACGGCGATCGAGCCGAACACCAGCATGATCCTCTACGCAGCCCGTGACTCCAAGGTGCCGGACTCTTCTCCGGACCCCGAACCGTCCGCGCCTCTGCCAATCGAATCCGACTGGGTGCCGATCATGGAATTCACCGCTGCTGATATCTTTCAGCACTCGCCCTTCGGCGACATTCTGAATTCACTAAGGTCTCTCTCTTTGTCAGGAGAGCCCTGCCCGGATCATGGCCAAAAGGACTAGGATACGGACGACGAAGAAATTCGACGCCCACCCACCACCCACTTTGTAGCCACTGTCGATGATTTAACCGACATGCTCGACTTCGACTCCGAAGGCATCGACGGTATGGACGATGATGTAGGAGACAAACATGAGCGAGCACCTATAGGGCACTGGAAGGCCACCTCGTCGTATGACATATACATGGTGGATACACCCAATGAAGGCAACAGCGACCAGATAGCGGAGGATGACACCTCCAAGAAGCAACCCAAGCGCCGACGTCAGCAACGAAGCTCTAAGTCCCACCAAAGCAAAAGTGGTGATACCGGCACAGGAGATAATAACACTCCGGATTGCGCCGAAGACAACAAAAATCCCCTCTAGCAAGAGTTAGATCAGGAGGATGAAGGAGCCAGCTCTCCTGAGAGAGCGGCTGGCGGAGAGGAGGAGGATGGGAATTACATGCCCCCCTCCGAAGACGAGGCAAGCCTTGGCGACGATGAATTCGCCGTACCAGAGGATCCCGTCAAACAAGAGCGCTTCAAGCGCAGGCTTATGGCCACGGTAAATAGCCTGAAGAAAAAGCAGCAGCAGGTTCAAGCTGATCAAGATCTGCTAGCTAACAAATGGACTGAAGTCCTCCCAGCTGAGGAATATAAACTCGAGCATCCCTCCAAGAGTTACCCAAGACACAGGTTACTACCCCGACTGGAGGAAGAAGCGTATGATACGGCTGATCGGCCACCTCGTGGCCGCGATAGAGAGGCATTCCTTCCGAAAGCTCAGCCTCCGCCCCAACGCCATCCAAGTAAAAAGGCATGGGGAGATGCGCCAGACCTGCGAGACATATTGGAGGACAAAGTAAAGCATTCAAGATCGATCTATGGATCACGAGGGCGCACCACTCTACGAGACGGTAAATCCGGCCGGGCCAAACACAGCGGGCAGGACCCATACGAGGTACGTTGCGATATAGCCCAATACAGAGGCTCCCCACACCCCTTATGCTTCACAGACAAAGTAATGGAACATCAATACCCAGAAGGTTTCAAACCTGTAAACATTGAATCATACGACGGCACAACAGATCCCGCAGTATGGATTGAGGACTTCCTCCTCCACATCCATATGGCCCGCGGTGATGACTTACATGCCATCAAGTACCTACATCTAAAACTCAAAGGACCAGCACGGCATTGGCTTAATAGCTTGCCAGCGGAATCCATTAGCTGCTGGGAAGATCTGGAAGCCACATTCCTCGACAACTTTCAGGGCACTTATGTGCGACCACCAGACGCCGATGACTTGAGCCACATAATTCAGCATCCAGAAGAGTCGGCCAGGCAATTCTGGACTCGGTTCCTTACAAAGAAAAACCAAACTATGGAGGCCTTAGCGGCTTTCAAGCACAACATCCGAGATGAGTGGCTAGCCCGGCACCTTGGTAAGGAAAAGCCGAAATCTATGGCAGCCCTCACGACGCTCATGACCCGCTTTTGTGTGGGAGAAGACAGCTGGTTGGCTCGCAGTAACAACATATCAAAGAACCATGGTACCTCAGATACCAAGGATGACAACAGCAGGTCACGTCGCAACAAGCATAAGCGCCGCATTAACGGCGAAAGTACTGAGGATACGACAGTCAATGCCGGATTCAAAGGCTCTAAACCCGGTCAGCGGAAAAAGCCATTCAAACAAAGTACGCCGGGTCCATCCAGTTTGGACCTTATACTCGATTGCTCGTGTCAAATACACGGCACCCCAGACAAGCCAGCCAATCACACCAACATGGATTGTTGGGTGTTCAAGGAGGCCGGCAAGTTAATTGCCGAAAACAAGGACAAGGGGCCGCATAGTGATGACAAGGAAGAACCCCGGCAGCCGCACACTAGAGGACAGAAGAGGATTCTCCCGCAAGTGCGGACGGTGAACATGATATACGCAAGCCACATCCCCAAGAGGGAGCGGAAGCGCGCGCTCAGGGACGTATATGCGTTGGAGCCAGTCGCCCCAAAGTTCAACCCTTGGTACTCCTGTCCGATCACCTTCGATCGCAGGGACCACCCCACTAGTATCCGTCACGGCGGATTCGCCGCACTGGTCCTAGAACCAATCATTGATGGATTTCACCTCACTCGAGTCCTCATGGACGGCCACAGCAGCCTGAACCTGCTTTATCAGGACACAATGCGCAAAATGGGTATAGACCCCTCAAGGATCAAACCCACAAAGACGTCCTTTAAAGGCATTATTCTAGGCGTAGAGGCCCACTGGCCAGGCTCAATAACAATGGAAGTGGTCTTCGGATCCCCGGATAACTTCCGAAGCGAAGAGTTAATCTTCGATATAGTCCCGTTCCGCAGTGGTTATCATGCGCTGCTCAGACGAACCGCATTCGCTAGATTCAATGCGGTACCATATTATGCATACCTCAAGCTCAAGATGCCAGGACCTCGCGGAGTTATTACAGTCAATGGAAACATAGAGGGCTCTCTCCGAACAGAGGAGCACGCCGCGTCCCTCGCAGCAGAAGCGCAAAGTAGCCTCTCAAGGCAATCTACTAGTTCGGCGTTTCAAAGCCCGGATACCTTCAAGCGCGCTCGGGGCAATCGGCAAATAGACCGCCTGGCGCGATCTGAGCTTGCATAACAATACGAAGGCCACCCCAATCCCAGCCCAACGACGTTGTTCGTGCCGCGTGTACATAATTACGCATTAAAAATACCATGGGCATAGATGGGGAGGGGGAGGCACAACTACGGCACACCCCAAAACGCGGCCTAAACCGCACTAGGGGCTTCCCATTTGGTTATTTTTCTTTTTGTTTCAGTACTTCAATCTCTGGAAACACTGTCCAGCAGCTCTATTTCCAAACACATGATACAACAACCATGGCGGCCGACGACTACGGAATTCCCAGGTGGATTACAGATTTCATATAATTCCTTAGCTGGCCCTTGGAAGGGACATAGTCCTACTCTTTTGCTCATTACACTATCTGTATCACTCTGCTTTAATGCAAATTTTTAATATACAATGCATGACATTACGACTATTATCACATTTTTGTTATATGTATACATATCTATGTGTTCATTAATGACGCCTAGCAACCGTACACTCAGGTACGGCCAATGCACCAGGGGCTTACGTACCCACAATATGGTGTGAAAAGTCCGAACACTTTCACAATGCGGCACCCCGAACTTATATCATTATATGCATCAGCTCCGAATCATGTCTTTGGTCAAATGTTGGGTTTGCCCGGCTCCTATGTTTTGGTACCTTACGTTCCGCTCCATCGGCTAAGGTAGCACTAGGAGAACTACTGCGATTGTGCCCTGGTTCTGCCGGGCCGAGCACCTCAGTAGAGAAAGCTAAAACTGACTGTCATGATAAGGCGAGAGACTGGTCGCTGTTCGGCGAGGTTTTTCGAGTCCCTAAAGACCTATGCCGCTTAGGGCGTGGGGCCAGCTCCATCCGGCTTATAGACATGTATTGCGCCCCGAATTCAGCCTTTCGAACACCAGGGGCTTCGCCGAAATTTAAAATTATAGAATTCTATGGCTAAGTGAGAGTGATAGAGCAATATTAGTCTGGTTGCCTTATTCGTTGTGCTGAGCACCTCCCTCGAAGGACCCAAATATGGGAACAAGAGTGATCAGGTTTATCCCGAACACGCCAGCACTAGCGGCATGGGGGCACAAGCCGAGGACTAGCCATCTCTCAGATTGGATAAACAGCAAAACAGAAGGTAATATTTTAAATTCACACAAGCGTTGCATAGAGAATACGATACAAGTTTTCATACATACAGGACAAAACAAGCAAGTCTCATTCAAATATTACATTTTGCGAACACTCATCCGCGATAAGACGGGCGCCCGGCAGAACACCCTCGTAGTACATCACGGGGTGGCGATGCTCCTTACCCTCCGGCGGCCCCTCCTTGATCAGCTTCACGATGTCTAGCTTGACCCACTTCGTTTTACACAGGCGAAGGCCTGGCATGCACCTTCAATGCAGACGGATCGCTTGACGACCTCCAGCCGTGGGTAGGCATCCACAAGCCGCCTCACCAGGCCGAAGAAGCTGTTCGGAAGGGCGTCGCCAGGCCACAACCGGACTAGGAAGCCCTTCATGGCCTCATCGGCCGCCTTATGTAGCTCGGCCATCTGCTTCAGCTGGTCGCTAATTGGCATCGGATGTTCGGCCTCAGCATAGTGAGACCAGAATAGCTTCTCCATCGAGCTTCTGTCCTCGGCCTAGTAGAACAGTGCGGCATTGGACACACTATGGGGCAAATCTGAGAATGCTCCTGAAGAGCTCTGGATTCGGGTAAGTAATCGGTAATTCACCTTTACATGCTTGCATTGCATATAGAAAGCCTTACCCGCCGCTATCTTCTTCATCGCGTCGATCTCCTAAAGGGCCTTCTTGGCTTCGGCCTTGGCACTCTTCGCGCTCTCACGGGCCGCGGCAAGTTCAGACTCTCTCGTCTTCAGGTCAAGCTCCAACGCCTCGTGCTTGGTCATGAGATCCTAGAGCTCTTGCTGCACCTCGCCCACCTGAGCCTCGTGCTTCTCTTGCTCGGTGTGCTCCTGGGCCGCCTTTTCTTCGGCCTGGGACAACGCTTGCTTCAGGGTCGCCACCTCGGTCGTGGCCCCTGGCAAACATACAATGATCCTGTCATTTAGCAATCGCATCCTTTTTCTCATCTACAGACGGGGTATTACTTACCCTTGTACTCCTCGAGCTGCCTCTTAGCAAGGCTGAGCGCTTTCTGGGACCCCTCAAGGGCCTCCTTCAGTACGGCGACCTCCACAGTCGGTGCGGCGGATGCCAGCAGCGAATCCTGCATATTATTTGATGCTCTGTTCGGCTTTTCTTTGTGAACACCGAACAAAGCATCAGGTGCTACTGTCTATGTGGTAATATTTCTACTACATTTTAAAACACTTACCTCGAAGCCTGTTAGAAGGCTAGTACAGGCTTCAGTCAATCCGCTCATGGCGGACTGAACCTTCTGGATCACCGCACTCATGATAGTGCGGTGCTCCTCCTCGATGGAAGCGCTGCGGAGCGCTTCCAACATAGTGTCCGACACCTCTGGATGGACAGAGGCCACCAGCATAGGCGTCTCACCTCCCTTAGAAGCGGACCGCCTACCCGAGCTCGGAGCCGTTGGAGGGTCCGGCGCGGTGTTCGGCTGAGGGCCGAACTCAGAGCTCTTGGGGACCCCGTCCCCTCGGCTCCCGGAGTCCGGAAGGTCGCCTTGAGGCGCCTCCGGGACTGTCCCCCCTCGATCTGGTGCCGCTTGAGACAGCACCTCGGTGTCGTCGGCTGGATGAGGGGAGGTGGCGGTCGGGACTGGATCGCTATCCATGTCCGACGCGCCCAGGGAGCCGTCCGAGGATACCTCGATATTGGTTCGGGGCGGCCTGCACAATTGAGTTCGGCATTAGGGAAAGCAATGTGACAAAGGAATCCTATGGGTTACTTTGGTATCCGAATACTTACGATCTCCCCTGGGGCTTGGCCCAGGGCAACCACACGTCTTCACTTTTGTCGGCGGCGGTGGAGCTGTCCAGAAGGAGCGTGCTTCCCTTCTTGGACCCTCCGGCCTCCCCAGTTGGGGCGGCCTTCCTTTTCTTGTCTCCCCCAGTCGGTGGGGGAGCCTCTTCTTCCTCTTCCTCGTCTTCGAGGGAAGAGTGCGCCGTAGACTCGTCGGACGGTGAGTCCTACGACGCCTCTCGTCGCGAACTCTTTCGAGCTCCCTTGGCCTTCTGGGTCTTCTCCGACACTTTATAAGGGGCCGGAGTCAACATCTTCGCAAGAAGGGCGTCTGCAGGGCCTTCGGGCAAGGGAGCCGGACAGTCGATTTGTCCGGCCATCGTCTGCCAGTCCTGTTAACGGAACGGGAGTTTAGATCCCGCATAGAATCAATCTATATAGAAAACAAGTATCCTGTGAAAGGTAAAACAACTTACCGCACTGGCGTGGTGCTTCGCGCTGAATCTGTGATCCTCAGTAATGGGGGGAGGGACCGCGGCGCCCTTGAACAGCACCCTCCAGGCATCTTCATGAGTCGTGTCGAAGAGCCTGTTTAGAGTTCGGTGCTGCACCGGATTGAACTCCCACAAGGTAAACTCCCGTTGTTGGCACAGGAGTATCCGGCAAACGAGCATAACCTGGACTATGTTGACAAGCTTGAGCTTCTTATCCACCATGTTCTGAATACATGACTGGAGTCCGGTCAGCTCTTTTGAATTACCCCAGGACAGGCCCTTCTCTTTCTAGGAGGTGAGCCGCATGGGGATGCCAGACCGGAACTCGGGGGCCGCTACCCATGCGGGGTCACGCGGCTCGGTGATATAGAACCACCCAGATTGCCACCCCTTTATGGTGTCCACGAAGGTGCCCTCGAGCCATGTGATGTTGGGCATCTTGCCCACCATGGCGCCTCCACACTCCGCCTGGCGGCCGCTCACTACCTTTGGCTTGACATTGAAGGTCTTCAGCCTTAAGCCGAAGTGGGGCTTGATGCGGAGGAAGGCCTCGCACACGACGTTGAACGCCGAGATGTTGAGGATGAAGTTCGGGGCTAGATCGTGGAAATCCATGCCGTAATAAAACTTGAGCCCCCAGACGAAGGGATGGAGAGGTAATCCCAGTCCGCGGAGGAAATGGGTGAGGAATACCACCCTCTCATGGGGCTCGGGGGTGGGGATGAGTTGTCCCTCATCTGGGAGCCGGTGCGCGATATCGTCGTGTAGGTATTAGGCTCTGCTCAGTTTCTTGACGTATCCCTCCGTGACGGAGGAGACCATCCACTTGCCTCCCGCTTCGGACATGGTTGGAGAAGGTTGGGACGGAAGTGAGGACTTTGCGCTAGAGCTCGAGTATGGAGGAGTGGATGAGCAGGGGAGGAAGAGCGCGTGGATAGAAAGGTGAATCCTTATCCCTTTATATGTGCAGACAAAACTAAACGTCCCCACTTGCCTAGTAAAACTTGCTTATCCCCCAAGCGCCGCAATTGATGGCACGGTTGGGTTACCCACGCCCATATTGATGAGAATCCCATAATAAGGGGACACGATCTCTACTTTGACAAGACGTGTCGAAAAACTGCCTCACTTTACATGCGGGCCTCGTTAAAAGAAACGGTTCGAATAGTCACTGGTCCATGACATGACGTCATGCTGTCAAAACATTATTCTCTCTACGGTGAAATGTGGGACTTATTTTGCAGGGTCGGACACTATCCTCGTATTCAACTTCTTGTATAATGTATTCGGAGAAGGAACCCGCCTTGCAATGCCGAAGACAACTGCGCGCCGGACTCATCTTCATTCAATCCTGGTTCAGGGGCTACTGTGGGAGTCCTGGATTAGGGGGTCTCCGAACAGCTGTACTATCTCCATTGGCCGGACTGTTAGACTATGAAGATACAAGATTGAAGACTTCGTCTCGTGTCCGGATGGGACTCTACTTGGCGTGGAAGGCAAGCTAGGCAATACGTATATGGATATCTCCTCCTTTGTAACCGACCTTGTGTAACCCTAACCCTCTCCGGTGTCTATATAAACTGGAGGATTTTAGTCCGTAGGACAACAATCACAACATACAATCATACCGTAGGCTAGCTTCTAGGGTTTAGCCTCTCTGATCTCGTGGTAGATCTACTCTTGTAACACCCATATCTTCAATATTAATCAAGCAGGACGTAGGGTTTTACCTCCATCAAGAGGGCCCGAACCTGGGTAAAACTTCGTGTCCCTTGCCTCCTGTTAGCATCCGGCCTAGACGCATAGTTCAGGACCCCTTACCCGAGATCCGCCGGTTTTGACACCGACACCCGGATCCTATGTTTTGCTGCCTTACGTTCCGCTCTATCGGCTAAGGCGGCACCAGGAGAACTACTGTAATTGTGCCCTGGTTCATCTGGACGAGCATCTCAGTAGAGAAAGCCGAAAACTGACTGTCATGATATAGCGTGATTTGGGTTAACCACTCGATGACCTAGCGGAATCTTCGGGATTCCTCCGCCTTAACGAAGGGCCGTTTCCCGGCCAGGCATGTACGCACCCTGAATTCGGATGAGTGCGGAGCCACCAGGGGCTATATAGTAGCCCCACTGTCAAACTCGTCTTGCTAAGGTGAAAGTGTTAAAGCATTATAGTCTGATTGCCTAGTTCGCTGCGCTATCACCTCCTTAATGGACCAAGACGTTGGATCAAGTGTGAATATGTGTCTTCTGAAAACACCCCCACATTATATGCATGGGGGCTGAAGCCGACGAGTGCCATCTTTCAGGTTATATACATATATACATAAATGACCGCACAGGAGGCATCATAGTACTTTCGGGCAAAAGTATAAATACAGCCTTGATAAACTCAATAAAACATTGTTTTTACAATGGGAATACATGTCACTCAAACATAATATTATTCAAGCACTGAGCCTCTATCGAACGAGCGCCTTCAAGGACTTCTTCAAAGTAGTGGTCGGCAGCCACTCGGCCTATGGCTGAACCCTGTGCCACAACAGTGGTGGCCTCCATCTCCGCCCAGTATGTTTTGACACGGGCAAGGGTCATCCGCGCACCTTCCATGCACGCTGATCTCTTTACAGCATCGATGCGTGGCATAGCTACAAGGAATTGTTGCACTAAGCTAAAGTAGCTACTCGACCTTGGCCCTCCCGGCCATAGGTGATCTACAATGGACCTCATGGAAAGTCTGGACAACCTATGGAGCTCGGCCCAACCGGTGAATCGCTCATTCAGCAGCAGCGGATGGACTGGAGCATGAAACTGTGACCAGAACAGCTTTTCCACTTCGGGACCTTTCTGATCCTTGAAGTACTCGGCTGCATTAGTAGCACTTGCAGCCAAATCCATGTATGCGTCCGCAGAACTCCATAGCCGGTCCAGAGGAGCATACTTCAGATCTCTGAACTTAGTCCGCAACAAGAAGGGCTTCCTAGACACGATATCAGTAGCTTGATTCAGCTCCTCCTTCGTCGCTCTAATTTTGGAGCGGGCTTCCTTGGCAGCCACCTGGGCCTTCTCCAGGTCCGTCGCCTTCACCCGGTTTTCTTCTTCAAGAAGCCGGTAATGGTCAGCAGCATCTTTTAACTCCATGGCCATCTTGGTAATTTTTTCTTTGCTCTCGCAATGTGCGGCCTGTTCGGCCCTTAACTCTTCGGCCGCCTTTAAAGCGGCCGCATTACTACTCCTTGCTTGCTCCTTGGCTCGGGCAAGCTCCGCCCGAAGGGTCTCCACGGTGGCAGCTCCATCTGCAGTGACAACATATTAAAGATACTGGCATCATGCTGCTCTTACTATGTGACAATCACCAGAAAAATCACCTACCCTATGCCTCATCAAGCCGCTTGTTAACAAGCACGATGTCGGCATCTACCGATTTAGTTTGGCAAACCCATTAGTCCGGCTAGCCACCGGAGCTTCAACCACCTGCACATAAAGGCGGTCTGGTTATTACCTGGGACTATGATCCCCTGTTTGCCGCCGTTCTCGACGACAACCAGAGTCTCAGGGGCTACTATCTGCATGGGCATACCTAACGTATGCGGTACTATTAAAGGTATACATTATTTCACGTACCTCGAAGCCTTTTAGAAGACTCATAAAAGCTTCGTGCAAACCGCTTTCGGCAGATGAAATCCTTTCAATTACCGTACCCATTCGCATATGATGCACTTCCGAGATGACAGCTTCCCCCAGAAGATCCTTCAGCGCATCCGACCGCACACAGTACGGACCCTTGCTGTCGCTCTCCTCAGGAGCTGGATACTGGGGATGCCGGGCAGCCAAATGGTTATCCTCTGGCAATATTGGATCCGGAGATACCCTTCGCGACGACACTTTAAGATCACCCGCTTCTTAAGCAGGGGAGTTCGGGGGAGGCGTTTCTCTCTCCATCATCTTCGGAAGAAGATCCCCCGAAGATGAACTCTGTCGAGAAGGGTTGCGATCCGGACTACAATTTACAAGCATCGATTATTGTCTTCGGAAGTAAGGTAGGATATCTTCACTATTAAGTACTTTTTGATTACTTACAGCTTGGTAGAGGGATGATCCCCGCGTGGACATTGTGCGGCAAGAATACCCTCCGAGATAGGACCCTCTGGCAGAGATTTCTTCTCCCGTTTGGAAACCTTAGTTTCCAGATCTTCAGAGGTAGTCCTCTTCCTTCCCCGGGGAGAGAGAATGTCAGATTCTTCCCCTTGGTTATCCTCCCTCACGGAGGCGCTCATTCCCTCGATTGGAATAGGTAGCGATGGAGGCCCGCTTTCGCCCTCTTTATTCCCCCCTTCATCTTCCTTTGAGGGCAACAGACAAGGTGCTGGCTCGAGCATCTTTTCCAGCACCGGATTGTCCAAGCCTTCAGGAAGGGGGGCCGAACACCGGATCATCTTCGCCTTTGTTATCCAGTCATGGTCAAAGAGCGATTCTTCAGAATGATGTCATGATAAATAAAAGAACAGTGTGTTCGGCCATGAGATTACTTAGTTGGGAAGCGGGGCAGTTGCAGCTCAGGCCCACGTCCTCGGTAGTGTCCGGACACTCTATTTGGGGTCCAAAGAACGATTTGTACATCTCCTTGTGCGTCATGCCGAGGAAATTCTGAAGTGTGCGTGGTCCTTCCGGGTTGAATTCCCACATGCGGAGGGGCCGGCGTTTGCAAGGCTGGACTCGATGAACCAGCATAACTTGCATTACCATAACCAGACTGAAATCTCCCTCGAAGAGATCTCGTATACGGCTCTGCAGTATTGGCACATCCTTGGCTGGACCCCAGCTCAATCCCCTGCTGATCCATGACATCAGTTGTGGTGGAGGGCCCGAGCGAAAGTTGGGGGCAGCTACCCACTTGGCACTTCGGGGAGCTGTGACGTAAAACCACTCCCGTTGCCACAATCCGGACACCTCTAGAAAGGAACCCTTTGGCCATGGAGTGTCAGCAATTTTGCTTATTAGAGCACCTCCGCACGCTGCATACTGCCCCTCGACCATCTTCGAATTCACATCGAAGGTCTTGAGCCACAGGCCGAAGTGAGGGGTAATGTGGAGGAAGGCCTCACAAACGACAATAAATGACGAGATGTGAAGAAGGGAATCTGGGGCCAGATCATGAAAATCCAGTCCGTAATAGAACATAAGACCCCTAACAAAGGGATCCAGAGAGAGGCCTAGTCCTCGGAGGAAGTGGGAGACGAACACAACGCTCTCGTTGGGTTCGGGAGTAGGGACGACCTGCCCTCGGGCGGGCAGCCTATGCGAAATTTCGGCGGTCAGATATCTGGCCTCCCTCAACTTCTTGATGTTCTCCTTCATGACGGAGGAAGGCATCCACCGGCCTTGAAGGCTGGATCCGGACATGATTGAAGGTCCGAAGCGCCTGACCTTGGCTTTGGGTGTTAGAACTCGAGGCGGGGGAAGGATTCGATTGAGCGCGGAAGGGAAAAAAGAAAAAGCCATGTCCCTTTATAAAGGGGATGAATATCAGGCGTCCTCCTCGTGGCCGTTCGAGACTTACCTAAGATCCAGGAGTCATACCAACAGGCACGGTTGGGTTACCCATGTTTGTATTGATGAGAATCCCATGATAAGGGGAACACGATCTCTGCTTCGACAAGACGTGTCAAGAAACCGCCTCGCGTTATGTGCCTGGCTGGTTAAAGAAAAACGGTTCAAATAATTACCGGGTCATGGCGTAATGTCATGCTGCCAAAATGTATCACCAGATTAGATTTGTGGAAATATTATTCTCTCTACGGTGGTATGTGGAACCTATTTTGCAGGGTCGGACACTATCCTTGTAGTCAAACTCTTCCATGGTGTATTCGGAGGAGGAACCCGCCTTGCAATGCCGAAGACAACACTACGCACCGGACTCATCGTCATTGAAGCCTGGTTCAGGGGCTACTGAGGGAGTCCTGGATTAGGGGGTCTCCAGACAGCCGGACTAAGATACGAGATTGAAGACTTCGTCCCGTGTCCGGATGGGACTCTACTTGGCGTGGAAGGCAAGATAGGCAATACGGATATGCATATCTCCTCCTTTGTAACCGACCTTGTGTAACCCTAGCCTCCTCCGGTGTCTATATAAACCGGAGGGTTTTAGTCCGTAGGACAACATACAATCATACCATAGGCTAACTTCTAGGGTTTAGCCTCTCTGATCTCGTGGTAGATCAACTCTTGTACTACTCATATTATCAAGAATAATCAAGCAGGACGTAGGATTTTACCTACATCAAGAGGGCCCGAACCTGGGTAAAACATCGTGTCCCCTGCCTCCTGTTACCATCCGCCTTAGACGCATAGTTCGGGACCCCCTACCCGAGATCCGCTGGTTTTGGCACCAACAACTGGGTATGAAAGAAGTATGATCAATGTGTTACTTTCCTTGCTGACGATGTGCAAATCCTAAAGACTCGTACTAGCACGCTTTGCACTCCGGGTGTTCTATCACAAAAAAAACGATAGCATACATAAGCAATCAAGTTAAGATGCATGGGTAAATCTCAAATAAGAAGATCTTACCAGAAAGTTCAACTTAAGAACTCGGGTTTGCAAAAAGAATCAAATCAAACGAGGCAACGAAAGTCAAATTGCAAAAGAAACAAGATCCGATTACTAATCTGGACTAAAGTCAAATTTTACAGTACCAAAATCTTTTTCAAGTTGGTTAAACGAAAAGAGGGCTGCGTGACAAAGATCTAGGCTCTTGAATCGCCTAATTCCGATAAACGAGCGAAAAGATAAACTAGATCAAAAATCGGGTCATAAATCGCGATCGAAATAATCACGAAAAACCCTAGAAAAAAAACTGACGAACAGGCTAATGAACGAAAGTTCGCTGTCTGTGCCTAACGGGTGAATGGCGTTCGTTAAAACGAACGAACGAACGTCCACTGTTTAACTGAACCAAGAAAAAAACAGAATCGATCTATTAAAAGAACAGATCTAGGGTTTTCGAAATAAATCGAATGGTTTTAAAAAAACCAGCGGCTACCTCGGCGTACGTGACGGCGGCGGCGACAGCAACTCTAGAGTCGGGCGGCGGCGGCGCGGCGCGGTGGCAGGCGGCGGCGGTTGGCTAGGGTTAGGGTTGGCGCGGCGCGGCAGGCGGGGCCTAGGGGTCGCGGCTCGGACGACTTATATGAGGCCGGCCTGGAGAGTCCCGGCCGGGTACGGCCAGAAGCCGGTTCATTTTTTTCCACGTAGAAAAACAAATAAAAGAAATACTAAACGGACTCCAAAAATCTCGAAATAAATTTTACCCGTCTTCTAAAAATAAGCCGGATAAGGTGAACATTTCTTTGGTACTATAATACAATTTTGAAAAACGCATATTTTTCCTAATTCAATTAAAATTGCAATAAAATCCAAATAAAATATGCAAATTGATTTTACTATTTTCCTCCAATATTTCACTTATTTTGGAGAAGTCATATTTTCTCCTCTCATATATTTTGGTATGAAATATTTTCGGAGAGAAAATTTATTAAAACCAAAGTGATCCTTGTTTCCATATTTGATAAAATTCAAATATGTAAAACGGTGAAATCCCCCAACTCTCTCTGAGGGTCCTTGAGTTGCTTAGAATTTCGAGGATCGCGGAAGTTGAAATGCACAAAATATGATATGCATGGATGCACTACTAGGAAAACCCTAGTAGTAGCACGGGTTTAAAGACCACTAGTAGCACGGGCAGCCGCGCTACCAATAAGGCGCTACAGCTATTACTTAGCAGTAGCGTGTGCGACAAGCGCTACTGCTAAGACACATAGCGGCAACACTTGTTCTGTCCCGCGCTGCTGCTAATCTAGCTAGTTGTCGCGTGTTTTTTATCCATCGCTACTAGTACTCTTTTTTCATTTTTAGTGTATTTATACGCCGTTATACAAATTTTGGTACAATACCAATTATGAGGTTTATATCATTATGTCCATAACAGTGTGTCAAATGAAGGTGGATTAAGTTCAAGTGGAGGCAATATGTGGGTGCATGTCAAAAGTATACTACTAATCCAAACTTGATCTAGTTTGGACTAGTAGTACTTTCGATGTGCACCACATGTTGCCTCCACTTGAATCTAATCTGCCAGCACAAGCTATTTAATCATCACCATAGTCATTACCAGCAACATTATTTATTTAATCACCATAGTCATAGTGTAGCACATCATCATCTTCAAACTCATTCTAGCTAGCAAATCACCACCAACACTAGCTACGGTAGCTATCTAATCACCACACCACTAGCTAATAATAATCATCATAGTCATTACCACAAACACTAGATATTTAATCATCATAGTCATAGTGTAGCACGTCATCATCTTCAAACTCATTTCTAGCTAGCTAATCACTCCTGCTGCTCTCTCTCAGGTAAAATAACATAAAACATGTATAGCACTCCGCCTTCATGAAGTTGGAGCATGCAGATGAATCTGTCTCGTAATCATGGGCTGCACTTTTGATTGCCGACCCATAGTACTTCTCTATGATCATTCACAATTTTGCTCCAGTCTTTCACTATTAAGCATTGCTCGCTATTAGAAATCCTAAATGCACTGAAGTGCATTGTAGGATATCTTCGCCACAAGCTAACAATATTCATGGTACCTTTAGTCTCGATCCAATCAGGCACAACATTCATCGGGAGTCCCTATTGAAGAACATCATATAGTAACATACTTAGCAATGAAGTTTAGCTTAAAAATAATGTATGCAAAAGATGAACTGAGGACAAATAGTAAAAATCTTACCATATTTCCTAAATAGATATGACCGTAGTTCAGTACGAACACTATTGGTCGCATGTTTTCAGTACTAACATTTCTAAGTGTAGGAAGAAAATTTGTCTTGACAGTATCAAGATCCTGAAGCCATGAAACATAATGACTTAGCTCCTCGCAGTTTAGTTCAGCCCCGGGACAGTAGTAGGTCCTGTCAACCAAGCGCTGGTCATGTTTGCTTGAATGGAAATAAGCTGACAATAGAAATTAGTTGTCAACTATTTTTGAATAAAAAATATCAAAGACATAAATATGGTTAAGAAACTCACATAATGGTATAACTAGAGGCGTCTGCACATCGACCCAGATGTCGGTATTACCTTCAAGATCATCTTCCGGGCGAATATCAAAGGTGATAACCATATCAGACTCAAATGCATAAGTCTTGCATAGTGCTCGCCAAGTTTTGCATCCAAAATAGGTGTAGTCATCTTCATTGTATAATTTTGTGTGGAAAATATAACCATGCTCGGTCTTCAAGTAAACTTTCTTTACCTCCATAGTATGACTGAAACCAATCTTATCCAAGACAAAAACTCTTGCATGGCAGGGGATACACTAGTAGAATAGTAAAAAAATTAAATTATAAGTTGAAGCAAGTGAAGGAGATGTCATTCTTAATTACAAAAAAAGACTTGCCGTTGTGACTTACTGTATCCACTTCGAAGTTCCCGTCCAGCTTGATGCTGAAGCGCCTATCATCATCTAGGAAGATTCCATCACACAGGCCGCGCTCGTCTTCGCAGTACTTGCAAATACCGAAATCCTTTTCATCGTCAGACATTTCCTATGTTCATAGTTGAAACATTAATTGAAAATCGATCGAAGACAACTACGAGGATACTCAACACACAAATCTGGGACACTCGATATTTCCTACATATTCTAGCACAAGTCATGCCAAAATTCATGGAAAAATCTGGCATGACCTTTGCTAAAATAGGACATATCGAGCGCCTGAAATTTGCCGGAACAGAAATGAATCAACCCTTCGGCAAAACGTAGGCCACTCGGAGGTGTAACCTGCAAATATGACCGGCCACATGGGCAAGCACATATCGTATTTGAGCAACATAAGATATACACTTCAAAATATCTTATAGGACTCATATTGACATGAGCATTCAATAAGCAAAACCAAATCGCAGAATAAGTAAGTATTCAAATTAGCATGCATTCAATAAGCAAAAGTAAATCATCTCATGCGTCCGTACATCATCGAATATTATCACTAATACATCCTGTTGGGGATATAGCTATCAGTTATGACCCGCCGAGGAGGGGCCGGGTCAGTCCCAATGACGGGTCACAAAGGAAGCCCAGAAAACAGTCAAGACGATAGTTTATTAAAGCTTATAGGAGGCCTAAGCCCAGAGGCGGCTTAAGGCCCAATATTGTAAACCGCCGTATGTAAGGAAAGACTTGTAAGAAAAGGCATGTAAAAGAAGTCACCGAGCCGGACACGCTTTATGAGCCGGCCGGGACTCTGTAGGCCGCCAGGCGTCAACCCGTGTATATAAGGGGACGACACGGTGGCGGCTTAGGGAAAGAAACAAGAGATCGATAACCAAGCCGGTGGATTAGCCTCTTGGTGATCGAAACCCCAGCAATTCCAAACACAACTAGATGTAGGCTTTTACCTTCACCGTAAGGGGCCAAACTAGTATAAAACCTCTTATGTCCTTTGTCCCGATTAACCCCTTTAAGCTTCCTAGTTGTGATGGCCCTACGACTAAGTCCTTTTGCTAGGACATCTGCCGTGATAATTCCACAACAGTTGGCGCGGGGCCAGCGCATGGTAGATTTGTGTTCTTGAAGGGCAGCTTCGAAGGGCTCAAGGGATACGTTGTGGGCCGGATGACCAAGAGTCGTCGCGGCAAGATCTACATAGACGATGAATGTTGGGGCCCTGAGGCCGGCTCAGTTGAGTATGGGTACCAGGTCCCCTTCGGCGGGATTCATGTCTTCATCGGCCGGATCGGCGAATCAGGCCCTGAGCGAACATCTGCACCGACATCATTGTGACGGCTCAGCGCGCGAGACCCGCCCGGGCCCAACCCGCCGTAACACGTGCTTTTGTGGGTTGTGTCCATGGAGGTGAATACTCGGAAGGATCGGTGGATGGCGGTGAGACGGCCATCTGTTCTGACGCTACGTCATCAACAGGTGAGACGGACTCGTTGTATCAGCTGCAGGATGGCATGCTTGGGGGCTGTTCCGATGGCAGCAGTATTCTGGACCCCTTTGTGCCGCCGAATCGAGCCGGAGTCTTCATGGCAGGCACCCAGCCCGGGCAGAACTCCACGGCTGCGGCAGCAACGACCACCGTGTCGGCAGCGGCCGGGTCAGGAGACCCCGCGCGCTCCCTGGCTCGGATACTAATGGACCTCACGGATAAGCTGACGGCCCTGTTGACTGCCGTGGTGGAGCCGGCGGATAAAGTTCTGCATGATGCGGAGGTGGCACGGGTATGCAAAGAGATGGCACAGGCCAAGGAAAACTTTGCAGCGGAACAGGTCGGGATGGCTGCGGAGCGGGCGGCTTTGGAAGCTCGTGCTCAGCAGCTTCAAGCAGAGACTTTATGGCTCTCGGTGGATCTGAATGCGTCAAACGAGGTCATGAGGAGGAGGCATCAAAAAACTCAATCACGTCAACCTCTGACACTCGATCCTAGGTACCTTTTCCATACACTTGGAGCTGGTCCAAGTAACCCGCTGGAAGCAAATCGGATCACGACACCCGGCGCACCAATTCAGCCGCGAGCCATGGAGCCACCTCGCATGTATATTGCTCTGTCTCATTATGCGCCAACACCACTGGGTCACTTCTCCAATCCTTTGGAAAACCTCATTGCTACGTCAGCTCGTTTGGCGGCTCTCACGATGGAAGGCGATTCTCTGACAGCAGTCGAAACACGAAGGGTGAGGGAGCTTCTTTAGACAGCTCTGGCACAGCAGGATGCGTACTCTTACAGTCGAGACAGAATCCATTCAACCCCTTGCCCGAGCCGGAGCCCGAGCTATAGCATGCATATGGACTCAGCTGATATGTCAAGCAACGCTCAACGTCGCAACCAACCGCGCAGACATGAGACGGTGCAGGCGGGAGCCCTTAACTTAGCGGATCAAGAGAGGATCCGACAAGAGGCTGAGTGGGTGGTTCAATTGGCGGCTGAGCAAGTGGCTCATCAAACTTTTCCAGTTTATCCAGCAACATCTGTTGAGGCAGGAGTAGCCACAAGGACCAGAGGCGTTCCTTGCTTGGTGCCGGCTATACGTAATGCGCGCTTGCCTAAAGACTTCAAGGGGCCTCGTAAGGTGAATAACTACACGGCCGATTTGCAGCCTGGGGCATGGATTGAGAGTTACGTGATGGCAATGAAGCTTCTGGAGGTCAGCGATGCATCAATGCCTAAGTACTTCACCATGATGTTGGATGGAACAGCTCGCACTTGGTTTAAAGGGTTGCCGCCCAATTCCATCGGCTCGTGGGCGGAGTTAAAAGCCCGGTTCATTCAGAACTTCAAGGACACATGCAAACAACCTATGTCAATCGTGAACCTGACTAATTGTAAACAAGAGGAAGGTGAGTCGACAACCCATTGGGTGCGCCAGGTCAAGGAGATAATTCATTCATCTGATAAGATGGATGCCGGCTAGACAGTCTTAATGTTGGAGAAAATTTTCCATTTTGAACCACTGAAACAGAAGTTGGGGCGGCTTAAGCGTGACTGCAATGACATGGGCTAGTTGATGGGCTCTGGTCAAATATGTTGATTCTGATAGTACCAATGACCCTATGTCTGATGAGGAAAAGACAGGGAAGGGAAAGAAGAACGGTAACGACAAGGGTCACTAGCATAACCCGGCAAATCAAGGAGGTAATAAATGTAAGACTGATGAATTTGTGGCTAACACCAATGCGCAGGGAAACAATCAAAGGCGCAAGGGTAGGCAACCCCCTCAGTCAGGCGGGTCAGGTCCCTCCCTCGAGCAACTATTAAATGAACCTTGCCCAAGACACGGCACCCGGGAGAAGCCAGCATCCCATCTGTGGAAGGACTGTACGATCATGAAGGCATTTAAAAATTCAAACATGTTTGATGGAGGTCACGGGCCTGGTGGCGGTTCAGGCGGAGGCGGCTTTCATGGCCCGGGCGCCGGTTCAGGTGGAGGCAGCTTTCACGGTCCAGGCCATATGGGTAACCAAGGAAGTTACAATCAACAACCCGGCCAAGGTAATCAGCAGCAATAGTCTGGATATCACTGCAATCTAAAACAGTTGAATAGTGGGTAGTATCATGTATTTACCACTAGTTTATGCAAGAGGGACCAGAAGCTTCAAAAGAGGGCTGTCAATGCGGTTGAGCCGGCGATACCGCGATATTTGAGGTGGTCTGAACAACCTATTTTGTGGCGCAGAGAAGATCATCCTCCCCGGGATGACAATCCGGGTCACTTAGCCTTAGTAGTGGCACCTCGGGTTGGTGGATATAAATTCACTAAAGTGCTCATGGATGGAGGTAGTAGCATCAACATCCTCTACTATGAGACATTCCGTCAGATGGGGTTGACTGATAAGAGTCTTAAGCAATCCAACACTGTATTTCACGGTGTTGTGCCTGGAAAGTCGGAGTTGGTAATATTGAACTGGCAGTAGCCTTTGGGGATGAATATGATTCCAGGGCGAAGAAGTTAACTTTTGAGGTGGTTAAGATCAAAAGCCCATATCATGCTCTGTTTGGACGGCCGGCTTACGCTAAGTTCATGGCTCGGCCATGTTATGCGTATCTACAGCTCAAGATGCTGGGTTATAAGGGCACCATTACAGTGCACGAAAGCCGGAAAATAACCCTGGAGTGTGAAGAAGGGGATGCTGCGTATGGTGAGTCTGTTTGTGCAACAGAGGAGTTAAAGTTTTATAAAGATAATGGTTAATCGGCAGACATGACATCGTTAAAGAAGCCAACAACGGAGCACGAGCCGGTGTTGAAGTTCAAATCATCTGATGACACCAAGATGGTTGATTTTGTGCCCGGCGACTCATCCAAGCAGTTCATCATCAGTGCCAACTTGGATCTAAAATAGGAAAGCGCGCTCATCGAGTTCATCCATGAGAACCGGGACATCTTTGCATGGAAGCCTTCTGATATGCCGTGTGTCCCGAGAGAACTGGCTGAGCACACACTCAATATTGATCCGAAGTTTAAGCCGGTCAGACAGTTTCTCCGGCGGTTTAACGAAGAAAGGGGCAAGGCCATTGGAGAAGAAGTGGCCGGCTCCTGGCAGTCGGGTTCATTGTGGAAGTTTTCTCACCCAGAGTGGCTGGCTAACCTGATGCTTGTACTCAAGAAGAACGGCACCTCACGTATGTGTGTGGATTACACCAATTTAAACAAGGCTTGTCCAGCTGACCCTTTTGCTCTCACTCGTATTGATCAGATCATTAATGCTACGGCGGGTTGCGCGCGTTTGAGTTTTCTGGATGCTTATTCAGGTTATCATCAGATCAAGATGGCAGTCAAGGACCAGGAGAAGATAGCCTTCATCACTCCATTTGGAGCCTTGTGCTATGTGGCTATGCCTTTTGGGCTTAAGAGTGCCCAGGCGACTTATCAATGGTGTATGCAGAATTGCCTTCACAATCAGATTGGGCATAATGTTCATGCTTATGTGGATGATATAGTGGTGAAGTCCAGAACGGAGGAAACCTTAGCAACAGATCTGAAGGAGACCTTTGATAATCTCCGAGTCTACAAGATGATGTTTAACTCGGCTAAGTGTGTTTTTGGAGTCCCCGCTGGCAAACTCTTTGTTTTTTGGTATCTAACAGTGGTATTGAAGCTAACCCAGAGAAAATTAAGGGAATCACCTCCCTAGCCAAACCTATGTGCATCAATGACGTTCAAGGGCTGGCAGGTCGCGTCCCTTCTTTGAGCCGGTTCATAAGCCGCTTAGGGGAGAAGGTGAAGCCTTTGTATCAGATGATGAAAAAATGGATGGTTTCGTGTGGAGTGATGCTGCAAACTCTGCTTTTGAGGATCTGAAGAAAAAACTTGCTGAGCCGCTGGTTCTCACTGCTAGGGTTGAGAAAGAGCCATTATTGTTGTATGTAGCCGCTAACTCACGAGCTGTTAGTGTGGTGATTGTGGTGGAACGCAAGGAGGCTGGCAAGGAACATATGGTCCAACGGTCAGTTTACTACGTTAGTGAGGTGTTGATTGAGTCTAAACAAAGATATCCACATTGGAAGAAGCTCGTGTATGGGGTGTTCATGGCGAGCCGGAAGCTCAAACATTACTTTCAGGGTCACCCAATCACTATGGTTAGTTCTGCTCCTTTGAGGGACATCATTCAAAATAGTGAAGCCACTGGACGAGTTGCCAAGTGGGCCATTGAACTTGGGTCTCATGGGTTGAAATATGTACCACATACTGCATTGGTTGAGTTTATTAATGATTGGACCGAACTGCAGATGCCAGAAGAGAAACTAGACAACACCTATTGGATGATTCACTTTGATGGGTCCAGACAATCTGAGGGATCGGGGGCTGGACTTGTTTTAACTTCCCCTCGAGGTGACAAGTTTTGTTATGTGCTGCGACTGATGTTTCCTTGTACTAACAACACAGCAGAGTATGAAGCCTTGCTCCATGGTCTTCGAATGGCCAAAGAGATGAGGCTGAGCTGGGTCCGGTTTCTTGGCGATTCAGATTTGGTGGCTCAACAGGTGTCAGCCAAGTGGGATTCCAAGGACCCTCTCATGGTGGCTTATCTCCATGAAGTCGATGCTGTTGCAGGACATTTTAAAGGTCACCAGGTGGAACACATTGACCGTAGGAAGAACGAAGCGGCAGATGTTCTAAGCCAGCTGGGGTCTCAGCGTAAGTCGGTGCCACCTAACACCTTTTTGGATGTTTTGCATAACCCGTCTGTTAAGTTACCTACAGAAGAAGATTTGGCCATTCCTGACCCGGAGGCACAGTTGGTGGCGGCTCTTCGCGTCATCCCAGATTGGACATTACCGTTTTTGGCTTACATGACCCGGGGCGAGTTGCCAGAGGATGAAACCCTAGCCCGACAGATAACCCGGTGGTCCAAGTCAATGACGATTTCTGACGGAGACTTATACCATCGCAGTGTTTATGGAGCTTTTCAGCAGTGTGTTTCTCCTGAAGAAGGCCAAGAGATACTTCGCGAAATCCATGAAGGGAATTGTGGTCATCACGCCGGGTCAAAGTCTCTTGTGGCGAAAGCTTTTCGTCATGGTTTTTATTGGTTGACGGCTCACGCTGATGCAGAGGATCTGGTCAGTAGGTGTGATGGATGTCAAAAATTTGCACGACGAGCACATGCACTGGCTCAAGAGTTGCGGATGATTCCAATCACCTGGCCATTTGCTGTCTGGGGGCTTGACATGGTTGGACCTCTCAAAAGGATTAAGGACAAAAAGACACATCTTTTAGTAGCAGTTGACAAATTCACAAAGTGGGTTGAGGCGGAGCCAGTGAGTAAGTGTGATGCAGCCACATCGGTTCAGTTCATGAAAAAGGTGATCTTTCGCTTTGGTTTTCCACACAACATTATCACTGACAATGGCACTAATTTATCCCAAGGGGCTATGGAGGAGTTCTGACAACGTGAGCATATCCGGCTTGGCGTTTCTTCTGTAGCTCACCCTTAATCTAATGGGCAGGCTGAGAGAGCAAATCAAGAAATCTTAAAAGGTCTCAGGCCCCGGCTTATGGTTCCCTTGCAGCAAACGCCGGGTTGTTGGGTGGAGGCGTTACCCTCGGTGCTGTGGAGTATCAACACCACTCCTAACAGGTCTACGGGTTATACACCTTTCTTCATGGTTTATGGAGCAGAAGCAGTGCTGCCCAGTGACATCCGTCATGACTCGCCTCGTGTGGCGGCTTATGTTGAAGCTAATAACGAACAAGCCAGACAGGATGCACTTGAGTTATTAGATGAGGAAAGATACTTAGTAGCGGCTCGATCAGCGATTTATCAACAGGACCTGCGCTGCTATCACAGCCGCCGGGTTAAGTCCAGGACTTTTCAAGAAGGTGGCCTGGTGCTCCGGCTGATCCAGGATCTGTTAGATGCACACAAGTTATCCCCACCTTGGGAAGGACCCTTTGTGGTCAGCAAGAAGTTAAACAACGGGTCATATTACCTCATAGACGTTCGAGAGCACAAAGACTCACGTAAGTCGGAGGAGGAGACCCGCCAGCCGTGGAACATTGCTCAACTTCAGCCATACGACACATGAGCCATCGGCTCTCATCATGTACATACTTTGACGTTGTATATATTATGATAAGTAATAAAGCAGGACCTCTGTCCTTTTCCTTTTGAACGATTATAAATCTTTACTCCTTTTACTATTTAAAATGACTATTAAGGAGCTGATCATATCTGAATCAAGTCTAACCTTTTTGGTCCGGCTTATGATCATATTCGAATCTAGCTGTAAACATCATGGTCACTTGGGGGCTTCCTGTTCAAACATAGGTCGTATTCGAACCAAAGAGAACATAGCTGTCGTAACCCTCTTGATCGGCTCAAAGCCAAACTCACTAGGGGGCTTATTGATCGTATCTGAATCATAGCTTAACCCTTTTTGGGTTCGACTTGGATCGTATTCGAATCTGGGTCATTAAAAACCTCTCAAGGTCATTTGGGGGCTTCCTATTCAAACATAGGTCGTATTCGAACTAGAGAGAACATAGCTGTCGGTACCCTCTTGATCAGCGTAATGCCAAAGCCACTACGGGCTATTTGATCGTATTCGAATCTTAGCTTAACCCTTTTGGTCCGGTTTACTGATCGTATTCGAGTCAGAAACCCCCAACCTTTAGTTACAATGTTATTTATATTGTTTATCACCTGGTGTTTGTCTTATTGGTCTTTTATTGTCTCAATTTTAAACAATCAGCATGGTTTTTTCACTGGCTTGACTATTTGACAATAAACCGCCAAGGCATAAGAATCATGAGGTATTCAGAAGCATTGACTTGTCAAAAAAAGGACTGTATGCCAAAGCAGTTTCTTATGACTCTAACATATTTCAAGTCCCAAGTACCTTACAAAGTAACATCACTTGGCACTTGGGGGCTAATGCATGATGTTTAGAAAGTCTCTCAAGATTAACCCGGATTACAATATTAGTTGGGTTCGGTACAAGACAATTATGAAATTAAAAGTACCGGTTCATTTATTATCAAGTGAACCTGCCCTTGGGGACTACATATGAAGTTTATTCTAATTTATTGGACTTCAGAAAAATCTAAAGGTAAAGCTTTAGCATGTATCATAAGTCTACAGATCATTCATGTTTTATCATAATCTACAGACTTGGGGGCTGGCAGAATATAAGTAAGCCAGAAAAACATACCTCATACTTCAGCTGCAATAGCTTGACCATTTCGATCTCCGACTCACGGCTGGAGTGCACATGGCTGAGATAGCCGGACAATATGTCATTGGCGTTCAGATGGCTATAATGAGAAATATCAAACGCACTCTCTGTCTCTCCGGGGCCTCTTGTTTTGCAGTGTCACGGGCCAACATGGTGGGATTCCTTGGCTCAACAAAGCAGCTTCCAGTGATCAGAACGTCCTGGGCAGACGGTGATGGCGGGTTGGCCGAGCTGGATGGTCCGGTACACTACTAGAAAAATGGCTATAGCCAATATCCCTATTAGTGGCGCACCAGAAGCAGGTGCGTGATTGTTATTTTTTTAGTAGTGGCGCACCTTTAGTCCAATGCGCCATTGCTATTTTTTTCCCGGGTCCACCCCCTTCCCCAGGTTTACCAATGGCGCATCGTGCGCCATTGCTATTTTAGATAGCAATGGCGCACCTAGCAAAGATGCGCCATTGGTAAGCCAGGGGAGGTGGGCATTTTTGTGTAGCAATGGCGCACCACCCCCTGGTGCGCCATTGCTATGTGCTGCACCGACCGTCCCTGATTCGAGGATTTTTGTCTGGTGAAAAGAGAATCCAATCCAACCAAAGCAACACAACACAACGCTTCCTCCTCCTCTCCCCTCGAATCGATCCCCTCCAAACCCGCCACCTTCGTCGTGGACCTCCTATCCCCATCCCCACCAGCGTTCTTGTCTCCTCTAGCTTCACCGTCGATCTCCCGCCCCGCCCTGCATCCCGTCGCCGGTGCCCCCACCCTCTCCCCTCACCGTCTCTTCCTAGGAGGGGGCGAGGCCTTAGATCCACAGGCCGTGGCGACTACCGCCACCGCGTCCTACTCCTTCCACCCCACCTAGCCGCCCTCCGCCTCCATAGCTCTCCGTCCCTCCCTCCCTCCTCGCGCCCGCAGCCATTTCGGAGATGCTGCTGCTGCACGGGCTGACGGGGAAGAACAAGCAGACGTGGAAGGAGGGCAAGATCCGTGGCATGGCGGTGCTGGTCAAGAGCGGCATGCTCGACCTCGGCGACTTCAACTCATCATTCCTCGACGGCGTCCACAAGATCCTCGACGGCCAAGGACGATGGCGTCTCCTTCCATCTCGTCAGCGCCACTACACCCAATCCCCATAAGCAGTCGCCTCCTCTCCCTTCCCCTCACCCCTGCCCTGCATCTCTGAACTCACCACGCCATCTCCTTCGCTACACCATGTGCGTTTCAGTTTTCCTCTTGGCCTTGTCCCTGCAATCTGTACTGTTGATTTCAATCAAAAATAAAAGAACAAGCAGTGCAGATTTGGTTCCCTTTATTTTCTTGCTGGAGCAAATATTTGTAATTTATACAGTTTTTATATTTCCAAAAGGGAGATGAAATCAATGATGGCAGGGGAGTCAGTTTTTCCGGGTCACATTTGAGAGGTCGAACGACTCACAGGGCATCACCGGCGCCATTCCGAGTTCTTCCTCAAGAGACCCACCCTCGACGGCATTCTCGCAGCAAGAGTTCTCGCGTGTGTTTCAGTTTGCCTCTGGCATTCTTGCGACAATCTATACTAGCTGCCATCTGTATTGATTTTAATTTTTTAAAGATGATATGTATTGATTTTGATACATTTCCTTTTCTTGGCGGATGCATGACCTGTTTCCTATGTATGTATAGGTACACTTCTATGTTTTGAAAGTTGGCTGGCACAGAGCAAATTCATCAACTAATGCCATCTTTCAGTCATTTTTTTTTATCTGAATCACTCACTATAATTTGTAGTACTTGGAAATCTACTTGTGGCAGTCTGAAGCTTTATTTTAGTAATATACTTGGAGAATTCCAAATTGATTTTGAGAGCAGACCATGTTGATAAACTATAGCACTTCGTCTTGTGGTTGCTACTCAGACCCCCTCTGTTGACCTGTTTCCTTTACTAATTTAATCAGGGATTGAAGGTTGTCAACAAACTATGGAAGGAGAAAGGGCCATCTTGATTGCAAGTGACTAACTGGAAGCAACCAAGGGAGGTAAGATGCATGCATATTCAACTTGCTGGTTTTCCAAGTTTAGGACTGTGTTTACTGAATAATTAAGTTCTTGTGACAGGGAAGTATGCATCCTGAATGGCATAGACTATTGGCTTCATGAAATGATCCATGTCTATGATTCAAGGTATCTTAGATCTTCGATGTCGGGTGCAAATAATTGCTCAATTTCACTTCTTTGCAATGTTCACTCTCACATATTTCTATCATTCTTTGCAGGGATAAAGTAAAGAAAAAGAAGAAAAGATTACTAGAAGATTACTTTTAGAATTTTCTTTTATTTCCTTGTAATTTTTCTTTTATTGGATACTTGTAAAGACATTGTAATATTCTTACTATAATAAAAATTATGATTCTATTTCATTTTTTGTTTTGAAATTATTTTTCCTTATAGGTTGTTTCCTGTAAATTTGGATTTTTTTTGTTTTCCAAATACATTACTAGTGGTGCATTTCAGGCCTTATTAGTGGCGCACCTTCCTTTATTACTAGTGGCGCACCTATAAGGCTATTAGTGGCGCACCTAGAGGGAATACTAGTGGAGCATCCAAGGGTTAGTAGTGGAGCACCAGAGGTGCGCCATTACTATCTGGATTACTAATGGCGCACCAGAGGTGCGCCATTACTATCTGTTACTAGTGGCGTGTTAATAGTGGATCACCTATAGTGCGCCATTACTAACGAAAATAGGTGCGCCACTAATAGGGTTTTCTCTAGTAGTGGTAGCAGAAGGGTTAACGATGGTATTGTAAGCTGATGGCTCAGCAGGATCTGTTTGAGTGTTGGCCGCCGGGTTTTCTGGTGCTACAGTTGGAGGAGGAGAAGGTGGCATGGCCGGTTCAGGTGCAAGGAATGGCGGGTCTTCCACCGGCCTAGTCACCATGGCCTTCTTGGATTTGGCTTGGCCACTAAGAAAGATGTTATGAAACAGTTAGTGTAATGAAGCAGCTTGAAAGACACAGAGGAAAGATAATTTCTTACTTACCCAGGGGCAGTCTTGAAGGCCGGGAATTGAGTTTGAGACGAGTCGCCAGAAGAGCGAGACACCTCCTGCAAAGATAAAAATAAAGTTAGTGATGCAAGGGAGAAGATCCAGTAATGAAAAGTAAAACACGAAGATATAAACCTCATTCAGCCGTTTTTGAGGAGTCTGTTGAAGAACAGAAGGCGGTTCATCGTCGTTCTGGGCCTGACGGCGGATCTCATGTTGCTGTTTTTTCAAAAGAAAATGAGGGTCCATATAAGCCAAAGGGTGTGAAAACCTTACTTTCCGGGTTACGACTCGAAGTTTCTGTCTTGGCAAATGAGTTGAGTCAGAGGAAATAGTTACCTCTTCTTCTACGACCTAACTAGCCCCCGGGTCATCCTGGCAATGATCAGTGTTATTAAGATTATTAAAAAGCTTGCCAAGGGAGTCAAGGGCTACCTCCGACTCAGAAGTATCATTGTCAAATCTCAACAGATCCTCAGCGGTGTTCTTCTTCTTCTTCTTAGTTCTCTGGGTCGTCTTCTTAGTGGTTATGGCGGCGGCTCTAGCTTTCTTGGCGGCTTCATGGTCGTACTTGGCTTTCCAGAAGTCTGATTTGGCCTATAAACAAATAGGCAAGATGAAAGGTCGTGCAGGTATTTAAAATAGTTGAGAAAAATACAAAGAGGAAGAGAGCATATGTTCTTTACCTCTGGCACCGGGTTAAGCTTGCAGAAGGGGTATAACCCGACTTTACTGCAATCTTCGTATTTGCCGTTCACTAGAAGGGTTGACATTCCAACAATATCTTCTTTAGTTAATTGAACGGAGCTGTGACGAAGAGAGTCGTCTGGGCCTCCATCATATTCATGCATCAATTTGGATCGGCGGCTTAGAGGGATGACCCGCCACGCAACCCAGCACCAGGTCAAATCAACTCCAGTTAACCCGTACCCCAATAAAGCGTTAATCCTTTTAATGGATGGAATCAGTTTCTTGTGTTCACTGACAGTGAGTTTATCAGGGAGTGCAAACTTGGAGTCAAGACGCTCTGCGCGATAACCCGGCAGCGGCTTCTCATTTGCTAGTGAAGTGTCTTGGCAATAGAACCAAGTCTGATGCGAGTCTTTGGGATGACTCGGCAAGACTATTAGGGGGAAGACGGCGCCTTGTCGACGCTGAATTGAGATAACCCCAAGTTCCAAGCTAGGGCCATTAGTGCACTCGTTCTGGCGGTTCAGATAAAAATACTCTCTAAAGAGTTCCACAGTTGATTCTTCTTGAAGGTATACCTCGCAGAGGACTTGGAAGTTGCAGATATTGGATATCGAATTAGGCCCGATGTCTTGAGGGTGGAGTTTGAAAAAATGGAGGACATATCTGAAGAACTTTGAGCCGGGTGGGGAAACGCCACGGTTCATGTGATCAAAAAAGACGATAACTTCACCATCTTTTGGATTGGGCCGTTCCTCGTCCAGGTCAGGTGCATGATAAGACATGACATTCTTCCCTGGCAAAAATCCTATGGAGAAGAACTCCTTCGAATTGTCCTCAGTCACTATTGAGGGAACCCAGTTACAGACAGTCGGTGCTTTGGATGGCATGATGTTCAAAAGACGAACTAAAAAGAAAGCAACATGCCGGTTCAATTCAATGATAATGGTACAGGGGAGTAATGGCGGCTTAAGTAAGGGCTAATGTCATATAAGGAAACGTAAGCCGGCGCAATAAGCCGTCATGACTACAGATATTTGAGAAAGCAGATTCGGCTAAGTGTTGAGACAAACAAGTTTCCTAATTGCTTGATATTATTCCAGATCAAATGGCTATTCAAAATGGAAAAAAATCTAGACCTATTTTTTTTGCACAGATGAGTTTGTGAGTTCTAATGAGGCCTTTATACTGGGAAAAGGGATCTATCAGTGTCAAGAGCAGGCACAAAAACAACTACCGCACAAGCATATATCTCTTTTGGGATCAAGAAGAGACTGCAGTTGAAGAACTACAGAGAATCTGCGATGAACTGCGAAGAACATGCAGAGACCTAGAAAACCCTAATGCAGATCTGTGGAGCAAAGAAGGGAAATACTTACAGCCACAAGAGGAGGAAGACGAAGAAGAGAGAATGGGAAAGACCGGGGCATGCCTATTTACAAGGAGAAAAGTGAACAGGCGGGCGCAAAAAAGAAGAAGACCCATATAATGATTATCCAACCAAACGGGCGCCTCAATTCTCGAAAAGCATTAAAGATGGAGATCCGTTGAGAAGATGACGTCATGATAGTTTTTTGTGTTTTCAAGAGATGACGTCATGGCGGGTTACAAAAATTTCTGCGAAGAGAAGAAGACGAATTTTTTCGAAGTATTGAAGATTGACAAAGAACAAAGTTCAAAGTCAACATGGGGCCTAATGTTGGGGATATAGCAATCAGTTATGACCCGCCCAGGAAGGGCCGGGTCAGTCCCAATGACGGGTCACAAAGGAAGCCCAGAAAACAGTCAAGACGATAGTTTATTAAATCTTATAGAAGGCCTAATCCCAGAGGCGGCTTAAGGCCCAATATTGTAAACCGCCGTATGTAAGGAAAGACTTGTAAGAAAAGGCATGTAAAAGAAGTCACCGAGCCGAACATGCTTTATGAGCCGGCCGGGACTCTGTAGGCCGCCAGGTGTCAACCCGTGTATATAAGGGGACGACCCGGTGGCGGCTTAGGGCAAGAAACAAGAGATCGATAACCAAGCATGTGGATTAGCCCCTTGGTGATTGAAATCCCAGCAATTCCAAACACAACTAGACGTAGGCTTTTACCTTCATCGTAAGGGGCCGAACTAGTATAAAACTTCTCATATCCTTTGTCCCGATTAACCCATTTAAGCTTCCTAGTTGCGACGGCCCTACCACTAAGGTCTTTTGCTAGGAAATCTACCGTGCAATTCCACGACACATCCCAAATAGTATCATATTTATAACATCACTAATACAACTAAAACCCTACTGCACGACGGGTATCGGCGCGGGCGGTGGACACACATAGAGAAGGAACCATCACAGGATCATAGCTGCAGTGAGATCCTTGGAGAACCTGCCAGGTATTGGAGAACCTGTGCTCCAATGCAAACAGGTAGCGACGGACGTGCGCGTCCTCCTCACTGACGCGGTGACGCCCCACCTCCACGGGGTCCTCGAGCCTCTGGACCGTCACTGACCCACGCGACCGCCACCAAAGAAGGTTCGGGTCAACAACGGGCTGACTCCTCACCAACCTGCACCCCCCGGTAGGTAGCTCCTCCCAGTACCACCCTGGCAGACCCACTCTCGGACTTGACCCATCTGGTGATGCAGGTGTCCTCCGCCGACTCGACAACGAGGATGCGGGATAGGCATCGTCGACGTTGATGCAGGAATAATTGCTTTAAATAAAAAAGTAGTCTAGTTCTATAAATTTTCGTACTAAAAATAAAATAGTTGTATTAACTCAACTACTTAAATTAAGCACTTACTATGAATAAAAATAAACTAGTTTTTACTAAAAATAAACTAGTTCAACTAGTTATATTAATTTTCTTACTAATTCTATTAAACACTTACTAAAAACAGTAAAAAAAACTAGTTAGATGAACTCTAAAATTTAACCCTAACTAATGAATTCTAAAATTTAATGAACCCTAACTAATTTGATGAACTCTAAAATTTAACCCTAAGTAATTTGATGAACTCTAAAATTTAATGAACCCTAACTAATTTGATGAACTCTAAAATTTAACCCTAACTAATTTGATGAACTCTAAAATTTAACCCTAATTAATTCGATGAACTCTAAAACTAATTCTACTTAACAACTACAGCCATAATTAGCATCTAATTTGATGAACCCTAACTAATTAGATGAACTCTGAAATTTAACCCTAAGAACCCTAGCTAGGCAGAGGTAGGGGAGGAGGAGGAGGGTGTGCTCACCTCTGGTGCCGGCGGAGTAATGGAGAGGGGCACACGACGTCGAGGTCGGGCACGGGGTCGGGGTCGGGGCGGCGGGCGCACGGCGGAGGGCGGCGATGTAGGGGGGGCGTCAAGGTCGGGGTCGGGGGTGACATTGAGGTCGCGGTCCGGGATGGGGGCGGTGTCGAGGGTGTGCCAAGAGCGACGGGTCACGCGCAGCGGCCGATGGCGATGCAGGGCAGTGATAGCGTAGGAGTAGGGATTTGGGGGAAGTGGCCGGTGGGGAAGAATGAACCGCGTGATTAAGTTAAAAGTAGCAGTAGCGCGTTCCAGGAAGTGCGTTGTTGCTACGGTAGCTACTGCTATTCCTTCTTCTTTTTATTTGCTTTCCGTTTAATTTTATTTTCGTTAGCAGGAGCGCCTTTGTTCGTAAACGCGCTGCTACAAAACAAGTAGCGGTAGCGCGGTTCTACGTAGCTCGCTACTACTATGTGTAGCCTATCGGCTAAGCCGTGGGAATTTTAGTAGTAGCGCTTTTGTACTCGGGCGCGCTACTGATATAACTGTATCTATAGCGCGTTTTAAAACACCGCGCTGCTGCTAATTAGCACCAGTGTGCATTTTAAGCCCGCACTACTGCTAATGTTCCGTGTATAAGGTTGTCCCTAGTAGTGATGACCTATGTATAACATTCCAAGTTGAAAATTTGGGATGTTACAACCTCTCCCATTGCAAGAAAAATTGATCTAGTTGGCCAAACCAAATCAATATATCGGAGAGAAATACGAAGCTATAGTAATCATGCATAAAAGATTTCAGAGAAAACTAAAATAATATTCATGGATAGATCTGATCACAAACACACAATTCATCGGATCCCAACAAACACACCGCAAAAAGTCATTACATCGAATAGATCTCCAAGATCATCAAGGAGAACATTGTTGTAATACCCACGATGCGGCTATATCTCCCATGTGTCGGGGCACGACTTAGAGGCATAACCGCGTGGTAGGCATGTCACAAGAGGGGTAATATTTACACATCCCATGTACTGAATAAGAAAGGGGGTAAAGAGTCGGCTTACAATCGCCACTTCACACAATACATAAATATATCATACATCAACCAGAATACGATCAAGGTCCGACTACGGAACCAAAATAAAGAAAGACAACCCCAAATGCTAGATCCCCGATCGCCCCAACTGGGCTCCACTACTGATCATCCGGAAAAGAGACATAGTAACGACCCGAATCCTCATCGAACTCCCACTTGAGTTTGGTAGCATCCCCTGCACTGGCATCATCGGCACCTGC
This sequence comes from Triticum dicoccoides, assembly GCF_002162155.2. Taxonomy (NCBI): domain Eukaryota; kingdom Viridiplantae; phylum Streptophyta; class Magnoliopsida; order Poales; family Poaceae; genus Triticum; species Triticum dicoccoides. Next base: position 600,598,902 of record NC_041392.1, on the reverse strand, counting down.
ATCTGTTTGGAAGTACCTGTCAGTCATGGGGACTCAGCAATCTCACACCCTCGCGATCAAGACTATTTAAGATTAAAGGTAGGAAAGGGTAGTAAGGTGGAGCTGCGGCAAGCACTAGCATATATGGTGTCTAACTTACGCAAAAGAGAGCGAGAAGAGAATCAAAGCACTGTCGATAAGCTAATAACGATCAAGAAGTGATCCTGAAACTACTTACATTCAAGCATAACACGAGACCGTGTTCTCTTCCCAGACTCCATCAAAAAGAGACCATCACGTCTACACACGCAGTTGATTCATTTTAATTAACTTAAGTGTCAAGTTCTCTACAACCGGACATTAACAAATTCCCATCTGACCATAACCGCGGGCACGACTTTCGAAAGTTCAAAACCCTGCAGGGGTGTCCCAACTTAGCCAATCAGAAGCTCTCATGGTCAACGAAGGATATTCCTTCTCCCAGGAAGATCCGATCAGACTAAGAATCCCGGTTACAAGACATTTCGACAATAGTAAAAAAAGACCAGCAAATCCTCCCAAATGTGCTGATAAATCCCGATAGGAGCTGCACATATCTCATTCTCGGGGCCCACCGGATTGTCCAAACTTCCGGTAGGCCAGCCCAGAGTTGCCCCTGGTGGCCACCGACGGCTGACAAGTTGGACCAACACACAGAGGAGCACTGGCCCGGGGGGTTTAAAATAAAGATGACCCTTGAGTCCGCGGAACCCTAGGGAAAAAGGCTTAGGTGGGAAATGGTAAAACCAAGGTTGGGCCTTGCTGGAGGAGTTTTATTCAAGGCGAACTGTCAAGGGGTTCCATAACACCCAACTGCGTAAGGAATACAAAATCAAGGAACATAACACTGGTATGACGGAAACTAGGGCGGCAAGAGTGGATCAAAATACCAGGCATAAGGCCGAGCCTTCCACCCTTTACCAAGTATATAGATGCATTAAAGTAAACAACATATAATAATGATATCCCAACAATATCCATGTTCCAACAAGGAACGAACTTCAACTTCACCTGCAACTAGCAACGCTATAAGAGGGGCTGAGCAAAGTGGTAACATAGCCAAACAACGGTGTGCTAGGAAAGGTGGGTTAGATGCTTGACATGGCAATATGGGAGGCATGATATAGCAAGTGCTAGGTATCGCGGCATAGCAATAGAGCGAGCAACTAGCAAGCAAAGATATAAGTGATTTCGAGGGTATGGTCATCTTGCCTGCAATGTTCTCAGAGTTGACGAAAGCTTGATCCTCGTAAGCGTACTCAACAGGTTCCTCGATCACGTACTCGTCTCCCGGCTGAACCCAAATCAAGAACACAAGCAAAGGACTAACAATCAATCATGGTGCAATGCACAAGCAACATGATGCGAAACATGGCATGATATGCAAGACATGATATGCAATGCATATGCGTGCTCCAGAAGGAAAAGATTGATCAAGGCATCAACATGGAAAACCAAATATGCCTCTGGAAAGATGAGATGATTTCGATCGAAATCAATATAAAAATCACCGAAAACGGATGCACGGTTTGCAAATGGCAAGCAAAACAAGAATGGCACAATTCTGCGATTAACAGCACGATGCCATCTACAATGCAACAAGAAATTAAGCTACTGCACTCCAACATAGCAACAAAGCACATGGCAGTGATCTACTCAAGATGCGTGACAAAAAATGAACACTGAGCTACGGCTAAATCACAAAAGAGCAGGTTCAAACAAGCATGGCAAAACTGCAAAAGATATCAACATCACAGACTTGGTGAAAATACTAACATGCCAGAAATGAATATCAGGAAGCCATGTTTAGAGCAGGCATACAACATGCTACAGGAACATATCAAAGAAAACAAAGGCATGGCATGAATCTACTCAAAGCATAGAACAAAAGTCCCCTACTGATCATGAGCCAAAAAGGTACAGAAGATATGATGGCACCCATGTAAACATAGCAAGTTTTATTAACAGATTCAAATTTGACAGAAAACAGATCATGGCATAAACAGAGTTATGAAGGCATTTTTGCGAGCTCAAAACACTCATTACAAGACATTGCATGACAAAACAAGCATACCTACAGCAAGATGACATGTTCATGAAGCTAACCATGGCAAGAGAAAGTTCATAGCATGCATGGATCAATAGCAACAACCATGGCAAAATTGATTAACATGTAAACAATCTGCCAGGAACATTTTATAGCAAAAGTAGAGCAAGATTAAGACATGGTAGCGCACTCCATAATTGCAAAAAGGGGCATGGATGGATAGAGCATAACCATATGTCCAAAATATCCTTACTGAAGCAACTCAAAACAAGCATGTGTCTCGCTGTAGCATCAAGGTTACAAGTCATAAAAATAACAGCAGAGCAAAAACTTAGCAAAATCCTAAGTCCCTGAAATCAGCAATATCACAGAGGCTACTTTGCATGCTTGTGCTAGTCACCACATTGATCACAAAAATACATGGCAAACACCCCAGTAAATATGGCATGGCATAGATCAAAACACATGTAGAGCTCATGTTCTTATGCGGCACACAACAAATGTGACAGAAATGACAAATCCTCATAATCTGCTAAGTAACAGGAGCTTACATTTTATAGCACTATTGCATCAATGATTTGGGCGTCAAGATGGACTCAAACAAGCATGCCACAATGGAATTAAATGAAGAGCATCTCACAATGAACATTTTGATATATAACATGCATGAATCGGAGCACCGAGCACGAAGTTACAGCAGGTCAAAGGTAGCACCAGAATGCAAAATTACGGGGACTTAGAAGAATTTTGGGGCAACCTCGGGGGAAAAAGTCAACGCGGGAGGCGGCGGGTTGCGCCGGAGCCGGGCAAGAAGATGGCCGGAGAGGTCGGGTCCGGGCCGGATCTAGTGCGGGGTGGTGCGGAGGAACTCCGGCGGGGTGCCAGCGGAGGCGCGCGGCGGCTCCGGTCATCGGCGGGAGGAGCAGGGGCGATGCGCGGGGCGGCGGCGGCGGGCGACGCCGGAGAGGCGGCGGCAGACCCGC